>NC_059331.1:39779723-40099146 GCF_018350155.1 Leopardus geoffroyi
AACTCAACTGTGCTGTAATTACAAAATGCACACCAGATTGCGAAGACCTAGTATGATAAAAAGAACA
Source organism: Leopardus geoffroyi (assembly GCF_018350155.1). Classification (NCBI taxonomy): domain Eukaryota; kingdom Metazoa; phylum Chordata; class Mammalia; order Carnivora; family Felidae; genus Leopardus; species Leopardus geoffroyi. The sequence goes on from NC_059331.1 coordinate 39,779,791, forward strand.
CAGAAAGTCTTACTGCAATTTTATGTTGATTACATGCTGAAGCGGTAGTATTTTAGATAAAACAGATTAAACAAAATAAATTCTTAAAATTAATTTCACCTGCTTTTTACTCTCTCACTGTGGCTAGCAAAGTTTAAAATTTCATGTGGCTTGCAATGCATATACTTACATTGGACAACACTGATTCAGAACATCATACAAAACATTTCTAATACAAAAAGCACAAAAGAGCTTTAAATTTACAAACACAACATGTTTTAGAGTACAAATATACTCTTCAATCTCAGCTAATAGCTGTTTTAATACTAAATTAGTGTAACCAATATAAAAAAAAACCTTTACATAATCTCTTAATGTGAATTATTATTTAAATTTTATTCCAGAATTAGATTTTTTAAATTTCCCATTATGAAAATTGCTTTTTCCAACTGCAAAAGTGGTATCAACTCATCTATACTATAGAAATTATAGAAAAGCACACACACAAAAGAATCCATCATCTTACCAGTCAGAATATTTTAATCATTACTTCCAGGTATATATATCAAATGATATGAAATACTGAAGTGCGATCATATGGTTTTATCATTTTGAAACTCGCTTTTTTTCTAATATATTACGAACATTTCCTTTTATTACATATTCTTTCTAAAACTTAACTTTTTTATTTTGAAATAGTTAGATACACAGGATGTTGCAAAAATAGTATGAGGTCCCATATAACTTTCATCCAGTTTCCATACAGGGTTGCATCTTCTGGATTATATATAGTACAACAACAAAACCAAGAAACTGGGTACTGGCATGTGTGCGTGCGTGTGTGCATGCGCAGTTCCGTGCCACCTTTTCACAAGTGTAGATTCATGTAACCACCAACACAGTCAAGATTAGATTTCATCAACACACAACTTTCTGTCTTGCTACCTCTTTACCCATCTTCCTCCTTTCCCACCAGCCCTAACCCTTGGCAACAACTAATCTAATTTTGTTATTACAAAAATGTTAATAGGCTCCTAGGGTATGTGATCTTCAGAGATTGGCTTTTTTCACTCAGCATCAGATAACTGAAATTGGTGCCAGTTGTTCTATTTATCAAGAATTTGTTCCTCCTTATTTGCTAAATAGTATTCCACATGGTATGGATGTACCCCTCATCTACTAAAGGACATTTATATTATTTCCAGTTTTAGGCTATTACAAATAAAGCTGCTGTGAACATTTGTGAACAGGTTTTGTGTGAACTTAAGTTTACATTTCTCTGGGACAAATGCCCAGGAATGCAACTAGTAAGTCATACAAGTATACGGTTGATTTTGCCATAAACTGCCAAACTATTTTTCAGAGCGGTTTTATCATTTTACATTCCCACCACAAATGTATAAAAGACCTCCAAACATTTTTTGAGCTACAAAATATTTACTGATATTCCATAGTTTTTTTTTTTAATAATTCGCTGCTGATTCCTATGTAGGTAATTTTCTTCTCTCTTTTTTTTTAAACTTGTAGCAAGAATTACTACTATCAAACTCCACTTACTGGGCCAGAGACCCTTGTGGTATTAAGGAAAGACTTGCGCCTCAGGTAGCACACTACCTACATTTGTGAGTTTATCATCCAGTCATTTTGTTACAATACTGATGTAATTAATATGTTTACACAAATATTTTTACATGCAGATCACACAAATTCCTAGAAGGTGAATTGTTTGGTCTCAGGGTACAAATATTATTATTTTTAAAATATAACTTATTTACATGCAACACCCAGTGCTCGTCCCAACTAGTGCCTTCCTCAGTGCCCATCACCCACTTTCCCCTCTCCCCCACCCCCAATCCACCCTCAGTTTGTTCTCTGTATTTAAGAGTCTCTTATGGTTTGCCTCCCTCCCTCTCTGTAACTATTTTTTCCCTTTCTCTTCCCCATGGTCTTCTTTTAAGTTTCTCAAGATCCATATATAAGTGAAAACATAGGATATCTGTCTTTCTCTGACTTACTTCACTTAGCATGACACCCTCCAGTTCCATCCATGTTGCTACAAATGGCATGATTTCATTCTTTCTCATTGCCAAGTAGTATTCCATTATATATATAAACAACATCTTCTTTATCCATTCATCAGTGGATGGACATTTAGGCTCTTTCCGTAATTTGACTATTGTTGAAAGCACTACTATAAACACTGGGGTACATGTGCCCGTATGCATCAGCACTCCTGTTATCTCACGGTACAAATATTAAAGGCATGATACCAACTGCCATAATGGCCTTCAGAAAATTTAAATCAACTTACTCAGCCACCAAGTATCTGAGAACACCCAATTCTTCCTAGACTCACCAAAAAATTTTTAATCTTTAAAATGAGATTTCCCAAAAATGCTTTTTTGTATTTATTTAACTAATGGGAAGGTGATACATTTGTTTCCTGACTTAATTTGTGTTCTTTTATAAACGACCTATTTGTGTTCTTTGCCAACATTTTACTGAAATGCGGGTTTACTATAAAACTTAGTTCTATCGTATGTTGCAAAGAAATAGTTTAAAATACGTATATCTGAAATTCAACGCACGTGTTAATAGTGCAAGACAATATCTGATTTTACAATGAAAAAAAGATGCAAGTTTAGTTGATATGACTCCCCAATTTATTTGTAAGTATTCCTATATTACATACAACGTACTGGTTAAAAAAAAAAAATCATCTCCAATGCTAAGTCTAGATTAAAAACATGGCTCGGCTGGTTAAGCGTCCAACTCTTGGTTTCAGCCCAGGTCATGACCTCAGTTTGTCAGTTCAAGCCCTGCAAAGGGCTCTGCATTGACAGTGCAGAGCCTGCTTGGAATTCTCTCTCTCTCTCTCTCTCTGCCCCTCCCTTGCGTGTGCATTCTCTCTCTCCTGCTCTCTCTCTCAAAATAAGTAAATAAAACAGTATAGAGCTGTGGTCTTCTAATAAAAGTTAAAATAAATTAAAAAAATGAATGTTGATCAATTCTCTTAAATTCACTCTGAAATGCCAAGACATAAATTTTCCATAGCAAACATCAAGAACTATCTCCAGCTTCATTAAAAAACATGGCTGGCTTCTCTTTAGGAGAATTTAAGGTCATCCAACCAGCGCTTCTCAAAAGTGCTTCCCAGACCAGCACAGCAGTATCAACATCACCTAGGACCTTCTAAGAAATGCAAATTCACAGGCCCTACCCCAGACCTACTCAATATAAATCCAGGGGGTGAGGGAAGGAACAGGGAATCTAGCAATGTGTTTCAACAAGCTTTCAGGTGATTCTGATATATAGTGAAGTTAGAGAATCACCACTGTCAACAAATTTAATATAAAAACACGGAATCTCGATTGCCTTGTATCCATATTCTTTTAAATGGAGGACTTGGGCAAAGTTAATCATGCCACAGATATTACAAATTCATTGACAGATTTTCATTCTTCCCCAAATTAAAACAATCCAGAAAGAAAACTGTAAACTGAATGTTAGCTTTATTTCCTGCAAAAAGGAATCCTAAAAACCATGAAGTGTTCACAAAAAATTTCCCTTAGAAGAAACATCCAAAATGAACCATATAAACTAACAGATCGGAATATGTGTCTTTCAAACCAGAAACAACTAGTTTTGTACCATACACTGCCTGACTTTCCCACTCCTACGTCAACTATTCCCTATCACACTTCGACAATTCAGTGAACTAGCATATTAGATCACACCTGGAAAACTAGTTACTCAAATATTTGTGGTCCAGTAAACAAATAAATTGGTCAATAAATAAAAATAATGCTGCAAGGGAGTATATGGGTGACCCTTGTTTTTCTGTTTTGTCCCCAAAGTTTCTGTAGTAACTATGTATTACCACCTTCACGACGAAAATAAAGGAGAATCGTGACTGTAACTAATGATACAGGAGATGAACCTATAAAACACCCATATTATTAATTTTACCAATGTACTGATAATCTTTCCTTCCTTTATCTGTATGATTACAAAATTTACATGATGCTGGTAAACAAAATTCCAGCCTTCAAGATTATTACAGTTCTCAATTAGAAGTGAATATATATCCTAAGTATTAACCCAGTTACAAAGTTGTGTTACTATGGTAATTATTTTCTATCCACCTGGTTAAATGTCCATCTCTCTTCAAGTAAGACTTCAGATGTGTTTGTTAGGCTTGGACAATCCAAGTATTCCAACCTCCAGGCAACAAAGAACGGTCCAAGAGCTGGGCAGGTGACAGGGGTCCTGATTCCTGCAGCTGACTCCGAGTTCAAATTATGTAAACCAGCAAAACTGTTTTGTTTTGACTTAAGGTTAGTTTGAGCTGAATTCTTCGTTCTTGAAACCTCGAAATATTCCAGCAGCACTTAGGACACGAACAACTTTTAAAGGAATGTTTTGTAAAAGAATGAAGAGTGCATAAACCTTATAACCTACATATGAAATGATATCTTCTTAGAAAGCAGTAACCAAGTTTGTTTTCTCCTTGACTAACCAGCATGTACTAAGTTTTAAGATCCAATATGTGGTGATGAAACTGGCTACATCACCTTTCATTTCTTCTCCCTCCCAAAGGCTACTTCATCTTAAATTGTACTGCTAATGCTCTTAAATGATAAAGTTTTGAGTAAGGTTTTTCTTTTTTACATATCCCTTCCACCAGTTTATTTCCTAACCAAAGGATAATTTAAATGGTTTTCAAAGTAGACAGGAGAGGGAAAGGAGAACAGTAATATCTAATCCTATTTAAAAATTAAAATTGCACCTGTTTACCTTGTGATTTCAACTATCCATGATTTCTGAGTAACACTGCAGTTTATTTGCATTGCATTCACTGAGAATTCATCTTTGGCACAACAGTCTGTGTCAATCACTGTTTCAGCATGCAACTGAAATTGAAGCTAAATAAATGAAGTGAATGAGTCAAGACTTCAACGGAAGTAATTAACCCAAATTACTCAACAGAACAGTAATACACACTACGTAGAAGGTACAACTACCAACTTATAGGTATGTTAACACAACAGAACTTATACAAGGGACAGTGTAACATCAACAACACCCAACACGTTTTGAGTCTATTTTTAGACTGCCTTTAGGTGCCAGCTCTCACGCACACCCATCTAGTTCCTTAAAATTGGTTTTGCACAACATGACTGATCCTCGGCCCCAGTGTCAGACTTTCATGACTTTGGGCTGCTTAAGTAACCAAATGGGCAACCAAAAAGAAGATTAAGAATCGCCACGGTTATTTTTTAGGTAAATGTGCTAATGTTCTGAAGCTCCAAACCACTCCGGGAAGTACTCTAAATGAACTGCCTACAGCCTCCAAGGCTGAAGTTCTGTGTTTAATTTCTAGTACACGTTTAGAAAAACAAACCCAGAAAAACAGGAATACTACTTTTAAGGACACACTTTATCAAGACAACTTTCCCCTAAATCAATGAATTACCCACAGAAGAGGCAAGACTAATGTGAAAGCATATCTATTACACATAACCCTTAGCTGGGACAGTTTTAAAGGGAACTCCTCTTGAAAGTCCTAGACTTCATTTATTCTATATACACTTACTGAACCCCTGGCAACTGCCAGGCACTGGACTAGATTTTTAAAGAAAATAAAGCTGTGAAAAGAAATGATCCTGCCCTCAAAAAAGGTGAAAACCTAACAGAGGTGATCCAATAAAAATTCTGTTCAAGTGTTACAATGAGGTATACATGATTTGAAGGGTGAGGCAATCAAATAAAAACACTTCAAGTGTTACAATGAGGGGTACCTGACCGGAGAGTGATGGAAAGGTTTCCTGAGACGTCTAGAAGGACAAACAGAAGACAGGCAGGACACAGAAGGAAGGAAAAGCATTTCAGAAGAAAATCCAGAGGAAAGGAATGTGTGAAGGTATGGAAATGAGAGATCACGGTCCATGCGTAGAAAATAAGCAGTTTGGCATGAAACACACACATGCTGTATGTGGAGGGCAGATGGGTGTGAGGTAGCAGGCAGTCAGCTTCCAGAAATCCTAAAGGAACATGAAAAGATTAAACCAGAAGCCCCTCGTGATGATCAGCATTTAGACTTATCTTAAAGGCAATAAGTACTAGGAGAGAATTGAAGTTGACCAGGTGGAACGGCCTCAAAACAAGTTGGATTTGATCGTCATGGGTATGCACGCATGAGAGCAGGGATATATATGGTTACTACATAGTATCTGCGAATTACCAGCCAGCCGGGAGAAGTTGAAAGGTATGGATGACATCTCAAGTGAGAGAAAAGCTTTAGGGAACAAAGAACTTCTTTAAGCCTGTACAACAAACTCTGCATCAATCACAGAATCATACAGTCCTCATTCAAATCCCAGATTCAGTGAAGCCTTCCCCAATGTACCCACACAGATTACCTCTACCATGGACTCATTCATTCCACGCATACCGTCACTGGGTGCTTTACACCACTGAAGATGTTACCTAACCTTTTCAACATGGTTGTTGGGGGTCCCTCAAAGGACGAATTTTCTGTTTACTTAACCAATGACTTGAAATATTATAAATGACTTATGAACACAACTGGATGTGAGGCAGTTTACTCCCTTTACGATCTGCAGGAAGTTCCACACACCAGGTTTTATCCTCTCACCTAATGTGTCAATTTACACCAGCTGAAAGAAGACAGCTGTGTTCAAGTATGTAGGTAATAGAAATCAAGAAGAGACCCTATCGCTAGAACGTCTCTAAGGGTCTACATGTAAAAAGCGGAGTTCCAGGGGCGCCTGGGTGGCGCAGTCGGTTAAGCGTCCGACTTCAGCCAGGTCACGATCTCGCGGTCCGTGAGTTCGAGCCCCGCGTCAGGCTCTGGGCTGATGGCTCGGAGCCTGGAGCCTGTTTCCGATTCTGTGTCTCCCTCTCTCTCTGCCCCTCCCCCGTTCATGCTCTGTCTCTCTCTGTCCCAAAAATAAATAAACGTTGAAAAAAAAAATTAAAAAAAAAAAAAAAAAAAAGCGGAGTTCCAGGGGCGCCTGGGTGGCTCAGTAGATTAAGTGTCCGACTTCAGCTCAGGCCATGATCTCACCGGCTCTGAGTTCCAGCCTGGAGACTGCCTTGGATTCTGTGTGTCCCTCTCTCTTTCTACACCTCCCCCACTCACGCTCTGTCTTTCTCTCTCAAAAATAAAATTAATAAAAAAAAAAACTGAGTTCCAATATACTCTTAGGATAAAACAGCACTGATAAAATAAACAAGAACCACACAATAATATGGATGAATCTCAAAAACCCAGACCCAAGGGCACCTGGGTGGCTCAGTCAGTTTAGCATCTGACTCTTCGTTTCGGCTCAGGCCATGATCTCATGGTTTCATGGGTTCGAGCCCCGCATCTGGCTCTGTGCTGGTAGTGCAGAAGTGCACACAACCATAGGACTCCACTCATAAAGATCAGAGACATGCAGAACTCCTCTGCAGCATTACAAATCAGGACAGTGGCTAAAGTGACTGTCAAGAGTGTAAGATGGGCTTTGGGGTCCTGGCAATCTTCTGTTTCTGGGTACAAGTTACACGGATGTGTTCACCTTGGGAAAGTTCGTCAAGTCTTATTATTATGATTTGTGCACTTCTCTCTATATATACTATAGTTCAAAAAGCTTACTTAAAAATAAACAGGTAAATGGCTCCCAGATGACTCAGTCAGTGGAGCATGCAACTTGATCTTGGGGTTGTGAGTTTGAGCCCCAAGTTGGGTGTGACTACTTAATTTATTTTTAAGATTTCAATTTTAACAGGTTAAAAAAAAAAAAAAAAAAAGAGCAACACTCATGATGGGGAGGATAAAGAGGTCACAAAGGAAAAAAGCCCTAGTGATGGAGCCAAAGAGAAAATGAGAGCCAGAAAGACTAGAATGTTTTAGTTCAAGCCGTAAAGGAGACATTTAGAGGTCCACTATTACCTAAAGTACTAATGAACTGAATTAGTGCCAACAACTTCCTCAAGTAGCTGTAGTTTACCAAAATAGTTTTTATTAGTCTTGGAATTTCTTCAGTATTTACAGAAGCACAGGACAAATGTATGCCACATGAATAATGCATAACTGAATCCATTCAAACCTCCTATCCCAGTAACTAACAGGATATACTAACAAGTTTGCTGGCCTGGCTTCAATACGTGACATGCAACTAAGGAAAAGTTGAGTAGCCTGTGCACAAAGGTTCCAACTCTAAACTGTCCCCAACCCAATGAGCTAAATGGCACAGACTACAGAAATAACTATCTCCTTACTCCAAAAGAAAGCAGCATGCATGCTGCCTAAAAAGACCAATGTGTTATCTCTACGTGGTCTAGAAAGTAGTCACCTGCCCCAACTCTCATCACTCTTATAGTTCCATACCCTGATCTAATTTCTCCCAAACACTTGCCACGGGTCAAAATTGTATTTTATTTTCCTGTTTACTTATTTTCTCTTCCTCTCCACAGTATTTTAAACTCCACGAAAACAAGGACCTTGTCTGTCTTTCCACCACTGCACACCCAGAGCCCATGCGGCTGTGTGCTCAATAAAAACTTGTCAAATAACCACAACTACCCAGGTAATTTACTTTAAGGTCACCAAGTATACATAAGATCAAGTCGGTACCAATAAATCAGTAAGTCCAACGTAATAGCAAATAACAAAATAAATTATCACTGTTTCTGGGTAAGAGTGATCATTAAAACTCTACCAGCTTTGAGGCTGAAAGGTTTCCTAAGGTTTGATGGTTTGGAAGACAGGTAATTTTTCCATATATTTTATGGAGAAATTTTATGAAAGACAAATACTACAGCAAAACCAATGTGACCTAAGGAGCAAAACCACTGTGGTGGGTGAAAGCATAGGGAAGAGTTAGGTACACCCCACCCCTGCTTTCTGGGAGCTTTCCGATCTGAACATTACCTCCGGGTGATGTAGTTTTGAAGATCAGAACTTTCACTTATCGCTAATTATGTGTGTTTTCCTCTAAAACTTCACAATAGTGAAGTACTTCACAACTATTCAAGGGATGTTGAGTTGTTAGGGTATCTGAAGTTAAGGAGAGAAAATGTCCACATTTATAACTGCAAAGAATGAGGGAGCTCCTATACAAGGAGAACACTTTACAAATAACACAGCTGAGTACCAACCTCTAATTCAATATCCTGAGTACCAACTTTTTTTTTTAAGTGACATAATCTTATTACACATCTAAAGTAAATTCCTCACTTCTACTTGCCTATAAAAGCTCTAAAAAGAGTACACTTTTCAGAGGGATGGTATTTAAATAAACAGGATTTGAACACAACATCATGATACAATCTGGCACTGAAGACTAGCAAAGTTCTAAATCTCTGCTAATTACCCAAAGCAAAAGTTTACCAGTTTTCGAGCGTGACTTAAGCAGTAGCTGGTCAAAATGCAGCACTATGATCAAAAGAAAAACCACTGATCAGCGAGAGTTGCAGCGGTGTCTCGGCGATCTGTATTTTCCAACCAAGACATCGCTGCATTTCCAGCAATAGTAGACCGAAGCAAAACACATTTATCACCAAGTCTAGGAAGTTACTCTGCTCAACACTCAAGAAATTCCACTTAAGAGAATAATCAGGTAAATGTGTTAATTTGCAGGGTTTTTTTCCTTCTAAAAGCTGGTGGTATCAACTTTCATGAGACTGGCAAAGTAGGTTGGGAAATCCTACTTTATCTCCTATTTACCACCTACGACAGGGATAGTGTTTCCTCCCCACCCACGGCCACCTTACAGACACACTCTTTTATTTCCTATGTTGAAAGGCCTAAGCCCTTAGAGAGCTCAGCATGGGGAGGAGGCAACCTTCCAGTGCTCTTATGACATATCACAGAACAGGCAGAAGAAAACCATGTGATGTGATGAAAATCTAAAACTAGTTTGTGGTGATGCGAAAATCTAAAATCTAGTTTGTGGTGATGGCAGCAGAAGTCTTTAAAATAACTAAAGTTCAATGAATCATACACTTACAATTAGTGAATTGCATAGTATGCAAATCATACCCAGTAAAGCTATAAAAAATGAAAACAGAGTGTGACAATATAGTTAGAAAAAGGAGCATATACGGAGACCCTCCATATAACTGAGATATCCAAAATATAGATCTCTACTGCCTGCTGAACTTCCAAGCAGCCTAGTAAGCATCTCCTCCTTCCCTTAACACGTTCCTTAGGAGCAATCTGGTCCTCCTTCATTCTGCTCTATGCTGCTCCAATAGGAAGAAGACCTTATGAATTACTCTCATGAATATACCTGCAGAATTCAAGATATCTGGTACACATGGCAATAACAATGAAGAGGTGGCAGGTGATTTTGTAGAAATCAATTCTCCTTGCCCAAAGAAATGGGGAGGCGGAGGAGGAATCCTTCGAATTGATTCCCCAAGTCAGACTGCTCCAATCTCCCATAGCATTATTTACACTACCCTTAGAGTCTTTATAACCTGGATTCTGATCATCCCTGTACATGCCTAACCAACCCATGCTCCCTACCAATGTCTTGACCAGTATTTTTCACCTCCTAGGAACTTAATAAATGTTCTTTGGATGAGAGTCAATATTTTCCTCATCAAATTGAGTAACACCAATTCTATCTCGAAGGGTAAATGCACTTCTGTGTCCTATTGGACCTACTACTAATTAAAATCTGACTTCAATGGTTGACTAGATGATGGTGACAGCGACAAAAATGATGAACTCCAAAATGACCAGTGGCTAGGCCACCAGATAGGCTGTTGCTACAATACGAGTAAGAAACACCAGCCCAGAGCAGTAAAACCTGATTTCTATACCAGTCAACAGGTATACAAAGCCCTTTTTGATTATTTAAGTTATTCTAAAATCAATTTCTGCCTATTACTCAGCATCCAAAACCCAACAATTTTCTACTGTCATCAATACCAGGTGTGATTAAAACAATGCAAGGCAAAAAGTATTAAACCTTTGAGGTACCAAGAAAATTTCAAGAAAAAGGCACAGGAAAAATCACACAGCAATAAGGAGTACTATCACTGAGAAATTAACCAACAGCTACTAGACTGGGTAAACCTGGATGAAGAGCTGTGAAATTCACCTGTCTACATGAAATCCATTCACAGCATGAGAAAGCCAAAATGTCATTCACCTTCCAATTAATGATGACTTCAAGAGTAGATCTAAAACACCAAAATATTGACAGTAACCAAGATGAAACACACTTTGGCTATGTAAGGGTATCATACGTGACTTGTTAGGAGTTTAAGTCCTCACATCTCGGAAAGCTGTGTTCAAATCCTACTCAACAAGAGACCTCAAAAAATTACACAAAAACCCGTAAAGGTTAGAAGGGACTGTCCTATTCCTAAAATATTTCATCTTTAATTATTTAATGTATTTGTTTAAAAAAACTGAATCTCACTGTCATCATCTGTAACCCTGAAAAAACTAAACATTTCTATTACTTTTAAAATCAAACCTCCCACAGGCTTTCAGAAAGTTTGATAAGTCAGATTTTTTTTAATACACCAAGAAACTGAACCGCATTTCATTATAAGATAATTATTCCCAGCAATACATCAGATGTAAACTTGAATTTGGTTTTTGCTCTTCACCAGTAAAGTTCTCAAGTTCTTAGGAGTTTCCTAGTCACTTGAACATCATCTACGGTAACACTCAAAGCAAAACCACAATAAAGAGGTTTGGCCTCTGAGGGATTCTACGTGTAAAAAAACATTACTCATAAATAAAATACAATCACTATTGCTTTAAATAACAAATACATTTCTAAACTTTCATCCCATTTGATGGAATTCCCTGTTTCGTAGAACAAAGCAAAATCTATTAAGCTCCCAGTAAGTGCTTTTTATTTTAACTAAATCTGTTCTATGGTATTTTGTTCTTGTTCTACAAAACTTGACATGAATTTGCTGTAAAAACTACTGAAAAAATATTTCTAGTACTTGAATACTTTTATTCAAAGCACTCATTACTTCAAGAGTTAGTGGAAGTCACAGAACTGCTCTCCCAGTAATTGCACCAATTCATCCCAGAATTATATTCTTCAGATTACCCGATATCCTAGGTAATTCCCAGGTATAAATAAAGCAAGAAAACCCTAACGGGACACACTCATTCAGTCCAAGGACCTTATCCAGTTAGAACTATGCAGTACTACCACACAGTCATGTTGGAACACTACCAACTCAAAAATAAGTACCTGATGAAATGAGACTTCTGGCAATCGACTTAAGTCTTCAAGGATTCACTAGACTCTCAACTCCTCTCTGGCCTTCACACACACATCCCCCAATGCCCTCCCATTAAACGACATCAAGAACAGTTTAACTTCAAACTCTAACATCCCCTGAACCAAATTCCAGATACGATTTAAAAAATGACCAGAAAACTACAAAATCAACTTTGACATTTTATCCCAATATATCTGAACGTTAAAAGTGAAATATTTCCACTCATTTTGATACCAGATGCGATTTACTACATTCACAAAAAACGAAAAGGAATTCTTTCAACATTCTTTTCATTATAATAAAGCTTTACATGCAAACTTCAATATATTCCTTTCACCATTTTGCAAAATCGTCCTCCATCACCACTCTGCATAAGCTAATCAGAAAACACACAAATTGACAGCTCAGCTTTCCAAATACTACTTTATCAAACCCCAACATTTCTTTTCACAGGGCGAGAAATAACAGACATTTGCAGCTCAAGACAGGAAAAGCACAATAACTAGCCTAACTGTACATTCACCGTTAAATCTCTCGGAAAAGGAAAAAAAAAAAAAAATTCAGGACAGGCAAATTAAAAACATTCTACACATGGCAAAAATAAAAGGTCTAAAGTCCTACAATGCATAGCAAAAGCACTGCTTCCTCTCTTTTTGAGCCAATACCAATAAGCCAATGGATACAAGTGTCAAATAAATCCAGTCTGTTTGAAATAAGACGAAAACCTGGAAAAATTCCCTCCCATAAATCATTCAGTGAATAGGAAGCTTTGCACCCAACACGAAATACACACAACCAAAACCACACATTACCCACCCCCCAAATGCAAAAAAGCCGTAATCAACAAGTTGGAAAAAGGGCAGCAAGTACAGCTCTCTACCCTATCTCCCACCTTAAGAAAAAAAAAAAAAAAAAAAAAGTCCTTCAACAAAAGCTCACACAGATCCTCAAGTACCTGGTGGAGGTGCCTTTCCTCACATCGCAGATGCTGCATTTAAAGGCTTCAGCGCTATTTCTGAAGGTGCAGACGCTACAATCCCAAAAGCCTTCGTCTGCGGCAGGTTTCGCTTGTCTTTTTGGCCTTCGGAGGAGTGAGGAGTGGGGGAAAGGGGAGGGAAGAGACAGGGAGCAGGAAAAAGGGGGAGAAACAGCAAAACACAGGCGCTGGTGAGCCGTCGCAATTTCGCAGGAATCCAGTGCTGGAAACTTCGCTCAGGCGACCACCCACCCACCCTTTTCGGGGACTGAAAGAGGGACCGGGGGAGGGCACGGGGCGCCCCTACCGGCACCCCGCAACCCCCGGGCGCGGGCCGTACTGCCTCGCACAGCAGGCGGCGGCGGCGGCGCCCCGGGAAGGGCCGCGGCGGGCGCAGGAAGCGGGCGGACTTGTGGACTTGAGCGTGGGGCTGGGGGGGCCGGCAGGGGAGCCGCGGGCCGGATCTGGAGGGGGCGCGCAGGGGCAGCCCGAGGCCGGCGGCGGCGGGGAGTGGGCCGGCTCCTTCCCTCTCCCCTCCCATGCTCGCGCCCTCCCTCCCTCCCCACCTGGTTAAATCTCCCTTTGTCTGGGAGGAGTGGCGGCGGCGGCGGCGGCGGAGGGCGGCTGAGGAGGAGCCGCCATGGCTGCGGCGCGCACGGCCGCCGGCCCCGAGCGGGAGCGACACCGCCTCCCGCCGCCGCCGCCGCCGCCACCGCCCGCCGCCGCCGCCTCCCCCCGCCCCCGGATCTCCATCTTAGCAGCGCCTCCCCCCCGCCCCGGGTGGCTCCGGGGCCTAGTCGTCGCCGGCCCCCGCCCGCCCCCAACCCTCCCTCCCCTTCCGCCCCCTCAGCTCGGAGCAGGTACCTGGTCGGGCTCTTCTTGTCGCCCATGGTCATGGATGGGCTGTACCCCCGCCCCCCCCAAAGCCGAAATCGGCGCCGCTCGGAGGAGAAACGCCGTCCGGGGAGTCGTCGCGGACCGGCCCCCCTCCCTCCCCCGCGCCCGCCCGCCCGCCCTCAGCCGCTGGGGCTCGAGCTCCGGCCGCCGCCGCCGCCGCCGCTGCCAGTCTCCGGACGAGACTAGTCCCCGCCAGCGCCGCCTCCGCCGAGTGACTGACGAGGGGCGGGGCCGGGCGCCGCGCGTCACGCGCCGTGTGGCCAATGGGAGGACGGCAGCCTGCACCGCGAGGGCGGGGGCGGGGCGCGGGGGAGGGCGGGGCGTGGCGGACGTGGGCTGGGCCGTCGGTGTGCGTGCCCGGGAGTGTGTGCGCGCTGGGGGCGCGCGTGCCTGCCGGTGGCCCGGCGGCCCGGCGCGGCGGAGCGTGCAAGCCTAGAGGGGCGCACGTGGCCGCGCCCGGGAAGCGGCGGTGGGCTCCGGATCCCACGCTCCCGCTTTATCGGGCTGTCGCGTGGACCCCGGCCCCGAAGCCGCCCCGGGGGAAGTAGTTCCGCGCAGTTTGCGCGCGCCACTGGGGCTGGCAACTGCCGCGCCGCTTGCAACGCCTCGAGGCTTGTAGTGCCCCGGGAGTCGGCAGGGCCTCTTTCTTTTGGCCCGGGCTCCCCCGCGCCCCTCTGCTCTTCTGCCACGCGGAGCTTTGTATCTGCCTCTCTTAAAGTCTTGGCTTCCTGCGGATACTCCGGCCCTAAGCCCCTTCTCTGGCCCCTGACGCAGGAGAGAACTGTGCATTAAGGGTGTGGCACAACTAAAGGTTCCCCAAGGCCGACTCTCAACTCCAATGCACCAACTCCCACTCGAGACCACCCCCCACCACCACCACCACCAGCCTAAATAGGGCGTTTCCCTAGGGAAGTTGCTGTTCAAATCCTGGCTGCCACATGCCAGCAGGCTAACCTTGTGCCTCAGCTTCTTCGTCTCCAAGGTGAGGGTTAACAACTGTCCTCTTAGTGTTGTTGGGGAAATTCAGAGATGGAATGCACGAAAAGCACGCAAGTCAGTGCCTTGCACTAAGGAAGGACCAATACAAAGTATCGGGTTAAGAACTTTTGTAATTGGGTCTGGGTTGAGCACCATTTCCCCCGCTTTGGAAGATTCTCGAAGGCGAAGAACAACTTTTCGCCCTGCTCCAAGAGTGCTTGCCAAATTGACTTGAACATGATTCGGGCCCCTTTGCCCTCAAGGAGTCAGGACCCTAAGATGGTTAGATAAAAGGCTTGGAGGGGCTGAAGCTCTGGCTGGGGGGTAGGGACTTGGTCAAAGAATGATGCTAGTAGTTGGGAGGTGCGGATAGGGGTGTGGAGGGAAGATAAGACAGGCCTGCAGCATCTACTGAGATACGTTTATATGCAAACACAAAGTGGATTATCAGGACTGCCCCATGGCAGGGAAACATACGGAAGCCTGGGAGACCAGGGAAGCTTTCCGAGACTGAATGCCCAAGGAGCAGGAAGTCCTAGGATCATTCCAGGGAACAGAAGGGAGAGAATAAAAGAGGGAGGGAACGTGTCAATGATAAGCTTGATCAGCACATGCTGTCCTTTGCAGGCAGGCACACCCTGGAGGGCCAGGAGGGACAGCATTATTTAGCAAGGGTCAGCAACTCCCGCACCTCCCTGGCTTCCACCCCCCTGCCTTCTGAGGAAAGGAGGGAGAAAAGGAGGAAGAAGAGGGAGGCAGAGGCCCAAAGGGGCCAGAGAAGGCCAAGGGGCATGCACACAAGCCATGGCCCAGTGCCCACAGCCTTGGCCTCTGGTGTCTGCGTGGCTTCCTCCCAGGACTCCACCCCTGGTATGCAGGTACTGAAAAAAAGGAGCATTAGGAAATCCCAGCTGGAGGAGTAGCCTCTGGGTAGGGAAACTGGGTAGCTGGGAGCCACAGCTTATGGAAAGGAGACTGACTTTACTATTATTTACATAGAATAAAATGCACAAATCATTCTACAGCTCCATGAATTTTTATAGATACCTGCTATACTGTGTATCCACCATCCAGATCAAGATATAGAATATTTTCATCCTCCCACTGAGTTAACCACCCTCTCCAAAGGTAGCCACTGTTCCAGCTTGTGTCACCAAAGACCAGTTTTGCTTGTTTGTGAATGTCATATATATAGGTCATAAAGTATGTATTTGTGTGTCTGCTCAAAATTATTTTTGTGATATTCGTCTATATTGTTGCCTGTTATCAGTAGTTCCTTTTAATTTGCTTTCTTAAGTGTGTGGCATTCCATTGCAAATACACAGTAATTTAGTTATCCATAGGAGATGAACTTTTTAGTGGTTTTTCTTTTTAATCGTTGACCTGTTTTACCTTTTCAAAAAACACAAAAGTTTTTAAAAGCTGTTTTGAAGGAAAAAGAAGTTCCAGAATAGAGAACTCATTTCTAGGAAAATATCAGACCCACACATCACCATGTGGTTATAACTGTAGAGACTAATTTGGTTTCCTTGTTGGGGGTAAATATCTTTTGAAAGCCTCCTTACAGGTACAGAAGCCAGACAAGCATACTTCTGGAGCAGTGTACTATAGAACACTTGTCTCCAGGCAGAGCATCAGATTATCATTCTAGAGTGGTTTTTGTTGCACCTGAGCTATTTGGGGAACAAATCTTCCTCCATGGTGTTGCCTTGAACCATCGTTGGGTACAGGGATGAGTGGGATTTGACAGACAGCCCCTCCTCTGCTCCTCTGTTCCCTATTTTGAACTTCCATTTCAAGTTTCATCTGAAGGAAGGGTTCTTTTGATTTAAAAATTATTTGAAATCCATGGTTTTTTAGAATAGATGCTAGTTAGAAGCACTCCCCAAGAAGTGTCCGATGTAAATGACTACACAGATACGTAGAATAGATTAAAAGACCATATTCTTTCTCCCTTCCCATCATTCACTCTACTCAAGTCACATTGGCTTCTTTGCTTTTCCTGGAGCACTCGTGCTCCCACCTCAGGGCCTTTGCACCTGCTCTTCTGTCTGCCTGGAATGTTCTACCCCTAGATAATCACATTCTTAGCTGCCTGGCTTCCTTCAGGTCTTTGTTCAAAAGTGACATTCTCAGTGAGGTTTTTCCTGAGCACCCATTGAAACATATCACACACCACCCCATAACCTGATACCTTAACTATTTTACTTTTTTCTCCTTAGCACTTAACCATCATCTATGTACCATGTAGTTTACTTATCTTGTTTAGCAGCTCATTGCCCAGTAGACTATAAGTTCTGTAACCGCAAGGATTTTCTCTGTTTGCATTTTTTTCCTTCCCAATGTTATATATAAGTGCCCTGAGAAGTGCCCGATAAGCATGCACTGAAGAGAATTTTGTTTTCCTTTAACAGTAATTTATAGAGTAGCAACTAGGTGTCATACCCCATGCCAGGGACTGGAAGATCAGATGGCCGTCATAGACTTCATTCCTAATCTTTTGGAGTTTACATTCTAGTTGAGAAGGCAGACTTTATACAACTAATTAATTATGATTGTGGCAGTTGCTACAAAGACAAACCATAGGATGCATGGCAAGAGGGTACTAGGGGAGGAGGGGGGGGCACGGCCCTGAAAAAGTAAAGATCACCCAGAAGAAGAAAAGAGCAGTCAGGGATATGTTACTTTGCAGGTGATGAAGACAAGCAGCTGTGGGCAGAGCCCTGCAGGAGAGGAGGGATGAGGCTGGAGAGGGAGAGCCCGCCTAGATCCCCTATATGGCAGGGCAGGCTCAGCTGGGATTGGTGTCTGTATCCTGAATGCCATGGAAGCCACTGATGAGTTTACCAAGACTATTTGTTGGGGCACCTGGGTGGCTCACATCGGTTGAGCGTCTGCCTCTTGATTTCAGCTCAAGTCTTGGTCGCAGGGTTAGGAGTTCAAGCTCTGCACCGGGCTCCACGCTGGGTGTGAAGCCTACTTAACCAAAAACAAAAAAAAGGAAAAAGAAGAATATTTGCCTGTCTGTTTGTGGTCTGCCTTCACAAATGAGATGCGGGTGAAAGCAGACCCCTTGGAGGCAGGAGGTAGTGAAGGAACTTTAGATTGGCCTGACAGTTGGAGCAGGAGGGCAGCTCCAGCAGGCTTCCTTTCTTTTGCTCAAGAAAGAAGCGAAAATTATTAGTGCCCACCAAAGAAGGGTCTGGAGTTTTATCAACTTTGCCTCCTCCTGCCTTTAAATTTGTAAGTATTTTTCCTAAACAGAAATCCTAAATACTCTGTGCTATTTCTAAAAATTTTTTTAATGTTTATTTATTTTTGAGGCAGAGAGAGACAGAGCATGAACGGGGGAGGGTCAGAGAGAGAGGGAGACACAGAATCTGAAACAGGCTCCAGGCTCTGAGCTGTCAGCACAGAGCCTGACGCAGGGCTTGACTCACAGACCCCAAGATCATGACCTGAGCCAAAGTCAGATGCTTAACCTACTGAGCCACTTGGGCGCCCCACTCTGTGCTATTTCCAAACAGAAAACCTAAATACTCTTTGAACCTTAGAAATACCCAGGAAAGCTATTATACACAAATGAGAGAAAAAAGTCTTTCTCCAAATACCTCATGGTTTATCCCACCCCACCCATGTTATACCTTCTTATGGTCTGAGCCCCAAACTGTGATTTGGGGTGAGGTTTTCACCAGTCTCCAGTGAGATGAAATGAGAAAACTAAGAGTACACATTTGTAGGAACAGTCTCCTATAGCCAAGTAGATTACCAACAACTGATTCTTGGGAAAGAGTATTTTTTATTCTGAGATTATGTCCTGCCGACTTTTTCTTTTCTTGGAAGTTTGGATAATTTATTTAAAAAAAAAAATTTTTTTTTAACGTTTATTTATTTTTGAGACAGAGAGAGACAGAGCATGAACTGGGGAGGGTCACAGAGAGAGGGAGACACAGAATCTGAAACAGGCTCCAGGCTCTGAGCTGTCAGCACAGAGCCCGACGCGGGGCTCGAACCCACGGACCGTGAGATCATGACCTGAGCCGACCTGAGCCGAAGTCGGGCGCTTAACCGACTGAGCCACCCAGGCGCCCCGGAAGTTTGGATAATTTAATACCCCCTTCCCTTTTTTTTTTTTTTTTTTCAGATTTCTAGGTTTTGTAACTTTTTGGCCTTGAAGATATTAGGGCTTATGGTTGAGTAAGAGCATCAGATTCACACACTAGACCAGTGTAAAAAAGAATTTTATATTCATATCTCAAGTTAAAGACCTGATACTCTTACAGAAATAGTGCCAGACCCTTTTAGATACTCTTTTTCTGCCTCATCATTCTTGATGTAATAAATAAATGCCTTCTAAATAAAAGCAAGAGTAGACATTAGTTATCTTCTTAAAATGTTCTCGACTAGCCACATCACAACGTGACAATTCTATATTGACTTCTTTTTTTTTGTTTGTTTTTTTAAGCAATCTCTACACCCAACGTGGGGCTCAAACTTCCAACACTGACATCAGGAACCCCATGCTCTCTACTCATAGAGCCAGCCAGGCAACCCCATGTTGACTTTCTAAATTTCTCTCCTCACTGATTTTATTCTTGACATTTTAAGCAGAGAAAAATCTAAATGATTTTAATGAAACTTTAATGAAACTTTTATTGAGGAGAAGAGGAAGGAGAAAACAGTATGATCTGGTGACTAGAAAAGCCACCCAAGCAGGACAGAAACTAGGAAGGTTAAGATTTCCACCCTAATTGCTAAGATTTAATGCCCTACTTTGCACTGAATGTTCCTTCAGTGGTTTAAGAGAGAACACTGCTTCTCGAAGCAAACTAACTACATGGAGTGTTTTAGGAACTGGGGAGAACCTAATTCATTTCAAAGACTCAGGCTTGTGCTGGTATCACTGGGGACATCGGCAGAGCAATACTCAGGATAGGATTAACATCTAAAGAAACAGCCCTGGAGGCAGAGAGAGGTGGAGCTTCCCTGACCACCTGTGTTTGAACCTTAACCAGATTTTGCAACCAGCCTGTGCACGTGCTTATCAGAGCTATGAAGTTTTATTGATCTGCTTCTGGCACAGTAGGAAATATCACCAGTCAAAATTGTCCCGGGTTATACCTCATGCCATTTACAAAAATTAATTCCAAATAGATCATAGGCCTGAGCATAAAACCTATAACTATAAAACTTACAGAAGAAAATACAGGAGAAAACCTCTGTGCCCCTGGATAGAAAAAGATTTCTTAGGCATGATACAAAAAATATGACCCGTAGAAGAAAAAGCCAATAGTTTGGACTTAGTCAAAATTAAAAACTGCCCTTGGGGTGCCTGGGTGGTTCTGTCGGTTGAGCATCTTCCTCTGATTTCAGCTCCAGTCATGATCCCAGGGTTGTGGGATCAAGCCTCCCACTGGGCTCTGAGCTGAGCATGGAGCCTGCTCTCTTTCTCGCTCCCTCTGCCCCTCCCCCATGCGCATGCTCCCTCTCTCCCTCTCTCTCTGTCTCTCAAAAGAAAAAAAAAAAAAACTGCTCTTAGAAAGACACTGCGAAGAAAATGAAAACACAGGTCAAAGACTGGGAGAAAATATTTGCAAATCACCTATCTGACAAAGGCATCATATACAAAACATATGTAGAATTTTTACCATACACAAAAAGACAAGCAACCTAATGAAAACACAAGCAAAAGATTTGAATGGACATTTTGCAGAAAAGGATACATGAATGGCTAATAAACACATGAAAAGACACTGAAAATCATTATTCATTTGGAAGATGCAAATGAAAACCACAATCAGGTACCACTGCACATTAGAATGGCTTAAAAAAAAAAAAAATCCTAACAATCCCAAGTGCTGGGGAGGAAGTGCAGGGACCCTCACACAATGCCAGTGGGAGTGCAATATGGTACAGTTCCTCCGGGAAAATGGTCTGGCAGTTTCTTATAAAGTTAAACATACACTTACCATATGAGCCAACAATCCCACTTCTAGAAAGTTACTAAAAGAAATAAAGACATATGTTCACACATAAACCTGTACTCAGATATTTATAGCAGCTTTATTCATCTCACCAAAATCTGGAAGCAGCCCAAATGCCCTTGAGCTGGCGAATGAGAAACGAAGAGTGGGTCCATCCCTACCGTGGAGTACTACTCAGCAAGAAAAAAGGAACCAACTACTGACATATGCAACACAGACGAATCTCAAATACATTATCACAAGTGACAGAAGCCGGTCTCAAAAAGAGACAGGCTCATGTTGTGTGATTCTTTTTTTTTTCATTTTTTTTTTTTTTTGAAACAGCACAAGGAGGCAAAAGGGGCACAGGGGGAAAGAGAGAATGTTAAACAGGCTCCACGTTCAGCATAGGGTTGGGGAACAGATCAGTGGTTGCCAGGGTTTGGGTTCGAGAGAGGGTTTGACCACAGAGAGGAGCGGCAAGCAAGAGGGGATTTGGAGAGGAGATGGAAGTAATTTACATCTCGGTTGTGGAGGTAGTTACTGGACCAAATGCACTTGTCCAAACGCGGACCTATACACCAAAAAGAGTTTTATTACCCATAAATTACACTTCAGTAAATCCGACTTTGGATGCTTCTGTCATGTTAGCATGGAAAATTCCTCATGCCTCTACCTCCCATCCTGCCTGCCCCATTATAGTATTAATTACATGAGCTAGCATTCTGTAGTTTAACTGTGTGCCTAGCACGGGGGGCAATCCTGCGCTTTCCTGAGTGCTCTTCTCTTCAGTAATTCACCCAGTTCCTCAGGCCATGATTTGTGGAATCATCCTGACTCCACTCTTTCCCTTATGCCTTATATCCAGCCCATCAGCAAATCTTTTGCACTTGGCCTTCACTGCACATCCTGCATCTGACCACTTCTCATTATGTTTATTGCTCTCACTCCAGTCCAAGCTAGCATCACCTTTCGGCCACCTAAATGGCCCCTCTAACCTCTCCTCCTGCTCCTCGCACCTGTCTGTATATACTAGTTCACGCTATGGTTTCGACTCCCCAGTCTTTGTGATTTATCTCTGAAAGGTTGATTTCTCCCAGAAGTGACGTGTCCACTGCAGGCCAGCTGTAGCTCTGCCCTGTGTCTCCTCCCTCTAGAACCCAGGCTGATGGAGCAGTGTCCAGCTTGAGCCCTGCTGGTCACAGAGATGGTGGGTGGGGTGGGGCGGGGAGGATTTATAGACAGACTTGCAGTGGCAACTAATTAACAACGTGGCCTGTAAGTGATACTTCTGACTTTCACTCATTGGTCATAGCTCATGGCCCCACTCAGTGACAGGAAGTGCAGCCCACCATGTGTCTAGGAGGTAGAAAGCAGGAAGTGTGTGTTCATCAGCTTTGTGATGACCATGATTCTTTCAAGTCTCTTCTCCAAACAGTAGTCAGAGAGATGTGCATGACCAAGGCAGTCTCCTGCTCAGAATCCTCTAATAGCTTCTCATGACACTTAAATGAAAAATCACAATCTTGGGGTGCCTGGGGAGCTTGGTCGGTTAACCATCCAGGTTCGTCCCAGGTCATGATCCCTTGGTTTGTGGGTTCGAGCCCTGCATCGGGTTCTGTCCTGACAGCTCAGAGCCTGGAGCCTGCTTCATATTCTGTGTCTCCCCCTCTCTCTGCCCCTCTCCTGCTTGTGCTCTCTGTCTCTCTCAAGAATAAATAAACAGTAAAAAATTATATGTGTGTGTGTGTATGTATACATATATATGTACACGTATATATGTATACATACACACACACACACACACACACACACACACACATACACGCACACATATACACATATATATATCTCACAGTCTTGACCCTGGCCTTCAAGGCTTACTGACTTCATCTACTTCCAATTCAGCTCTAGGCACACTGGCCTCTTGTGGTTTCCTGCCAAGCCCCAAACTTAGAGCCTCTCTAACTGTTCTCCCCCAGATATTGCCATGGCTCCATCTGTCCAGGTGTCTGCTAAATGCCCCGTCTTCAGAGAGGATCTCCTGGCTGAAATATCATACATGGCATAACCCCCAGTCAGTGCTTATCCTGCTTTTTCTTTCCATCCTTTTTATGCCCTGGCATTATCTGATGTAGTATTTGTTGTTGCCTGACTCTTGCACTAGAATTCAATGTCTATCAGGGCAATGACTTTGCTTTGTCCCAATTCTGTATCCCCTGTGCCTAGAACAGTGTAGAAAATGTTCCTCCACAGAGTAGAAACTTAAAAATTATTTGTGGAACGAATGAAGCACTTTCATTTTTTATTATTTTTAAAAATATTTAGTTATTATGGGGAGAGTGCAAGCTGGGGAGCAGCAAAGAGAGGACAGAGGATTTGAAGCGGGCTGCACACTGACAGCAGCGAGTTGGACGTGGGGCTTGAACTCACAAACCACAAGATCAAGACTGGAGCTAAAGTTGGACACTCAACCAACTGAGCCACCCAGGTGCCCTGAATGAAGCACTTTTTTTTTTTTTTTTTTTAAGTTTATTTGAGAGAGAGAGAGAGAGAGAGAGAGCACAAGTTGGGGAGGGGCAGAGAGCAAGGGAGACACAGAATCCGAAGCAGGCTCCAGGCTCTGAGCTGTCAGCACAGAGCCTGACGCGGGGCTCGAACCCACAAACCGCGAGATCCTGACCTGAGCTGATGTCAGACACTTAACCGACTGAGCCACCCAGGCGCCCCCTGAATGAAGCACTTTTATATTCGTTACCCTCAATGAAACCCCAAATGACCCAGTGAGGTAAGAACTTTTATAGCCCTATTTGACAGATGAAAAATCGGAGTCAGGGAAGTGATTTGCCTGGAGCCAGGGACAGAGTTCGAATTCAAAGTCAGCATCTGACTTTCCAACTCCACCTCTTACATTTCTCTTTCTGCCGTGCTGCTTATGAAGCGTTGCGTTCACTGAAAAAGAACCAGCCGGTTTTAGAGGGTGCCTGAGGAGGACGGGCTGACGTGGAAGCTCAAGTGGTCCTCTCTGACAGGAGATCCCAGGGTCCTCTTCACAAACAGAGAGGTTTTTGGCCCTGGCACACCTAGTTTATGGGCCCACGTTACTGTGAGTTCTTGCCACATCAGACAAGACACGCGTGCCAGAACCCAGGGCATGAGTGATATGCTTTGGTATGGCTCCATTTGGGGCCTTAAGAAAATGCACAGTGAGGGTTCTCTATGATGGTGTGATTTCCGTCGTTGATTCAACATTATCTATTGGCGCTTTGGATGCAGAAACTGTTTCCCTAGAAGCTTCTGCTTGATACTTCCTACCTTTAGAGTCCGAATCACAGAATTTTGAGGGTGCAAAGGAGAGAATCAATCCATCTGCTTGTGTCCTTTTACTTCAAGGGCAAGAACCCCAGGGGGCGTGGAGATTACAGAGGGCTTTCACACACATGGTCGCCCTTGATCCTCACTGAACCCCTCGTAAGAGCTACCATTGTCCTCCTCTTTAGAACAGAGATGTCCATGCTGAGGCTCAGGCAGGCTTTTTCTGATGGCAGGTTCTCTCTACTACACAGCAAACAGAATCCAGAGAACCTAAGATAAATATCCTGGGATTCATTAAGAACTTCATTAAGAAAGAGTCTCCCCCACAGGAACAACAAATGTTGTGGTCGGTTTATGCATCGTCATGGACTGGACTGTGTCCCCCCCCCCCCAACCCCCGCAGATTCATATAGAGAGCCCTACCCCCCAGCAGCTCAGGATATGGCTGTATTTGGAGATAGGGCTTTTTAAAATTATGATAAAGTTACAGTGAAGCCCTTACAGTGGGACCTAATCCAATGTGACTGGTTTCCTTATAAGAGGGGAGGAGACACGAGGCATGTGTGCACACAGAGGAAAGGCCATGTGAGGACACAGTGACAAGGAGGCCATCTGCAAGTCAAAGAGAGTCCCCCACTGACACCTTCATCACTGACTTCCAGCCTCCACAATGAGAGACAACAAACGTCTGTTGTTTAAGTCACCCAGTGTGTTGTATTTTGTTACAGCAGCCCCAGAACACTGATAATACCCGGTTCATGAGTTTGTGGGTGGCTACAGAGTGGCCACCCGTGGCATAGTAATAGCCAGCCTACATGGAGTGTTTACTCAGGTGCTAAAAACTTTAGGTGTGTTAATGAAATGAATGCTAACAATAGCCCCGTGAGGTAGATTCTATGATGGTGCCCCTTTTAAAATCAGGAAAGTCAGACAAAGAAAAGTCACCTGCTCTGAGCTGCCTGTTTGTAAAGTGGCAGGGCGAGGATTTGAATCCTGGCGGCCTGGGCTCCCAGGCCCTTGTTCTGAAGGATCTAGCTGAGTTCATTATCATCACCCCCATCTTCCAGATGAGCAAACTGAGATTCACACACTTGTCCAACATCCCAGAGCCAGGGTGTGGTGGAACCAGAATTCCAAATTATTTGATTTTGTCGCAAACAAATGGCTGGAACTCAAGGATCCTGAAAGTCATTCACTAGAGGAAGGGAAGGGACTCACCCAACAGAGTAGGAGCAAAAATCTATGTATACACAAAATGAATTTGTGGGGGGAGAGGAATGTGACAGAGAAGTTTGGGCCCACTGAAGGGTGAGCGGCCATACAGCTAGGTAGACAGCTGGCAGGATTCATTCAGGTGTCCTTGACTCTCAAGTCCACTCTCCTCTATCATTTTTAGCTTTGACAGGTATTTACAAGGCATCTACTATGGGTCTGATATCAGAGGCTGACCACACGGGGATAAAGGATATGGCAGGCCTTGGCCTTTGGAACCCACAGTCTGGATGAAATGGGTACACACACAGATCATTTCCAGGGTGGCGAGGGCCATGGGGGCCAGGGGATCCTAACTGTCCATGTTCTTTTGTGTCCTGGTATCTTCTTCCTTTCCCAAGCAGTTGATTGGGCCTGTGCTCTCTGTCTTAAGGAAAAAAATCTGACAGAGCAGAAAAAAAAAAGGCCTTAGTCTGCCTCTCGTGTCCATAATTCTAACCTCTCAAAGGTTCCCCCGGGGCAATCCAGGGCCGGGAAGGGATAAATGTTCCAAAGAAGGAAGTAGAGGAGAGTGCTTTTTCAAGACAAGAAAACTCTTCAAAGGTGCTGAGGGAGGGAGAAAAGACAATAAGTACATTAGAGAGAGCTGAGGGCCAGAGAGCAGGAGGGTGTGTCCATAAAGGGGGCCCTGGGAAGGGGCCCTGGGAAGGGGGCCTGGGAAGGGGGCCTGGGAAGGGTGGCAAGGCCTCAGAGTAGGTGTGGTCGTGGTGGTATATATGCAGACAAAGCCAAGGCCACCCTGCAGAGATTCTAGGGACCCAGCATGGAGTAGGCATTGCCTACGTGACTCCTGGACTTGAAGGGGCCACGAGGAGAAAACCAGGGATATCTTTATGGGAACCTGTGATGAACAGATGCCCCGAAACTAGACAGACACGTCCCTCAGCACTGTGACACTAGAAAGTCTAGAACTTAGATACAACACTGGAGGGAGAGGAAGTGCCAGACTGATGGCGACTGAGTTGGGATGGGGTTCAAAAGACAAATCGAGAAGGGAGAAATGAAAATAAGGAAAGATATTCCTGGTGTGCTGGAAATTCACACCTAAGTTGTACGATAGGCGAACCAAGGTGCGTGAGAGCATGCTGGCCAGCCAGGATTGTCCAGGGAGATGCCAGGGAGGGCAGCCCAGGCCCAGAGGACCACCCATGCAGTGACACTACGGGGCAGTGACTTGTGGACCACAAGGAAATCAGTGTGCAGGAACTAGGAGGATGTGGAACAGTGGAGGTGACAGTCCAGAGAGGCACGCCTGGTCTTGACACAGCTTACAAACCCTGCACGATGGCTGGAGTTTATGTTGAAGATAAAGGTAGGCTATGGACACCTTGTGATCAAGGAAGTTGGAGGATTAATACCAAGTTTTTCAAATCTCTTTGGGAGGGGGGCCGCTTGGGTGGCTCAGGGAGTTAAGTGTTTGACTTCGGCTCAGGTCATCATCTTGTGGTTCATGAGTTCAAGCCTCGTGTTGGGCTCTGTGCTGACAGCTCAGACCCTGGAGCCTGCTTTGGATTCTATGTCCCCCCCCCCCCCACCTCTCTCTGCCCCTCCCCTGCTTGGCTCTCTCTCTCTCCCTCAAAAATAAATACACATTAAAAAAACATTTTTTCTTAAAATAAAATCTCTTTGGGAGCAATATAGATGGTGGTGGTGGCTTGGGTCAAAATGAGAAAGGGCCCAGAAGAACAGTACAAGTGGCAAAGAGTTGAAAAGAACAAGGAGGGGATTAATGGAAAGAAAGAAAGAAACAGAGATTTTCAGCAGTAGAATCTTCTGGACTTTTTTTTTTTTTTTTAAAGAACAATAAAGATTTATTTTCCAATATGTTTTTATTTGGACCTCCCCACCCCCACCCCTGCCAACTGAATTCACTCCCCACCATTAGTCCAAAGGGAGGGTTCTCTCCACCAGGCATCACAGCACAACACAATACTAGCCTCCTCAGCTCAGAGGAAATAGTGTTTGCCCTGTGGCTCAACAATCTTTGTCCTAACCTGGCCCCAGCCTCAGGTGCACAAGCACATGCCTTTGGTCACCTGAGACTTTTAAGCAGCACCAGCTGGTACTCTAGCTGATTTGGACCTTAAATGCCACTACCCACCAGAGAAGAGGCTCTGACTCGATTCCAAGCCTGTTCTTTAAATTATTTTTCAAAAATATTTTTTAAAAAGCAACTTAGTAGAAAACAAGGCCATCCTAGGAATGTTGTCAAAGTCTCTAATCGGCTTTTGACTGATATATGAAGTTACAGATAATAAAGAAGACCTCCCCCACCAGGTGTAAGACTAAACCAGCAGCTTCTGGGCTCCGGTCTCCAGTGTTCAGAAAGACACATTGGCTTAAAGACAGAGACTAGAGACATTGTAGCCCCCGGGGCCTCTGTAAATGATGCCTCCCAGTCACCGGTGGACAGACACATGGTGTCGGGCATTTGTCCTTGGGCCCTCCCTTATCCTGAGATTCACAAGCAAGATCTCTGTGAGGGGAACAGCCCATACTTCTGTGGGAGGATGGATGTAATACTTTCCAGGGCACAGCCTGGATGAATGATGCCAAACTTTCCAAGTACAGATAAGTCAACCACAGTTGAGCCCAAGCAGTGTTCAGGGCTCTGGCCATCCCCAATTGGTCCCCCATCAATGACCAGCAACAATTGAGGCCAGAGGTACAGGAATTCCTTGACATTTGGAGAACTGGCCTAAGAGTCAAGGTTGGTACTGGTGAGAGCAAGTGTTGCTCAAACACCTAGGCCAAATCCTGCATGAAGCCATGATCAGGAGTCCAGGTGCCTACAAGAGGAGTAAAGGGGTTCAGGTCCTTACTGAGCTCTTGGGAGCTTTCCAACACCAGGGTCACTGGTTCTGATAATAAGTCTTTCAGGAGCACCTTGGATATGCTCAACATGGCAGTCCCTGTAGACATCGGCCACATGGCCCAGATAGACAGGCGGCAGCTTGGCCTTGCTGCAGCCCTTGAGGGGGTACACAGCGCCCTGTGCCACTGAGCAACTTGCTGAGAAGGCCAGGCCCTATGGCGTGTGGGTGGGGACCACCACCATGGTGGGCGCCTGTGCGCAGCTCAGCCACGGAGTCCCAAAACACCTTGGTCCAGTGGGCAAGGCCACACTCCCGGGGAGCCACAACAGCCAGGCCCTTGGCACTGGCAGAGTGGGGCTCAGAATGCAGAGGAGCTGGCTGCTGTGGACAAAGCCCCCACCCCCGCCCCCATCCCTCATTCAACCGGTGCTGGCAGCCACCACGGCTCTCAGCGCTTGCAAATCTCCTGGACTTAACTCATGATTAGATTTTAGGGGTGAGGCAGAGGGAGGAGTCAAGGATGATGGCCAGGTTTCTGATGTGGGTCAATGAGTCAGTCATGGTGATATTAACAGGGCTAGAGTTATAGGAGGGGAGGCTGGTTGGAAGAAGATATTGAGTTGAGTTGTAGATGTAGTGAATTTGACATATCATTTAGGATGCTCTTGGCTGCAAGTAACAACAAAACAAAACAAAACAAAACAAAATAAAATAAAATAAAAACCCATGCAAACAATAAGGGACTATATTGTTTAACATAGTTGGAAGCCCCTTTCCCGATAAGATTCAATCAGCTGGTCATTAAGGACCCAGGCTCTACTCCTGTTGGATTTCACCTATCCCGCATGGTTGCAGTTGGTTTTCCTGACTCTGACTGACTCCAAGGCACAGCAGTATCGAGAAGGAGAAAAGAAGCCATCATTCATGTGTCTGTTTGAGAGAAAACTTTTCCTAGACATTCCCAGCAATCTGCCCTGTCTGGGTCACACGCCCACTCCTTAAGCAATCATGGGCTTCAGCCAATCATCTGGAAAGGATTGGCAGCTGAGGAGTCATCCAACACCACGACCAACAGCCCTACAAGGTGACCGTGGCATATGCAAATGGAGTTAGCTTAGAAACAGTTGGAAACAAGGAACAAAGGACAGATTCGGGGTGAAGGCACCATAGAGGTGCTATGAGGAAAGCTGTCCCCTGCGGAGACAGGGGCAGAGAGAAGAACAGGGGCCAAACACACAACTCCAGAGAACACCTCTATCTAAGGGGTATCTGAGGAAGAAAAACTGCATTGTAATGGTTGACAACTTGACTCTGGATTCAGACAGACCTAGGTGGGAATTCCATTCCGGCTGCTTATAAGCCATTGACCTACAAGGGGGTCAGTGAAGATCCCTGCATTACGCAGAGCCTTACCTTCCTTGTCTGAAAAAGGGAACCCATAAGTCCCACCTCCCAGGGCTGCTGTGAAGCGTCGATAAGAAAATGCACACAAAGCCTCCGCACGACCTCAGCCCACGGCAGCTGCTCCTAGCCATTGGTGAAAAAGGACAGCCTAGAGAGTATCTGAAAAGTGAAGGGGGAAGCTGGTGAATAACCAGGATGAGATGGAGTCATTGAAGGCACGGGGCGAGAGGATTTCAAGGAGGAAAGAGTGGGCAATTATGTCATCTGCTGAAGAGAGGTCAGGTCAGAAGTGGACTGAAAACTGCCCTTTGGATTTAGCAATTAGAAGGTCACTGGTACCCTTGACAAGAGCACTCTCAGTGGAGTGCTGGGGTTGGGAGCCAGGAAGCAGGGGGTCAGCAGTGAAGACCAGAATTCAAGTCGCCTGGCTACCAACAGACAGCAGCGTGCTTTGCACGATGCCAGGAGCTGCTTGGTGTTGAAAACTCCCATTTTCAGTCATGCCTCAAAAATACTCATTCGGAGAGCAGTAAACAGTAGGATTCCACAATCTGTGAACGAAACGGCCCCTGTTCATCATTTTTAATTTTTTTGTGTGGATAAAGCGAAGGTGGTTGTTTCCTTTCATTAGAAATATGTTGCATCCTTTTCGAGGATTTGTGTTTACGTTACCATTTTATTGCTATATGGTTCTTTTTTATATAACATATTTTGGAACCATAAAAACAAACAAACACAACAAACAAAACCCAAACAACATATGTGCTTTGCATTAAATTCAGAAAGTTCAAACCCCTCACTCTGTGCACGTTTTCGAGGCAAAGTGTGGGACTAGGAAAACCCTTCAAGAAACAACGCAATTTGAAAAATCCTCCTTTAAGAAATGATAGCAGTTGCTTTTGAGGCCAATTTGGTCACACGGATCCTGTTCGTCAGGGCTGTCATTAAAACCCTAATATTTTTCCCATTGCAGAATGTCTCCCAGTGACTCAAACGTGGGCAGAGGCTAAGCACGGTCAATTTCGTGACCTCCCTCATGCTACCCACTCCCCCCCCCCTCACCCCACCCTGGCTATCTCAACTCCCCAGTGGATGATCTCTTATCCCTAGCAACAACTGGAGCTGCTACTGTTTCTCGACTCTGGCGAGGAAAGTGGGCTTAGGGCCAAGTCTACTGGCCAGGGCTCCCCGTGGAAGATGCTAGAAGAGCACTCCACATTCTCTCACCATCAGTGACCCAAGTTCCTCACCTCTGCCGAACATCTGGATTGCAACACACAGAGTTCAAAGGTCCAGCATGTGTGTCTGCACCTGGCCTCGCTGTTGAAACAGAGCTGACCTCAAACCAAACACGTGGCCTCTCTGCTGTTATTTATGCGGAGGGTCGGATGCCAGATATAAATATTAACTTCGGCATCTTCTCCCCACAGGACTTTGTGATTAAAGGATGCATGTAAACCATCTACCGGCAGAAAAAGCAGCTCTACTCTTCTCGGCGTATTGAACCCTTCTCAAAAGAAAGCTCATCCCCTTTCCTACCGTTGTGAATGTGTGCTGGTTTACTTTAATAATAGCACGGCTCCTTCCCGCCATGGGGTTCCCCGTAGCCTCTTGCGTTTGAAGCCATCAGGTGGTGGGCCTGCTGCAGACAGGGTGCATCCCGCCCCCAGGAGAGGCTTGCGAGCGAGCACCATATGTTATTAAGACCTCCCAGAACTGGTTGCCATCGTTGGGAGCACAGTCAAGGAAGAGAGAGGCAATAAGCGGCCGTGTAGCAGACGTGGGTCCTCGGTGCCCGGCAGCTCTGAGCCATCCCCCCCTCTTTTTTTTTTTTTTTTAATTTTTTTTTCAATGTTTATTTATTTTTGGGACAGAGAGAGACAGAGCATGAACGGGGTAGGGGCAGAGAGAGAGGGAGACACAGAATCGGAAACAGGCTCCAGGCTCTGAGCCATCAGCCCAGAGCCTGACGCGGGGCTCGAACTCCCGGACCGCGAGATCATGACCTGGCTGAAGTCGGACGCTTAACCGACTGCGACACCCAGGCGCCCCAATCCCCCCATCTTTGAAGTCGGCTAAGGAAGATAGATGAGTATGTGGGGGGGCAGGTGTGGCTGACAGCAGCCAGGGGTAGAACAGGTGTAGTAGTTTAAGGAAAACGTAGATCATGAGATTCCCGGGCACAGGAATGGACCTAGTTTTTCTGTTTCTAGAAAGAGACCGGAAGATACAGAGAGCATGATTTAATTTCCACCAACATGTGTTAGCAAATTATGATACCCAGTGTAGTAATGCTGGGGGACAAGGGCACGCACAAAATACTACGGAGTTAAGAGGGGAAAACACCCTCTCCACTTGACAGGGAAACTAACAAAATTTTCACAGAGAAAGAAGCATTTGAATGAATGACTGAGTCATTCCTTCATTCAACAAATGCTTATTGAGCCCCATCATGTGCCAGCACCATCCTGGGGGCTACACAGGTGACAGGCAAGGTCACTCCCATCTGCGAGCCCACTCTTTCGTGAAGCTAGACTGCATGCCTACTGGGTACCCAGCCCTGGGAGACACCCTCTGGGAGATTAACATTCTGTTGAAACAGATGAGTCACTTCAAAATTGTGCCATGGGTGTTATGCTCAGAGCAGGACAGGAAGCCATGGGATGACAAGAAGGGGACTGGGTTAGTCCAATGGTTTGCAACCCGGGGCAGGGGCAATTCTGTCCCCCAGGGAAAATGTCACAGTGTCTGGACACATTTGTGGTTGTGGAAACTAGGGGAGGCAGGTGCCGCTGGCGTCTAGCAGGGAGAGGCCAGCCACGCTGCCAGACACCCTACGATGCCCAGGGCAACCTCCACAGCAGACGATGAACCAACCCGAAATGTCAACAGGGCCAAGGTTGAGGAACTCTGGCCTAGTACTAGACTCAGGGAACGCTTTGGGGAAGTGCAGTTTGGGTTGAGAACTAGTGGGTGCTAGAAGTTCAGAATGCCGGGCATAGGAGTCCAGCCTGGAATCAGAGGACATCGTGAAGAGAAAGAGAAGTCCCCAGGAGCTCCAGCTGAGAATGCAGGGAAGGTGGAGGGGATACAAAACACAAAATCCGGCCTGTTTCCAGAGGGACTAGAAGGTCTTCTGTGCCATGTTATGAAGTGCAGACTTTATCTGGAGGGCATGATGGCTAATACAACCTGCCCCCCACCACCTCCCCCACACATCTACTCCGTTGGAAAATTTTAAATCCCGTGACACGATTCCGTTGGTTTTTAGAAAATCCCTTCTAACAGCAATGCAGGTGATTGTGGGGGAGTGGGGGGGGGGGGAGATTGGAGGCACATGAGAGACTTTTGCAATACAGAAGTGACGGCTGGAGGCCATGGCAGGGAACACGGGGCTGGGTGGGGGGGGGAGCTGCAACAGACTCCTGAGAATAGAGGAATTTTTATACTTGATGATTGATTGGGTGTTGCAAAAGAAGGAATTCCTTAGAATGACTGAGGTTTCTAGCTGAGGGCCAGTGTGAGTGGTGAGGTGTGTGACAGAGGAGAAGTCATTTGTAGGGGACAGCGTTCAGTTTACAGATACGGTGTTGATGGTCCCGTGGGGACATCCAAGCGGACACATCCTGTTCACAGAGAGAAAAGCAGATCTGTGTTGGGGAAAGACGTGCCCTGGAGACATGGACGTGGGGATCACAAAGGCCCACCGGTGGTAACCAAAGTCTTGAACGTGGAGAAGGCACCTCCTGGTGCTGGTGAGGGACGAGAAGCCACCAGGGCAGAATGCCGGGGTTCATACAGAGTCGAGGGGCAGAAAGAGAAGGAACCACAGAAGGCGGACCAAAGACATGGAAAGAGTAGTGACACACACCAAGAGAGGGACTCACTTTAAGAATAAGAAAGTGGTCAAGCTGTCTAATGCAGCAGAAGTTAAGCAGGATGTGAAATTAGATGGAGCTATTCAACATGTCAATCAAGAGGTCATTGGTGACCTTTTCAAGAGCAGTTTCACTACAATGGTGGGTGAGGAATTTATTTAAAAACACTTGATTACTCAAATCAAGAGGAAGAAAATGGGAACCGAATGTCTTTATATCTGGGCAGAATTTGAATAGCGGTCATTCTGCCGGCTTGGCAAACAGAAAAGGAGTAAAACAGTTAGGCAGAAAACCGGATTAACAATAGGCCCAATCATAAAAACAGTTATTGTATACCAAAAAGACGTTTAGAGGCGAACAGCCTCAGAGTCAACTTGGCAGCTTAGTGATGTCTTTAAGAATCTAGACTCTTTCTATTTTTCTGCCCTGTCATTCTCATGCTAGTTACCACGTGGTC
This sequence comes from Leopardus geoffroyi, assembly GCF_018350155.1. NCBI lineage: Eukaryota > Metazoa > Chordata > Mammalia > Carnivora > Felidae > Leopardus > Leopardus geoffroyi. Next base: position 39,813,999 of record NC_059331.1, read on the forward strand.
ACAAAATGGCAGCTGCAGGCTCCAAGCATTACATCCCCACGTGACAGTACCTAAAGCAAAAAGGAAGATGCCAGGGACCAAACTGAGGCTCACCTCACACTCCCCTCTCCTTTTGTTGGGAGACTTTCCCTTATATCTTATCACATGCCTCCTCTTAGACCAATTAAGATAGAGGTAAATGGGACTACCAGAAGTAGCTCGCACGAATCATCGTTCTTCCCCTGGGACTAGGCACATGGCCGCTTGAACAGAATTGGTGTTCTGTTCACAAGGAAGAAGGGGGACTGGCAGTTGGGGTGACAACCTGTCGTGTCGGCCATAGGAAACTATCCTTTCACAGGGTGAGGGGAGCCCATCAGAGACCTTACAGCATCAGACAAGCCCTTGGGATGCTTCGAAAAGAATGACTAGCTGTTACAGTTAATATTCAGAGCTGAGATGTTATTATAATATCCACTACATATAGGGGCGCCTGTGTGACTCCGTCGATTAAGGATCTGACTCTTGATTTTGGCTCAGGTCATGATCTCACGTTTCGTGAGTTCGAGCCCCACATTGGGCTCTGAGCTGACAGAGTGGAACCTGCTTGGGATTCTTTCTCTCCCTCTTTCTCTGTTCCTCCCCCACTTGTGCTCTCTCTCTCTCAAAATAAACAAACTTATCCACCACATATTCACTACCAACCCCAGGCAGAAGGCTGATTGTTTCACGGATCGTATACACTCAGCAACATCAAGATGTAGGTAATAATTGTACGATGATGCTGGCAATGAAGTACGCTTATTGAGGGCTTACTATGTGCCAGGCACTTTATATTCATTACCTTAATCTTCAAAACACAAGTGAGATGGATAGATGCTATTCATATGTCCATTTTCTTTTTAAATTATTTTTACATTTATTAATTTTTGAGAGACAGAGCATGAGTAGGAGAGGGGCAGAAAGAGAGGTAGACACAGAACCCGCATCAGGCTCCAGGCTCTGAGCTGCCAGCAGTGAGCCCGACGCGAGGCTCGAACTCATGAACTGTGAGATCATGACCTGAGCCGAAGTCGGACGTTTAACCAACTGAGCCATTTTGTAGAGGTGAAAACTGAGGCATGGAGAGGTTCAATAACTCACCTGGTGTCCCTCAGCTAGTAGCAGCCGACCCAGGACCACCCCATCCCAAAGTCAGTGCACGCACTGACACTCTACTACAGCCTTTGATAAAAAGAAGCCACTGGGAAGTTTTGTTACACCCGGGAGTGGAAGCAATTGTATGTGAGGATGGAAAAATGTGCTGTGATGAGCTTTCTCTCCTTTACCAGTGTCCTGAGTTTCCAGCCTTTCATTTTCCCACACAACTTTGCAACAAAAGCACATCCAGCAGACAGCCCATTCCCTTCCAGCTTGGCCCCCTCATTAACAAGCTCACTGATCTTACACTGCTCCTCTGGAAACTGAAGACTGAGGTGGGTAGGCGTGCTCACGGGCTAAGACTAGGTGCACATCATGGTAACCAGAACTTCTTCCTGGCGGGCGCAGTGTCGTGGATGAGATTTGGGAGGAGGATTAAAATCTGAGGTCATTCATATGGAATAAAAGGGGGCCTCCAATCAAAAAAGGACAGAAACTCTTGTGTGTTCAACAGGGTTTCAGGCAGAATTTGGGTTCACGTCTTGAGATGAGCAACGAACGGGAGCTGACGTTGCTAACTATGTTCTCTGCTCCGTGCGCAGCCTTCCACGTGCATTATCTCAGGGAACCTCAACACGAGGTTAGAGAAGAAACTTTTATTGTCTCTGTTTTATAGATGAGGGAAAGGAGGTTCCGAGCATTAAGCAATTTGCTTAGGGTTCTACAACGAGTGAGTGGCAAAGATGAGATTGAACCCACCCAGAGCTGTCCCTGCAGACTGATCACGTGTAACCACTACGCTTTACTCCCTGCGGACTCCCTAGGTACTGCTGTGAATACACAGCTCCCCGGAGGAAGGGGTTCTTGGGACTCACCAGCTTTCTGTTTCCTTAAAATCCTGTCTCTGTTCCAAATGCATTCCAAAGGGCATAAATTTCAGGATGAGTTCCCATACAGAATTTAAATCATGGAAGCATGTTGGGAAGGCATTTTAACAGAACTACAAATAAAAGTAAAGAGGCCCTAAATACTATACAACCCCTTAGCTAGGCCTATAGTGCCCTAAGGGTGGGGTGAAGGGGCTTTGCGTTTTCTCACACAGTCCTAAGACAAGCCGGCCTTTCTCAGGGTTAACACAGGCACCTGCTCTCGACTGGGATTTTACGGGGTTGTTTTGCTAACCAGGTTCCAGTTTCTTCCCCCACCATTCCCAAGACCGCTAAGATCGCTCCTTGGGATTTGGATCAGGGCTGTGTGTAGAGAGACCAGCTGGGAACTGGCAAGAGGACCCTACCCACCCACTGACAGGTGGACACACAGTTCCAGGCACCAATGTCAACCCCTCTCTCCTTCGAAAATGATGAACAGAATTTGGATTCCTCTTGCCAGTACATACACCAGAGGTATGATCCAGAAATGGCATTAACACAAGTCATAGTCAAAACTTAAAACTTAAAGCAGGGGAAATCTGAAACAATGTTATGCCCATCCAGTGCTCCCATAGGTGCCCTAAGATGTGCATTAGAACATGGCACGTCTTCTTCTGGGCAGTACAAGCTGGTGCCAGTGTACAAGATGTAGTGGGTCGAGGGTGGCCTGAATTTGAGCCCTCACTATGCAAAGCACAATAAAAAATGGCAGCACTGACCCAGGTCCTGTCTCAGCTTCCCAGAATGTTTTCCAGTGTTCAAAAGCGGAAAGCTGGTGGACACATTCTCACCCAGCTTAAAGGGAGAGAAGGAATCTGAGAACTCTTTTCTTGTTGAAATACTTAAATCCTGCAGCTCAGCCTGGAAAGACTCAATTAAGAGGAGTTGTTGGAAAACCTCAGAACCATGAAAGGCCCAAGGCCATGTTCAAAAAGCTTTCAGAAACTGTTAGCATGGAACAATTTTGTTTAGTTCACAAAATTGGCATTGACCCAACACCTCTCCTCTTAGCTTCATCTCTCAGCCTCCTTCCCAACTCCTCATGGCAGAGGAGGAAGGAAAATAGAAAGCTTCGGAGGGTAGCCTCTAGATTTAGGTTTAGAATTGGCCATAGCATTTTAGAGCTGTGTGACCCTGAGCAAGTTACTAAACTTCTCTGAACAATTTTCTCACAGGGTTATCATAGTGGATAAGTAGGTTAGTGATGCATACAGTACTTTGTATTATGCTTGCCCCTTGGAAACTGAAGAATACATAATAGTTATTATTAACCCAAGCAATGCTGGAAGAAAGAACTCAGGAGGGTTCAGCCCATCTGACACCTCTTTTTGTTTTCATGCCTCATCCCCACATGGGTTGGGGCCAGCATGGTAAAAGAAGTTCCAGTAGGTACAACTGGCAGTAGGCATGACCAACTTTATCTTTTTTTTTTTTTTTTTTTTTTTTTTTTTACGTATCGAGCATCTATAGATGAGGCACTGGCCTAAGAATAGTGGTGAAGATAAGGATTAAAAAAAAAAATCCTCTGCCCTTAAAGAATGTGCAGATTGGCAGGAAAAGAAGTGATAAAGGGGTATCTGCCATTTTCAGTTCAGGAAAAGCTTTTGGAGGTGTCTGTCACTTATTTCCTCCCTGCTCCATTCATCACCTGGGGGGGCCAGCCCTTCCTTCATGTCTTGTGACACCTGACCCATCCTGGGTACAGCTCATTGCACCAGAGCTAGTCACGTGACCACACCCGGTGAATCAAATTGTTTTCCTGGGAATTTAAAATGGAGTGGATTCAAATTGAGACTCAGGATGAAGTTAATCATGGTGATGGGTACAAATAGCAAAAGTGACATAAACTCAGGGCTGCTGGAATTCTCAGCCTTGGGCACACCAGTGGATAAGCAGAGAATTATCCACACCAGTGGATAAGCAGTGAATAAGCAGGAAAACTGATGTGAGGCCAGGTAGCTGTAGCCAGACATGAGAGAGAGAAAGAGATGGAAGGGGTAGCCTTTTATGTTCCTAATGGCTTTTCACTTCTGACGAGGCGCCGCTATACTTTCTTCAATGGGGCTTCGTGAGCCTTCTCTTCCAGTACGCCCCTTTTTACTCGAGCAGTTGATGCCCCCCGGTTCCACAGAAAAGCTCAGTGTGTGGGACCCACTGCCTGGAGATAAGAAGCTGCCAAAGCCCGCTCAGATACGATTCTTTTAATCAAAATAACTGCCTCTTGAAAGCCTGATTAAATTAACCATTTGGTTTTAATCCAAACAACTGTTTGGCAATTGATCCCATTTGAACAGATCCAGGGAAACAGGAGTAGCATCTCCTTTTACTCAGAGCACCATGATGTTATGTGATGGTACACCACCATGAAGAGTTCCCTGAAAAATGCATACTTCTGGGGAAACAACATTCCAAATTTGTAGATGAAAAAGAAGTGCAATTAATGTTATTTTAGGCTCTTGTAGGCTTATCTTGTGATTTCTAAGGGGAGGCAACCACTTATTTTCAAGTCTTGGCCTTGTAGACGTGTACTTATTTCCACGGCAGACTTAAGGGACACCTTATGCCCACACCACCCGTTGTACAGAAGGCAGGGTCAGCTGGTCAACGATCCAAACACAGTGCCCATGCAAAAGATTTTTTTTTTAATGTTTATTTATTTTTGAAAGAAACAGAGACAGAATGTGAGTGGGTTAGGGGCAGAGAAAGAGGGAGACACAGAATCCAAAGCAGGCTCCGGTCTCTGAGCTGTCAGCGCAGAGCCCGACGCAGGGCTTGAACTCACAAGCCGTGAGATCGTGACCTGAGCTGAAGTTGTATGCTCAACTGACTGAGCCACCCGGGTGCCTCCAAAAGTTTTTTTTAAAAAGCACAAAGACAATTCCTTGTATCCAAGCATCCTTTCTGAATATCCTGGGCTTGCCGGTACATTAGCAACATTATTTTGCCATCACTGAAGCCTCTAAGATTTAATTCAGGGAAGTCTATGAAAGGGGTATTGCATTTGAGGAATATGTATATTGCCTGTACATCAATTGGCATCTTGGGACCGCTCTGGGGCACCGAGGTCAAAGTTTAGTGATGCATGGAGTTGTCCTCCTAATGGTAAGTATTGATCAGTAGCCTCAGAAAAAAAAACAGCACGCACTCAGTCTTTCCCCAGCCAGACGCCAGGCTCCCGAAAAAAGGAGTGTCTTTCCCAGAGAGCCTTGGAAAACGATGCACGGAACACTCGAGCCTGCAATACATTCACTAAGATAGTGAATGACTGCTTCAGCAGGATAAGTGGAAGATGATAAATAACACTGTACACCATCTGCATAGCTATGATACCTGGTAGGAAGGGGCTCAAAAGCAATACATGCCATATATGCATAAATATGTTCGTTTTCCATGGCTGCCATAACAAATTACCCCAAATTTTGTAACCAAAAATAATACAGATTTATTATTGCACACCTCTGTAGACCCGAAATTCCAGTTGGCTGGATTGGTTTCTCTGCTCTGGGTTTCACAAGGCCAACATCAAGCTGTCAGCAAGGCTGCATTCCTTGCTGGAGACTTCAGGATAAATCACTTCCAAGCTCATTCAAATTGGGGTTGAATTCAGTTCCTTACAGATGTAAAGTTGAGGTCCCTGTTGCCTTGCCAGCTGTCAGCTGGGTGCTAGTCTTTGCCCCTAGAGGCTGCCCACATTGACTCTCACGCTTTACACATTGCCCCTTCACCAGTGGTGGGATCCCTCTCTTACTTGGAATCTCTCCAGCTTCTGCCTCTGCCAAATTTCTCCCACCTCCGGCCGGAGAAAGTTCTCTGCCTTTAAGGGTTTGTGCGATTCGATTGGGCTCACTTGGATCACCCAGGATAATCTATATTAAAGTTTATAATCTTAGGGTGCCTGGCTGGCTCAGCCGGTTAAGAGTGCAACTCTTGATTTCGGCCCATGTTGTGGGATTGAGCCCTCCTGGGATCAAGCCCTGCTGGGATTGAACCCTGTGTCAGGCTCTGTGCTAGGCACGGGACCTGCTTAAGATTCTCTCCTTCCCTCCCTTCTGCCCCTCCGTTGTTTTCACTCCCACTTTCACTCTTGAAAGAAAGGAAGATAGGAAGGAAGGAAGGATGGAAGGAAGAAAGAAAGAAAGTTACATGGGCAAAGTCCCTCTTGCCATGGGACATAATGTATTCACACATTCCAGGGATTAGGATGTGAACATTTTGGAGGGCCCATTATTTGATCTACCAAAAAATATACATACATTTTTATATCCTGAAAAGCAGGATTGCAGCCAGTACCCTGGTGTGGTCTGCACTGTGGCACTGCAATCTGACTAACTGAGCAAAATGTAACTGATGGTGTGTTAGTTATCTACTGTTGCATAGCAAATTACCCCAGAAGTTCGCAGTTTAAAACAACAAATCATCTTTATGCCACAACTTCAGTGTGTCAAAAATCAGGTGCGGCTCAGCTGAGTGCTTCTACCCCAAAGTCTCTCATGAGGCTGCGGTCAAGCTGCTTGTGACAGCTACGGTTTTATCTGAAGGCTCAACTGGGGAAGGGTTAAGGATCCACTTCCAAGTATATTCACATGTTGGCAGGAATCAGAAGACTCAAGTCCGAATTCACCCAGGTATTACTGGCAGAACGCTGCTCCTCACCTCATGGGTCTCTCCATAGGCTGCCTGAGTGTCCCCCCAACATGACAGTTGGGGATCTGAAAGATAGCCTGGGCTGGAGGGCAACGGAGAGGGGGCATACCAAGAGAGAGCCTGCAATGGAAGCCAATTTTTTTTTTTTTTTACCATCTTAACCATTTCTACATGTGTAGTTTGATAGTGTTGAATATATTCACATTGTGCATCAGATCTCCAGAACTTTTCCATCTTGCAAAACCAGCACTCTCTCCTCACTGAACGACTCCCCATTCCCCTCTACTCCTGCCAACCACTATTCTACTTTCTGTCTCTACGAATTTGACTTCTCTAGGTGCCTCACCTTGGTGGAACCATATGGTATTTGTCCTTTGGTGACTGGGTCATTTCACTAAGTATACTGCCTTCCAGTTCATCCATGTTGTACTATGTAATAGGATGTCCTTCTTTTTTAAGACCGAATAATATCCCATCATACGCATTATACCACATTTTCTTTATCCATTCGTCAGTGGGCATTTGAGTTGTTTTCACCCCTTTGCTATTGTGAAGAGTGCTGTTGTGAACATGGGTATACAAATATCTCTTCAAGATCCTACTTTCAGTTTTTTGGGGTATAGACTCAACAGTTGGATTGCTGGATCAGATGGCACTTCTATTTAAAAAAAAATTTTTTTTAATGTATATTTATTTTTGAGAGAGAGACAGAGTGAGGTGGGGAGAGGCAGAGAGAGAAGGAGACACAGAATCCGTAGCAGGCTCCAGGCTCTGAGCTGTCAACACAGAGCCTGACGTGGGGCTCAAACTCACGAACTTCGAGATCGACTTGAGCCGCAGTTGGACGCTTAATCGACTGAGCCACCCAGGTGCCCTGGTAATTCTATTTTTAATTTGTGAAGACCCTCCATACCGTGTTCGGCTGCATGTGTTCAATTTCTCCACATCCTCACCATCACATGTTATTTTCCATTGTTTCGTTTTGTTTTGTTTCATGGTGGCCATCCTAATAGGTGTGAGGTGATATCTCACTGTGGTTTGGATTTGCATTTCCCTACTGACGAGTGACACTGAGTATCTTTCACACACTAGTGGCCATTTGTATACATTCTTTGGATGGAAGCCACAATCTTTTAAAAACCTAATATTGAAAGTACTATGCATCACTTCCATTGTATTCTGTTCATTAGAAGGGAGTCAATGAGCCCCGTCCACACTCAAGAGGAGCAGAATACTAGGAGGCAGGGATCACAAGGATAATCCTAGGGGCTGCCAACCTCAGATGGAGTGTCAAGAGTCTGTGCAGAACGACGACTCAGGCCTTCAGTGTACCAAGGAGCTCTTCCTAAACTTCCCTTGTGTTAAGAATCACTTGAAGCATTTATTAAAATCAGATTCTTAGGATCTTCCCTAGAGGTGCTAACTCAGTGGATCTGAGGGAGGATCTTAGATCTTGGGAATCTGCTTTTTTAAAAACTGCCCAGGTTTTTGTCTTTGTTTCTTTTTTCCTTTTTCCTTTCTTTTTTTTTTTTTAAGACTTTATTTTTTAAGTAATCTCTACACCCAACGTGGGGCTTGAACTCACAATCCCGAGATCAAGAGCTGTGTGCTCTATTCACTGAGCCAGCCAGGCACCCTCATTTCTCTTTTTAAAGATATAATTCACATGCCATAAAATCCACCCTTTTAAAGTATACCATTCACGATTTTTAATATATTCGCACAGTTGTGCAACCATCACCACTTTCTGAGAACATTTCATCACCCCTTAAAGAAACTCCCATCCATCAGCACTCACTCTGCATTCCTCTCTCCCTCTGAACCCCTGACAACCACTGATCAACTTTCTGTCTCCATGGATTGGCCTATTCTGGACATTTCATATTAATGGAATTGTATACTACGTGGCCTCTTGTATCTGACTTCTTTCACTTAGGATAATGTTTTCAAGGCTCATCCACTGTGGCAGCAAATATCAGTATTTCACTTCTTTTTATGGCTGAGTATTATTGCATTGCATGGCTACATCACATTTTATCCATTCATTTGTTGATGGACTGAGGAGATGCTTATCATAAAGGAAGCCTGAGAAAGGCTGCAAACTAAGTTTTACAGGGAGATCAAAAGTAGTTCAAATGCCTTAGGAGCTTGTAAAAATGCAGGTTTCTGGGCCTAACCCAAATCTCCTTATTACAATTAGGGACAGGCCCAGGAATCTGTATTTTTTCTTAAGTAAGCTTTAGGCCCAACGTGGGGTTTGAACTCACAACCCCAAGATCAGGAGTCACACGCTCCACTGTCTGAGCCAGCCAGGCACCCCAGAACCTGTATTTAAATAAGCATCCCAGAAAGATTCTTTTGCACAGTGAAACTCAGACTTAGAGGAGAAGTGAGGTGAGGTAGGTAGCAGGAAAAGAAGACAATTGTTCTAAGAACTTTATTCCCAAGCAGCACCTTTTTAACCATTAAAAAAAAATTTTTTTTTTTTTAACGTGTATTTATTTTTGAGACAGAGAGAGACAGCATGAACAGGGGAGGAGCAGAGAGAGAGGGAGACACAGAATCTGAAACAGGCTCCAGGCTCTGAGCTGTCAGCACAGAGCCCGACACGGGGCTCGAACTCATGGACCGTGAGATCATGACCTGAGCCGAAGTCCGACGCTTAACCGACCAAGCCACCCAGGTGCCCCTAACCAGTTTTTTAAAGGTAATGTGATAAGATGGCAATTCGACACTTAGCAATATGACTCTAACAAAAAGACCTGGGCAGAAGCCATATGAACACAGGATCTTGAGACATTTGCGGGAGGTAGTCAAAGATGACACTTCTTATTGTGGGTTTCCTATGTTTATCCCTCTGCAGACCCAGCCCTCTGGCCAGGCCCTGTCCCCAGACCAGCTTCTTCTGATAGTGGAATTTAACCAACTAGGTCTAATGTCATATATTCATAAAGCAGAGAAGAACTAAAGAGCTTATCTTGTCCAATGGCTCACAAACACAGCTGATTTTCCAGTTTTAGGATTCTTTCAAAAATCCTGTTTTCCGAAAAGCAAAAAAACAAAAAATCCTGTTTTCCAACACTGCCCACTCCCCCCCCCCCCCACCCCATATACACACACTCCAGAAGCTTCAACTGGTAGCTCTGGGACCTTGAAATCTGTGGTTTTGCAAAGCTCTCCAGGTGAATCTGATGGTCAGCCAGATTACATAACCACTGGTCCAACACCCTTGTTTTTCACAGCAGGAAACTGACCCAACATCAGGCAACTTCAGGAAAGAACATTGCCTAGAACTTAGGTCTCCTAGATCCTCATCAGTATTCTTTGAAACCCATGTCGTCGAAATGTCAAATTGCTGGAGCAAAAACCATGGAATTTGGTTTTTGACACTGGGGCACAAGCCTGTACACAAATATGCTGCCAGGACTGAGGTCACTCCTAGGTGCTGTGTTGGCTGGCCCGTGTTAAATGGTAAGAGAATAAAGGATGAACCAAATTGTCATTACCAAGTTAATGCTGCTTGGAATCAGCCATTAGTATTTCAATTTGGGGGGTAGCTCCCGGTGGTTTGACCATCATTAAGATTTAGGAATTACAAAATTTGGACTTTAGCCATATCATAAATATGGATAAAATGCTGGCTCACACTTATTTCCCGTAAACCTGGAAATAACAACTTTCCAGCTCAGTGGTTCTCCAATCTCACTGTGTATGAGAATCACCTGGGAGTGTTTAAAAATGTCCTATTGCCCAGCCCTGACTGTCCAGAGCTCAAGAAATAGAATTAAGGGCCAAGCCCGGTCATTCATTCATTCATTCGTTCATTTACTTATTTATATTTTTTCAGGCTTATGTATTTCTGAAATGAAGCTTATAACTAAAGCTCCCCCAAGTTATTCTGATGCATAGCCAGGGCTCACACCCACTCTTCTTGTAGCCACGTAAGTGTCTAATAAAATGAGAATAATTAGAAAAATTTTAAGTTTCCCGTTATATTCTGAGAAACATTTTCACCCTGAACGGGCTCGTGAAGGATCACGTTCCGGGATCCCTGGGAATTCTAATCAGTAACATTTGTGCCCTGCTTTATAATTTACTAAGCGCTTTCACACACATGTCGCCACCCGGTTATGATTATTTATTAAGTGTCTATCATGCCTTTTCTGCTAGAAGTTCAAGGTGGTAGATTCTCCTGCCCATTCTTAAAAGAATTCCATTGATGAGGATTTTCTTTTTAGAATTTTAAATAAGGCAGAGGAAAAAAATGTCAGAAAACGGGGCAGAAATCTCACTGGAAAATTGTGCTTTATGTAATGACACCAGGACTCCTTGCACATTATATTCGGAGATTGGGCTAAATTCAGCCTCAGAGGTTCACAGACCCTCGGGGTTGAAGTAATGATGAGAAAGGAAATGGGGAAAATGTGAGTTCTAAACCAGAGCTTTTCAGATTCTAAACTGCATGTGAATCACCTGGAATCTTGTTAAAATGCAGATTCTGTTTCACCCGGTTTCCTATGGATTTGAGATTGCGCATTTTTAACAAGTTTCCAGGTGACACCAGTGCTGCTGGTCTGCAGATTACATGTTGAATGTAAAGAGTCTAGAATTAGGGACAGGCAGAGGGGAAGAGGTCGGGAGATTTGTCCCCCAGCCCTATTCCCCCAGGTTCTGCGACAAATTTAGATTTCTCAATCAGAAAACGGGGCCGGGGGATTGGTCTAGATCAGAGAAAAATAAATACTTATCCCTTATGACCACTCTCCCAGATGTCATGGAAAGACAGAAGATCCTGGAGACAGAATGGGCATGATTTCTAGTCCTACAGCCCAGAAAATGCAGGTGGTATCTTCAAGAAGCACGTAGTTAATTTAAGTTGTCACGTATTGCAAACCATGACCCCCATAACTCTTTCACACGGATGTGATTGTCAAAGCAATTGGGTTCAGAGTTCGTCCAGGTATGGTTAAGTTTTGATGGGGACAGAAGTGGCCGTAGTGAGAAAGCCTGATATACCAAAAGCCCCTTTGAAGAGAAAGACGCAAAAAGGGAGGGAAGGAGTCCAGCAGGAGATCGGCAGGGGAGCCACAGGGAACACGCTTAACCCTCTCCCTAGTGTCCTGGCCCTTGTATTATCATCTGGAGCCTTGATCTTCCTAGGATTTCTACTTCAGCTCCTAAACCTGGACTCCTACCATGGAAGGGACCTCTCTGGCCCATCCCAAGCAGAAGAACAAAGACCCCTAGGGGACAGCCTGCCCACATTCTCCATTAGAACTCTGGAGGTTCAGTTGGTTAAGTGACTTTGGCCCAGGTCATGATCTCACGGTTCTTGAGTTCAAGCCCCGCATTGGGCTCCGTGCTGACACCTTGGAGCCTGGAGCCTGTTTCGGATTCTGTGTCTCCCTCTCCTTCTGCCCTTGCCCTGCTCAGCTCTGTCTCTCTCTCTCTCTCTCTCTCTCTCTCTCTCTCTCAAAAATAAAAATAAACATTAAAAAAAATTAAAATAGAACCCAGTATCCTTTCCAACCTTGATTAGTCCTGTCTAGTGCTGGGAGTGTGCTCCTAGGACTCCAGGATGGACCTCTCTGCCTCACTGCCTGGAGTTAGGCTATAGCATCTCCTAATCTCACAGGGAGATGATTTTTACATCAATTGAATAGAGACACTATTCAGTGGGCAGCCGTCCATGGGCAGAATTTATCAATGCTCTCCTCATGCAAATACCTTGGGGATTACATGGCTGGCACTGCTTTTAGACTTTCAAGGTTAAGGAAGATATTCCCAGCGGGAAGAATATATATGCTTCAGAGACAGACAATGTGCCAAAGCACTGCCCTAGCCACTTTAACTTTTATCTCATTTAAGCACTGCAACACTGCAAATTTAATGTTGTTGTTCCCACTTCACAGATGAGGAAACTGAGGTTCACAGAGGTCAACAAAACTCCCGCAGCTCACAGAGCTGAAAAGTAGATGACCTGCCATCTGATTCCTGGTTCATCAGACTGCAAGCCTGGGGCTCATAACCCCTCACCTCACTGCCTCCTAGACACTGGACTTGAAGGGAAAAATCTTTGGAAGCTGAGAATGAGTGAGAATGATGAGGTAGAGTCAATTTCCTTCTGTCTTCCTAATTTGGAACAAAACAGGTGCCCAGGGCATTGGAACACTTCTTACAGTTCGTGGAAGAAAGGATGTGGCTCTTCTGTTTCCAGGTGCTGGCAACCTCATTTTAGAGGTCCTGAGTTACAAACAGATGACATAGAGAGGGTGCCTGGGACTTTGACTACCCCCTTGAGTCGGGTCTAGGTCCTTGTACATAAAAGGAGGGATGCCCTTAGCAACTATCTTGTGCATACCCCCAAACTCTGCAATCAATTCAAACATGTTTTGAGTACTACAACCTGCCAGACAGTGAGACAGGCGCCGAGAGGTAGATGTGGGTGAGCAAGGCCGATGAGCCCCCCTCTGTGGGGCTGGCCTTCTGGCTGGAGGAGGGGCGGGGCAGACGGTCACAAATAAGACACTTCATGTGTAAGGAAAATAACGAAAGGGGACGTCGCCCTGTCCTGGGGCCTGAGGGACCCCATGTCTCAGCAGCAGCCCCATTGGACTGAATTAAACTTAATCAACCCTCCCTTGCCTACGGGAGCTTGAACCAAACTAGAAGGCAGGCTACTTTTGTCACTTGCAGTCATGGCTGCTCTGCGTCTCACTTGCAGAACCACTGTCTACGAAGTTGTAATAAATTCCCTACCAACTTGGCTAGCCGCTGATGTGCCAAGCGCTCTCTTGGGCCCGGCAGAGAAGGGCCAGGCACGTACACACATGTGCACACGAGCACACACCCACGCACACGCACACGCACACCGCCTGCTGCCCTCATTACTTTCACATTCCACATCCTTCCTCCTCTCGGGTGAAGCCCGAGGATGGGATTTCTTTCACAGCTTGCCCTGGAGATGCCGTTAATGCAGTGTATTTTAAAACCATTTCCTTTGTTCTTAGGGGAACACACTAAGATATTAACGGTGGTAGATTCGGGTGGGTGGAATTATGGGGGGGGGTGCCTTTTCTTCTTCCTTTTTTTTAAGTTATTTTTATTTTGTAGTTTTTTCACAATGGGCATGAATCACCTGTGTAATAAGTTTTCTTAAAGAAAGACAGAGGACGTCTCTTACACTACAATTGCTTTCTAATTCGCCTAGAATTTGCCCTGGAAGATAATGAGGCACGTGGCATGTTTAAGGCTTGTTGGCACTGTGTGGTGTGATAGCAAGGACCCTGGAGTAGGCACTACAATGCGCAAGTTCAATTCCCAGCCTTCCAGAATTTTCTCCCTTTGAGACACTGGGCAAGTCATTTAACTTCTCTGAGCCTTCATTTCCTCATTTGCGCCATGGAGCAGTAATAGCTCCCAGAAGATGAAATTGATCCAGTAATGTCAAGTGGGATCATCATTATTATTATTCATGTAACTGAAAATCAGCCAATTTCACACTCACATAGAAAGAAGAGAAAAGCCATGATTCTGGGAAGTGTAGCCTGGTCAGTCTCAGCTGGTATCAGGGTGGGGGGAGTGGGAGGATGGGAGCCAGCACCGAATGGTCTCCTGTGAGTCTCACGGACCCGTATTCATGCCTTTGGATGGTCCTCTCCCCCAGGGAGTACAGCTGACCCGTGCAACCAGTAGGACATTGCAGAAGCGACAGCATGTGACTCTGAGGCTGGCTCATAAAAGGTATTATGATTCTGCCTTACTCCCTCTTGGACCACTCATTCGGAGGGAAACGGGAAACTAGCTGTCGTGGCATGATGACACTCAAGTGGGGTCGTTGGGGCAAGGAACTGAGGCCTCCTATAAACTGCCATGCACCATCTTGCCAGCCACATGAGCGGGCCATCTTGGAAACAAAGGCTCTCAGCCCCACCGACATCTTGACTGTAACTTCTTGAGCAACCCCGGACCACAACCACCCAGCTAAGCCACTCCCTATTTCCTGACTCACTGAAACTGTGTGAGAGAATAAAAGTTGACTGTTACTTAATACTATTAAATTGTGGGGAGATCTGTGACGCAGCCACAGACGATCAAGCCTTCAGCGGGCAGCTACGTAGGAAGGCTAGGGACCTGCACGCATGGCTTCAGGAGGAGTAATTCATTCCGAGCCCATTTAACTTCCTTCCATGATGAAGTGACCCCATCTGTGGATAGAGGGGGTGTGGGCAGTAAGTGTATCTCTCTGGTCTCAGGAGGGCTTTTAATTTGATACCACATGCCACTCTCATCAACACGCAGGGAGGCAGGGTCTTAGTGGTGGTTCATTGATTTGGCCTCAGGAGAATGAATGCAAGAACTAATTCAAGACTTGAGCGAGGGAAAGAAATATACTAATAGCAATACAAATATCAGTAATAATAGTAATACTGTTGACTACTACTCATTTTAACACTGCTGATACTTGTCATCAAGACACCTCCCCATTGGAGAGCCCAGGTTCTTCAGAATTCAGTAATTATACTTTCCTTTGATAAACAAAATAGTTTCAGCCCCCACTGCAGTGCTTTGACAAGTCTCCTTCAGAAACTCCACAGATTTCCAGAAAGGTCTGCCTTGTCTGATCAGTGGGGGCTGCGGCCTTGGTCTGTACTGCTCCCTAGTCCTTCTCCATCACCCTCTGCTCTTGAGGCTCCAACCCTGGTCTCCCACTCTGTACCTGCTGGACCAGCTCACTTCCTCCATGCCTCAAAGCCTTATGAACACAAGGTGGGGTCCTAAAAGTTTGTGGATAATGAGAGGGATATTACAACCAGGCACAGGGGATTGATTAAAATGGAATCTACAGCAGCTTGGTCCATGAGCTTCTTGGTGATGGCCGTGACAGGGGTTCCCTTGCTGACTGCTGCTTTCCTGAGCCACGTCCATTTTTCTCTGGACCCCCTCAATCTCCCTTCCTCCCATTCCCAGCCACCCCTCGCTTCCTTCTCACAGGCTTGCTGCCCCCACCTCCAAAAAAACCTGTCACCTGTTCTGCAGACAAGCTTCCTCTGTGTGATGTTTTCCCACCAGGGTGGTACCGACATGGTTAAACACCCGGGCTGTGACGCAGGACAAGATGGCCCCTGCTGGACTCCCAGTTCTGCATTTTCCCTTCAAATCCTTCCTATCCCTGTTTTACAGGTGACAAAACTGACTTCCAGGGGGATTAGGTTTTGTGCAAGGACCAGGATGAATAAAAAAGATCTGGGACAATTCCCAGGCCTCTTCCAGGCAGAGGGAGAACTAGGTTGGAGATCGTTAGTTGAGGGCACCTGCAAAAGCTAAATTGAGGCTGCCTGAAGCTTAGGAGGAAGGAAATGTATGTAGAGTTAGTTCCTAGAGGGCTTATAAATAGGACCATTGCTCATGAGTCCTGAAAAGTCCCAGGGCCAGCCTTCCCGAGGAGAGGGAAGGGGGCGGGGTCACATGCCCTCCTGAGGTCATTTCTAGCTTAATGATTCAGGCGGCAAAATCCCAGTGTGGGTTTGGCTCTCCTGAATGTACTTTCATTTTGCATTATGATTTGCCACTTGAGCTGATGAGAACCAAATTGATGTCATTTCCCTCCCAATAAGCTCTTGACCAGAAAACATCTATTTCTCCATCTAACAGGGATTTTTTTTTCCCCACCCAGTTTCTACAAAATCATGTTGCCTTAATATTTGCCTTCTTTTTTAAAGATAGCATTTGTCAGGGCTTTTCCTCTGGTTATAAAAGTCATGTGTGTTCACTGCAAAAGAATCTGTAAGGCATAGCACGCTAAACGAAAAAAATAAAAATTATACATACTGTCACACCCATAGATAAACATTAAAAACTGTAGTATGTTTTATGTTTTCTTCCAGTCTTTTCCTCGTGGGTAGGATAATTTCTTCACCCTAATTGGATCAAATGCCTTTAAAAAATTTTTTTTTTAAGTTTTTATTTATTTATTTTGATAGAGACGGAGACAGCGCAAGCAGGGGAGGGGCACAGAGAAAGGGAGAGAGAGAATCCCAAGCAGGTTCCACACTGTCAGTGCACAGGCTGGCACGGGGCTCAAGCTCACAAAACCAGATCATAACCTGAGCAGAAACAAGAGTCGGATGCTTACCCGACTGAGCCACACAGGCACCCTTGGATCGACTGCCTTTTTCAAGACTTCTATTAAAAGTGGGGAAGGGGGGCACCCGGGTGGTTCAGTTGGTTAAGCGTGTGACTTCGGCTCAGGTCACGATCTCGCGGTTTATGGGTTCAAGCCCCGCGTCGGGCTCTGTGCTGACAGCTCAGAGCCCGGAGCCTGCTTCGGATTCTGCGTCTCCCTCTCTCTCTGCCCCTCCCCTGCTCGCACTCTGTGTCTCTCTCACTCAAAAATAAAAATAAAACATTAAACAAATTAAAAATAAAAATAAATAAGCTTTAAAAAAAGTAGGGGAGGGAAGGATTATCCGTTCTGGCTTTAGGGGAAAATGAGTGTTAATAAACAGCTTACATTTATTAAGTACTGACAATGATCCAGGCACTTTACATGCATTGCCTTAATGCATGTAAGTACTTTATATGAATTGCCTAACTGAATCCTCACAACAATCCACTGAGGAAGATGCTAATACCGTGCCCACGTTACAGATGAGGAAACTAAGGCTCCAAGAACCTTAAGTAATGTGCCCAAGAATAGCTAGTTCATGGCGCGGCTGGGATGGTAGATTTTTTTGCCTCTACAGCCTGGGAATATTAACCTTTATAGTACATAGAGAGTTTAATCTCTTTTTTAGCAATAACTGCCACAACCGGAAAGGCCATAATGGAAATACTGGCATGCTTCTTGTTTAACTGGGAATATTTTAATGGAACCACAATACATTGATGGAACAAAGAGCATGCTCCCTGCTGACCTTTCATCACACTTTGCTCTTAAACCGTAGAGGGAGAAAGGAGATCCAAGGGAAAGGTCAGAAGTTTATTAGCTAGTGCTGCTACAAGCTTACACAGGCTTTCCTATAAGCTGTTGCTATTTTAGTATTTGATGGCTGTCTAACATGTCCCTGGGCACGGGGGCAGCTGACACATGCCAGGGCTCAGTGCACATGCTGTGAAGTGGCTGCTCATTCTTGCTAATGGCCATCCATTGAGCACCGACTGGGTTTCTCTCAGGCACAGTGCTAGGCATGGACTCCAAATGGCGATCTGTAAAACCAGCCACCGTAGGTGCAGCCAAAGTGGTGAAGTGGTATTATAATTATCACCACCCTGCCACCTATCCCCCCGCCCCCAGTCAGGAAATGAAACACTGTTTCAAAATAATAGTTCAAAATGTTATATTGGTTAAATAGCATATCTGTTAGGGTGCTTTGATTGCAAGCAACAGAAACTGACTCTGGCTGGTCTAGGCAAAAAAGAGGATATCTTGGAAGCATAGCGGAGAGTGCACTAGAGCAAAGGGAAGGCTAAAGACTCAGGCGTGGAGCCATCAGGCACCCAGCATCTCCAGAAGGTTCTTGGCAGCAGAAAGTGCTCAAAAATCTCACCCAGCTGCCTTGGCTGGAAAGAGAACACTCCAACTGTTCTCTGTTTTGGGCCTGAATCCATGATTCAGATTTCAGAGCCGGAGCCCTCATTGGGCTCACTGGCAGTCACGTGCCGGGGGAGGGACGGGCACCTGGCTAACCATTCCGTCAGACAAAAATGGAGAGCTATTAGCAGAAGACAGGCTAGAGGCTGGGCAGCTGACAAACAATGAATATCCTTGAATTTCTTGAGAACGAGGAGGGTCAGCTACAGAGGCTATGGTAACACCTATTTAAAAAACAAAAAAACGAAAGCCTTTTCTATCCATTTCTCTCACATGCTGAAGCTGCTCTAATCTCTCCAGTTATGTGCAGACCTCCCAGATATCCAGCCCCATGTACCCTTGCCGGGCAAAATGCGATCTGAACACCAGCAGCAACTTCGTCACCCGGGAGCATGTTAGAAATGCAGAGTCTCAGATCTACTGAATCAGAATTTGCAAGATTTTAGATCAGAATTTTAGATCAGAATTTAGCAAGATCCCCAGGTGGTTCTGATGCAGGCTAAGATTGGGACACACTCTTACATGCATTTTCCTCTCCCTCTCCCCCCCTTCTTTCTTTATTATAGATCAACCTAGTTTCTCACCAACCTAAAACAATACCACCTCTTCGGCAAGAGGGACGACGTGGGCTGTCAACTACAAGCTTGCCTCTGATAGAGTGACAGAGACGAAATGAGAACATATGCATGCTAATAATTTTTGTCCTGTAAACAAAAGGACCAAACAGACACAGTCTGTGACCTTGGAGTGCACGTGTTCTAGAGGGAGGAGCCGGCCAGGCAGTCCAAACAGATACTGAGGGCTTCCAAAGGCCATGGCACGGTTCTCAGGGCTGAGCTGGCTTCGGCACAGCCTGATCTAGTGAGGATCCCGGGGACAAAGGGACAGAATGGGAACTTAAGTTTTACTGGGCTGGACAGATACATTGGAGGTCCGGCGGTACTTTGCGTGCCCTCCCAAATGCCACGCTGAGATATAAAACTGTGGCTGGCTTGTCTTCCACTCAAAGAGAGCGAACGGGGAGTGGGTCCCAAAGAATCCCAGGGTGGGGCGTGCACGAGCCTCTAAAATGTTGTTCTGAATGTTGAGTTTTAAAAGCTCTGGAGTTCAGGTACTGCTTTGTGGCCTCTCATCATGCTGGTCTTCACACCATGCAAATAACACAGGCATGAGATTTCCCCCAAAGTTAGCAATCTCCTGTGAGTCATTTCGCAGGAACTTGGTGGCAGCCACTTGGCTGAAAGCAGCTGTGAGAAGGAATGTCCAGGCGGAGTGGCCGCAGCCACGGGTGTGGTTGTGAGTGTGGCTGGAGCCTGGAGACAGGCTGTGGGTGTGGTCACAAACAGGGGCGTGGCGGTGGGCGTGTCCGGGCCGGGGCATGCTGTGGGCGTGGCTATGGGGCTCAAGGGGTTAACCCCGGGAGACCCTGCTGGCTGGCCTCATCTCAGGAACCGCAGGGACTTGAAAAACTGTGCTCTTGGTCCCCCAGAGCAGGTAGAACTCTAGGCAGAATCAAAGTAGAACTGAACTAAGGATGGACACAGGCCCTGAGCGGGTGGGTGGGGGGACGGGCAGCAAAAGATCAGAGAAGAGGTCCCAGTCACATACCTTGGTGCTTTCTGGGTCCTCTGGTGAGAGTGGGGTTTGGCATGCAAATGACCTGAAACCACCCGGACTCCTTTCTACAGGATATGTGCATTCAGGAAGCCCAAGCTGACAATGTCTGTGGCAGAGAGCCTGACGTTAAGGTTGCCCCTCCCGTGCATGGGGCAGCAGTATTCTGCACCAGGATCCTAAGCCCCCTCTCATCATCCAGATCCCTCAGGATGCATGAAGGGACCTACACTATCCCACCCTCTTTTTCATCTTCTGTCTTCTTCAGGTCTCCCAGCCCACGGGGTAATCTTGTCCCTTTCACCAGGAAGAAATAGCACCCGTTTCCCCTCTCCCCCTATTGCCACTCCCTCCCTGCCACCCCCCCACCCTCCCCCCACCACTGTGGGGCACCGACCCTGTGAGCTGTCACCCGACCAGGGTTTCCCCTCCACCCCGCAAACAACAAAGCTAGTAATTCCGTTTAGGCTCAGCTAGAACACGCTATGGTGGCGTCCAATGAGTTAATGGTTGCAAAAGCTTTAGAAAAAGACACTCTCCTGCTCCTAGAGAGTCTGATTTACATTTCTTTGACATTCTCCACTTTCAAAAGCCACTTGCAAATGCCAGTACTTCTAAGTTTTATTTCTGATACTTGTACCTATAAGGAAAGGCACCTCTCATAAGAAAAAAAAAAATCCCTTTAAACCATGGCACTTTACGAAGGAAGAAGAGAAAATGCAAAAAGTAATAGTGACGAAATAAACAAGCAAATTGGTTTGTGAAGTAGCCCCAGCCACAAGTTCACATCTTTCTAGGAGCTCCTCAGACACCGATGGTTAAGGTTTACTGAATACTTGCCGCCAGAAACTCTTCTAAGCACTGTACCTATGTTATCTCAGGTGATACTTGTAGTAAATCTAAGCCAGTGCTCCTCAAAGGGGAGTTATATTGCTTTCCCCCTCAACCCTTAGACATATTTGGCAATGTCTAGATACACTTTTGCTTGTCGCAACTTTAGGGGAGGGTGTTGTTACTGGCATCTAGTGGGTCACACATCCCATGATGCTCAGGACAGCCCCACCACAAAGAATTAACTGGCCCAAAATGTCAATAGTGCTGAGGCTGAAAACCCCTGCTGTAAGGGATAGGGGAATCATCATTCAACCCATTTTACAGATGAGGAAACAAGTACAGAGAGGTACTTCCAGATACTTAGGTTTATGATCAAACATAATTGGCAAAATGAATGCAAACAAGGGACTGAGAAAAAGTTTGCCAATATTTGAGATGAACTAAGAGAGGGAGGACATGGGAAATCGTTCGCTTTGCACCTGTCCTGTGATTTTCTTTGTCAGGGTGCTGTGAATCCATGGATCCCACTGAACTGATACACTGAAATCGTTCACACGCAGGTTGAGCTGCCCAAGAAGACACTTTGGGTGAGGGAAAGGACTGCTTTCCAAGCTCGCTGCTCGCTCCCCTCGTTACTATCAGACTGTTTTCCAGGTTCACAGCTGCACTTCTCATTCTCTTCTCAATCTGCAGCCTCTACTTTCACCTTATTAGGTCCATTTGTGATTGCTCAGGGCAGAGGTGATGGAGAGAGGCATCTGCCCTCCTGACCCGGCGCATTCTCACACTAGACAGCCTGCATCTACCTGGGGATTGTGGTGGACAGGGTAGGTGGCCAGCTGTCTCCAGGTCTCTCCTGGGTAAAACCTCAGAATCATCACAAATGTTAGCTGATGGCCTATCAAGGAACAAGGCCAAATGGAACTAAAAAGAGGGTAAGAGCCTTCCATACGGAGTATGATGAAAAAATGCTCATGATATTTGCAGTGCAAAAGCCAGGTCGGGGGCACCTGGCTGGCTCAGTCAGTAGAGCACACTGCTCTTGATCTTGGGGTCATGAGTTTGAGCCTTACACTGGGCACAGAACCTACTTAAAAAATTAAAAAAAAAGGGGCGCCTGGGTGGCGCAGTCGGTTAAGCATCCGACTTCAGCCAGGTCACGATCTCACGGTCCGTGAGTTCGAGCCCCGCGTCGGGCTCTGGGCTGATGGCTCGGAGCCTGGAGCCTGTTTCCGATTCTGTGTCTCCCTCTCTCTCTGCCCCTCCCCCGTTCATGTTCTGTCTCTCTCTGTCCCAAAAATAAATAAACGTTGAAAAAAAAATTAAAAAAAAAAACATTAAAAAAAAAAGCCAAGTACAAAATTGAATGTACATTGATGACGACTTGTTAAAAAACTTTGTATTTTTGGATGTTCCACTTTCTAAATGAATATATATAACATTTATCAGAAATAAATAATAATTACTTTGACAAGAAGTTTTTCAAAAATGTCCACGGAAAGGCATGAACAAAAATGTTCATGGCAGATTTTGTGTGTGATAAGTAAAATGGAAACGAACCAAATGAAGGGTAGAAAGGCGAGATAAATTGAGGGTATTTTGCTACAACAGAATACGACATAGCAACGAAAAAGAACATCCACAGCTCCATGGATGAGTATCGGAGGCGGGATGTTAAACAAAGGAAATC
Source organism: Leopardus geoffroyi (assembly GCF_018350155.1). Classification (NCBI taxonomy): domain Eukaryota; kingdom Metazoa; phylum Chordata; class Mammalia; order Carnivora; family Felidae; genus Leopardus; species Leopardus geoffroyi. The sequence goes on from NC_059331.1 coordinate 39,836,422, forward strand.
AGAACACATGGAACACATGCTGTAGAATCTGATTTATAGGAAATTCAAAAATAGGCAAAATTTATCTGTGGTGATGACTATTGACGGGGAAGGGGCACAGGACAGTCATGCAGGGACAGGTAGCTGGAAAGGAAGGTCTGTGTGCTCTCCCCTTTCACACCCAGAACCACTGCGCTGGCTCTGTATTTGCATAAGCCACTCAGCAAAACAAAAGCCCTGGAGGTGACAAGAATCTGCTCCCTTAGAAGGCAGTGTAGCCACAATTTATTCAAGCCTGCTGATAAATTCAGTGTATTCAAACTCAAGCCTAATGCTGCCTTGAGGTCTTACCCAACAACCCTAAACCCATATTACGCCCCCCCCCACCGCCCCCCACCACACACGCTGCCAGAGGAGTTCCTATCATTACAACTGTATTGGGGATCCTATTTCACCAACACTTTGCCTGTGTATTTTAGTTTCCCACTTGAAACTATATTTTCTTGCCGCTTCCCAGCTCCAGGGCTGAGCCAGGAGTTTTAGTGCCCTAGGGAAAAAGAAAGATCAAAGAATAAAGAGACCATTGATCAGCATTAGTCTCCAAACTGAGGTTCTTGACCTCTGCAGAGAGACAATGGCCTTGAAAGCAGGCTTTTTGGTGGGGAAAAGGGATTTCTCAACCACACAGTTCTGCTCTAATAAAGCCAGGCTGAAGGTTCTAGAGAGGACTGCCTAGCCAGAGTGCTTCCACACATCCCAGGGGACTTGATCCCCACTGCTCTTGGAGCAGCCTGGTTAGGATCTTGGTGGTTGGGATTCCCGCCGCACCCCCCCCCCCCCCAACCGGCTTAATCCTGCAAAACAGCCCGATAGGGTACCAGGTCTCCTCCAGGTCACCCAGTGGGCCATACACATATTCTTTTCTAGAGGTGCTACCAGAGGAAAAAGGTAGACAGGAGCCACCCCAGATCACGGAGTTTTATCATTCCCAGATATGCCCCAGACCTATTCATGCCACTCTGGGAAGATGGCAGGCAGGAAAGGAAAAGCTGAAGGCCACTGATAAAGTCAGATGCCTCTAGGGAGAGGAGATTTAGAAACAGCTAGAAAATAAGGGGGTGGGGAGGTGCGAGAACATCAGGCTAAGTGCCTCACATCCCAGGGCAGGGTAGAAGGAAGTCTGCCACCCCTGGGGGACTTGCCTCTGGCTTAACGCCCTGTGTCCCTCAGCCCAGGAGCGATGGTGTGCAGGTGGTAGCAGGAGGGTGTAGAGGAGTCTGAGGAAGATACCCTGGGCCCCTGGAGCCTGTTTGGCGCATGCAGGGGGCCCAGAATTTCCATGGTAATGGCAAAGCTGGCCTGTAATCGGGAGCAGCAAGCTGCCACAGGCAAAGAATGCGAAGCCAGGAGCACATAACCTGGACGCTGGGTGCTGGCCAGGGTCTGTCCTGGCCCACAGAACGCCTTTGTGCTAACTAGCAAAAGCCTCCTTCTTCTGACAGACACAGCCTTACGGGCTCATAGCTTGGTTAGCAAAGCAGTGGCTACATTTCAAACCCTTGGTGGGTGCGCTTGTGTAGGAGGGAAAGCCACACCCGTGAGAGATGGCTCTAGTTTCAGCACACTGCCACAAAAAGCTAGGCAGATAGCCCTTCAACCATCCCCCAGTCCAGGTATTCGCTCAGACCAATCATTCTAAAGGAAACTTTGTGAGGATCTTGGTTCCCAGTCCACTTCCTACCTATCCCCCATATGCCCAGGTTCCGTCTTAAATGGCGAGGAGGAGGGTTTCCAATCGTGGGGATGGAAAGACAAGGCTCAGAACCCTGGCTGCATTCTCCCCCTGCTCAGCCAGGTGCTGATGGGACAATCTCACAAACTGTTTAAATTATCTGGCATAAGGGTACCTGGGTGGCTCAGTAGGTTAAGCGTCCGACTTCAGCTCAGGTCATGATCTCCAGGTCCATGAGTTTGAGCCCTGCGTCAGGCTCTGTGCTGATGGCTCAGAGCCTGGAGCCTCTTTCAGATTCTGTCTCCCTCTCTCTCACTCTGCCCTCCCCCGCTCATGCTCTGTCTCTCAAAAATAAATAAACGTTAAAAAAATTTTTTTTAATTAAAAAAATCATATTTCGTCCCCTCGCTATCTAGCTGGGTGGAGATATGCAAGGAAAAAGACCTATTACACAAAGATAAAGAAGTTACATTTTCTTTGTACCTCCAAGCATCGGACAAGCAAAACTGTAGCCATGCTAAACAATATTCTCGCTTTTGTTATCTTTCTGGGAGAGGCATTGGCGCCTCTCACACATAGGGTGAATGGATGTTATAGTCTGCCCTAGAGCTATCTTGGATTTTGCTGATTCCCATGATTATTTTTTTTTAATTTTTTTTTAACATTTATTTATTTTTGAGACAGAGAGAGAGCATGAACAGGGGAGGGTCAGAGAAAGAGGGAGACGCAGAATCTGAAACAGGCTCCAGGCTCTGAGCTGTCAGCACAGAGCCCGACACGGGGCTTGAACCCACGGACCGTGAGATCATGACCTGAGCCGAAGTCGGACGCTTAACCGACTGAGCCACCCAGGCGCCCCCCCCATGATCATTATTAATAGCACCCCCTTCACTCTCAGAAGTGTCTCAGTGCAGACTATAAACTATATGGTCACTTACTAATAAAGGCACAACACATGTCAGGCCTGGCTGATCTATCCTTCCTTCTTGTAGCCTAATGCAACATAAGAAGGACAGGCATGGTGACTGGGCTTGGAGAAAGGGAGATCCCTCCAGGCTGGAGAATCCAGGCAGGATGAATTTGACCTGAGCCTTGAGAGAGTGAATTTAGAGGGCAAAGGATTAAGCCTTATACAAAGCCGGGTGAATGTATAAATTACCTACTGCTGCATCATGAATTACTATAAAACCTAGCAGCTTAAAACAAACAATGAATCTTAGCTTGCACAGTTCTGTGGATCAGGAATTTGAAAGTGACTTAGCTGGGTGGTTGTGGCTCAGGGTGCAGCCAAGATACAGGCTGGGGCTGTAGTCATGTGAAGGTTTGACTGGGGCTAGAAGATCAGCTTCCACGATGGTTCACTCATATGTCTGTGGGCTGGAGTTCCCCACCATGTGGCCCTCCCCCAGAGCAAGCGTTCCAAGAGAGAGCAAAGCAGAAACTGCAATGACTTCCGTGACTTTGCTTCGACGCCACGCTCCATCCTTTCTGCAGTATCTCATTGATTACCTAAGCCAGCCCTGTACAAACGTGTGACCACCAAGAGGTGAGGATCACTGAGGGTTAGCTCAGACTATGGCTGCGATACAGACTATGCGCTAAGTCACAGAGGCAGAAATAGGGAGCATCTGCTCAGAACATTGGTGATGGGGCAGTTGTCCGGAACAGTTACTGACTTCCCACTATATTCAACACCAAACAGCGCTCTCCAGCCAAAGTCCAGCAATCCAACCTTGGAGAGTATTGATCTACCGACATGTGTGAGGAAATGGGAATTTGGATTCCCCTTATCCATAGCTGAAATCTAGAGCAAAGCACTAAGAAACATTTTAGTTTTGTTAGAACGAGAACGCACTCCACGTAAAGCACATTGTGGTCCTATACAGGAGATGAAGATGACTGCTTTTTAAAAGTACACTCCTGGGGGGGTGGGGGGTGGGAGGGGAAGCCGCATTGGAAAACAATCTTTGAAAATTCATTTTTCTTTTTATTTATGGACATTTTTCCCATTATAAAAAATGATGTAGTGCTTGTGTAATTTTTAAAAGATTAAAAAGCATGAAAAATATGCTCTGCACAGAGGTACAATCATTCTCCTCCGAAATATGTGACTCTCCTGAAATAAAGGAGAATGAGTTTCCAGGAGTCTGCACTGAGCAATGAAATGCAGCAAAGGGGGAATCCACCGTGGTTACTGGCTGCTGGCTCTGGCTAGGTCAGCATTTTAAGCAGGTTAAGGTAAGGCCTGGGCATTTGCGTTTTGGAGTTGCAATTGATTTTTGTTTTACTCTGTGATCCTAGAAATACTAGCCCTTTTCTAGATTTTTCTCCATTCTTAGCTAATGTGTGACATGTCTTATATCCTTGTTTTAAAATGCTTTACTACTTGAAATTGGCTTGGATGTCCTTTTAGAGAATAGTTTCTCCATGCTCAATGTTTATTTATTTAACAATTATTTTTTGGTAATTCCCTAGGGATATCATGATGCCATGGCAGACACAGCCCAGCAGCCCACATGGACCTTCCAACCTGGGGGGCAAGTAAGTGAAGGGAATACTGCCTTGTGATTTCATTTACAGAAGATGGGCCTGAAGGGAAAACCAGCTATCTGTAAATCTTATGGGGCTGGGGCGGGGGGGGTGGGGGGGGGTGGTGTTAGAATTAACTGGAAGGAAGCCAGGATGGAGATATTAGATTAGCATATAAACACCATATAAGTCTAGCAAATAGCTACATAATCCCTGGCATCATTTACATCTTATGTGTCTCTATGGTTTCCCTCTGTTTTCCTTTCCTCTATTTCTATTGCAAACACATAATGAAACAATTTGAGTTATTAGGAATACATCATTCTGGAGGCTCCTGGGTGGCTCAGTTGGGTGAGCATCCGACTTCGGCTCAGGTCATGATCTTGAGGTTCATCAGTTCCAGCCCTGCCTTGGGTTCTGTGCTGACAGCTCAGAGCCTGGAGCCTGCATCTGATTCTGTGTCTCTCTCTCTCTATCCCTCCCCCACTCCCACTCTGTCTCTCTTTCTCTCTCTCTCTCAAAAATAAAGAAACACTGGGGCGCCTGGGTGGCGCAGTCAGTTAAGCGTCCGGCTTCAGCCAGGTCACGATCTCGCGGTCCGTGAGTTCGAGCCCCGCGTCGGGCTCTGGGCTGATGGCTCAGAGCCTGGAGCCTGTTTCCGATTCTGTGTCTCCCTCTCTCTCTGCCCCTCCCCCGTTCATGCTCTGTCTCTCTCTGTCCCAAAAATGAATAAACGTTGAAAAAAAAAAAATTAAAAAAAAATAAATAAAATAAAGAAACACTAAGAAAAAAATTTGGGGGGTCGCCTGGGTGGCTCAGTTGGTTAAGTGTCTGACTCAGTTTTGGCTCAGGTCATGACCTCATGGTTTCATGAGTTCAAGCCACGTATCTGGCTCTGTGCTGACAGTGGGGAGCCTGCTTGGGATTCTCTCTCTCTCTGCCCCTCCCCTACTCATGCTATCTCTGTCTCTCTCAAAAAAATACATAAACTTAAGAAAATGTTTTGAAAACAATTTTTTTAAATAATAAAAGAATACATCATTCTGCATGTTAAAAAACAACCCACACATGTCCTGGGTGCTTACTGTGTGCCAGGCACAGAGCTGATGGCCTCACTTACATTATCTCAAGCAAGTCACACAACAACCCTAGCTGTGGGGTAAGTTCTGTTTTTATTCCCATTTCACAGATGGGGAAACTGCCACCTCTGCAAGGTCAGCACACACTTTCAAAGTCACCATGTTACTAAATGGCAGAATAGGGATTCAAACCCTCGTGGGCCAGAAATTCTTATCCCCCGCAGTGATGGTGCCAGTTCTAACTTTTGGCTTCAGTTGCTTCGGGAGTCTGTCTTGACATCACCCAGAAAAGAACTTTAGTCGTAGCTCCTATGAACTGAAACAGCAAACTGAAAAAGAGGAAAGAAAACAGCTTGAAACCTGTTTCAGACCCTGCATGAGGCGAGGAACAGAGTCAGCGGAAATGAGAAGCCAGCTGGATTCAGCGACTCCTCAAGTAAGGGGGGCCATGTGAACTAACTTAATTGGATGATTATTTCAATTATCTAATTAAGAAAGATTACAGCTGAACAAAGACAGAGAGGGCCTCCAAGGTGATAAAAAAAAAAAAAAAGTTGATTAGCTGGGTTGGCCCTTGGCAACCCTGGGAGGTGGAAGGGACTCCCCGCTGGACGCCATGGCCCTTGGGACAATTAGCCACAGAGAGCCCCTCCTTTCTTCCCCCATTCCTCCCCAGCTGAGAGCTGTCTTCCACTTTACTGCCTGAGACTCAAGTGGTCAAGTAGCCGGCATTCTCCTCCCTTCCTTCTTTCTTCTTCCTTTTCCCTGCCTATTTGTTTTGTACTGGTTTAGTAAACAAAAACAGTATAGATTTCCCTGTATAGTTTAGGGCAGAGGTTATAGTCTGGTTACTACTATCCATCCCCCAGTTCCGCTTCCCCATGTATGGCCCGCGCACTTAAAATAAATTAGGGGTGACTGGGTGGCTCAGTAGGTTGAGTGTCGAACTCTTGGTTTCAGCTTAGGTCGTGATCTTACGATTTGTGGGTTTGGGCCCTGTGTAGGGCTCTGCACTGGGAGCACGGAGCCCGCTTGGGATTCTGTCTCTCCCTCTCTCTCTGCCCCTCCCCCACTCGCATGCATGCGTGCACATGCACTCTCTCTCAAAATAAATAAATAAACTTAAAAAAAATTAAATTATTCATCAATATTTAAAAGTCGAGGATTTCACATAAAAGTCCAGATCTCTGGCTTGATTTGAACAAATCAGATCTGACAACACTGGGTCCACCTTCTCGGAGGCCAGGTTCAAAATATTTAACACCGTGTGTATGTGTTGGTGCTGTCTTATCAGAACAGACGCCAGGCATAAGCCACCCAGGTGCCATAACCATGAACAGTGGTGGGAAGGTGGGGGGTCTGCCCTCTCAGACCAGCCATGTTCTCCAGCTCCCAGGGCCTCTTTCGGTCCTGTTGTCTCCTTGACATTGAGGTGAAGGTCACCTGCCATTTATCGTACCTGCTTGACCCACTTATAGTAAAGAGGGAAGAGACTCTTCCCTTAGCTTGACCTTTGTCTCTCAGTTATATCATTAGCCTGGCCCAAGTTGGCTTGTTTTAGGGAGCCTGTGGCTTTTATTCTTTAATTTAACAAATATTGGTTGAAAGACTTCATTATGCAACACGATAGAGCAGAGAGAGCTATTAAGAACTAGGCCAGAGAGCCAACAGTTCTGGACTCAAATCCTGCCTCAATCATTTGCTAATTATGTAACCCTGCTTCATTTCCTGATTTTGAAAGGAAGAATTTAGAACTTGTCTAAATACCTGAATTTTCAAAACACCTGTTTCACTGCTACAGCTGTGAGCTTTACTGTGAGGACTAAATGGGAAGAAATAACAAAGGACCTAGCACGGTGCTAGGTAAGCACAAAATGGCAGCCAGTTTAGGGGGAGAGCACTAGCTGTCATGATGGTGCATCTATGATATAATAGGCACTGTGCTGTGCACCCACGTGTGTTATTTGTTTCAGTCCTCATGGGCTCCCTTCTAAGGTGAATAACATTATCTCCATCTTATGGAAGAGGACACTGTCCATCAGACATTGGATTCTTTCGTTCAGGACCCAAGCGTGGTGGGGAAAGAGAAGATGTGCACACAAACTACATAAGGTGGTTAAAAGATAAAAGTATCCTACCAAACAGGGGGCAGGGGAGTGTAAATTCACCTAGCAGATGAGAAGAAAGATTACTTATTGCTGGGAAATAAATTATACTAGAATAGTGCTTCTCAAATTTTAATGTGTATACAAATTACCTGGAGATCTTGTGAAGAGAGAATACAGATTCTGAGTCAGAGTCTAGAGAAGGGCCAACATTTGGAGTTTCAAACAAGGCCCAAGATGATGCTTTCCTGCCGGTCCATGGACTACACTTTGAAAAACTAGTTGTGGTCAAGGTACTGGTGACCAGTCATATTTCCCCATTTCTCTAGCCACAGAGAGTGGATAAGACACAGGCATGGGGACCAAACTTGGCCAATTATAGTGTTTCCTAGGAATATACGTGACTGTTGGGGGAGAGAAGTCCTGTGCTTCTCTTATGGTCATTAAGCTGGAATGAAGAAACCCTGGGTTGCCTCTGGCTGGGCTAACCCATACTGTATAGAGAAGTGTCTTTTTTTTTTTTTTTTTTTTGAGAGAGAGAGAGAGCATGCACACATACACAAGCAGGGGAGGGACAGAGAGAGAGAGAGAGAGAGGCAGACAGAGGATCCAAAGCGGGCTCTGTGCTGACAGCAAAGAGCTCAATACAGGGCTTGCACTCATGAACTATGAGATCATGACCTGAGCCAAGGTTGGACACTTAACCAACTCAGGTGTCCTGAGAAAGTGTCTTTGTGGAGGGAGAGAATGATCCCATCAGAGTGAAGTCACAAAAGAGAAACCAACAGAGAGACAATGAGAAAAAGAATCCTGATGACATCATTTGACAACATGGCATCTCTAAAGCTAGTCTCTGGTTTTCCCAAGTAAAGGACCAATAATTCTTTCTCTCTCTCTCTCTTTCTCTCTCTCTCTCTCTCTCTCTCTCCCTTTCTCACCAGTGAACTGGATTTTCATCACTTCCAACTCGAAAAGTCCTGGGTAAATATTAGTGTTAAATTAAATATTAGTATTAATTACTGTAGCATATTAGTTACCTAGTACAGCTTAACAATTACCCCAAAATGTAATAGCTTAGGGTAACAATAAACATGCAGCATCTCCCACAGTTTCTGTGAGACAGGAGTTGGAGAGAAGCTTGACTATGTGGGTTCTGACCTGCCATCCATCTCCCAAGGTTGCAGTTAAGATTTCTGCCCGGGCTAATGTCATCTGAAGGCTTGACTGGGACTAGAAGTCAACTTCCAAGGTGGCTCAATCATATGGCTGGCAAGTTGGTACTGGTTGTTGGTGACAGGCCCCAGTTCTTGCCCAGCAGACCTCCCCTTCAGTGTCCTGGAAACATGGTGGCTGGACATAGACAGAAACAGAGAGAACCAGGAAAAATTATGTTCTTTTTATGACCCAACCTCAGGAATCACACAGTGTCACTTTTTCACATTCTGTTCATCAGAAGTGAGTCCCCATATGGCTGGTTAATTATAGAACCAGGATCTGGATTCTTGTTCTGGCTTTGCCACCAATAGACTGTGTGGCCCTGGGCAGGTCATTCCATGTCTCTGAGTCTTGGTTTCCTCATCTGGCAAATGAGGAGGCTGGATTTGACCCATTTAGTCTTAAAATCCTTCAGTGTCTCTACCAAAGACACAGAAGGCCATGTATATCCTAGCAGGAGCCTAATTATCTTTGTCTTCTGTTGGGCCTCCTATCTTTTGAAAAACAACTCTCGGACATAAAAAACCAAGACGTCTTTCAACTATGAATGTAACTTGCCTCATATCGCAAGCCCTGAACCTCATGAACCAGGACTTGTTTCAACTAGTCACCTTATTACACAAACATGACCATGTAAGAGCCAGAGGAACATGTGAGTTTTAGCCAGGGCCATTGGGGAATAATTACTACCACACTGTTGCTTAATGAAGTCAAGCTTCAGGTGGTGGAGATTACAGGCCAGAATAAAGGATAAGCAGGCACATGACAACCCAGTTTGTGAAATATTGGGAAGGAAGGGAGACCCTACTACCGTTAATAATAACAGTGATAATGATAATGCCTTTAATTGAGTGATTATGGATGGCAGGAACTGTGCTAAACATGCCTTTTTATCTCTTTTTGCCCATAACAACTTCATGAAGAAGGAAATATTAGCACCATTTTATGGGTGAGGAAATACACATTAAGAAGAGTAGGATGAATTGTACAAATCCACATAGCTAATAAGGGGTGGAAATGGTATTAAACCTGGGCCCACTAGATTTATAACACTGTGCCCTCTATCATTATCCTTAACTGCTTGTTTCTTGTGGGTGGCCAAATAGACTCTCAAAACCCAAAGAAAAGTCTTAAGAACAGGTCTGATTTTTTTGTCGTTGTTGCCATTTTCAATTTCTTTTTTATCATAAACTTTGGCTCTCTACATTTTAAAGGAAGATTAAAATCTAAGAGTTACTCATTAGTATAAAACAACCGTGAGGTCCCCCACAGTGTGATTCTGTATCTGACCAAGGTAATTAAATAGACTCAGCCTTAAGTCCATCTACTTAAAATATTCAATCAAGGGAAGCCTAAGGTGGTGCCATGAACCAGGTAGGTGATGCCAAAGCAGCAGGTGACTCTAGAAGGGAAAGGAGAATTAATCAGAAGAGTCAAGGCCAGATGGGTAGCCAGGATATTAAAGAAGGGAGGCATGGGGCCCCTGGGTGGCTCAGTCGGTTGGGTGGCTGACTCTTGATTTCGACTCAGGTCATGATCTCACGGTCCATGGCTTCCAGCCCCATATCCGGCTTCGCTCTGTGCTGTCAGTGAGAAGCCTGCTTGGGATTCTCTCTCTCTCTCTCTCTCTCTCTCTCTCTCTCTCTCTCTCCCTCCCTCTCTGCTCCTCTCCCGTTCATGCACATTCTCTCCCTTTCCCTCTCAAAATAAATAAGTAAACTTAAAAAAAAAATAAAAAAAGAAGGGAGGCACTTGAGGGGCCAATGTTGGCAAATATAAGGTCCTGGATCCAGACTCAGCTGAGGCGTCAAGAGCTGGGTGAGTAGCTGGCACCCTATTATACCCAAGTCAGCACAGAAACCCCCAGTAGAAGTCGGAATGAGTAAGTGTCGGGGGTCAGAGCAAGCAGAAATCAGGTTGAAGGCTAGAAATCAGGAGGGAATTTCACTATATACTAATTTGGATGTAAATTTTAAAAAATAAAAAATTTTAAAAAAATCAGGAGGGAAGCAAAATCGAGAGTAGGACAAAGCAGTCAGAAGGGACAGGCAAGGAAATACCAGGCCCATGGACAGGAAAAACCAACTGATGAGGACCCTGAAGACACAGTTTCGTCATCGATGGAGAACTTGGCAAAAGGACAAAGAAAAACTTGCAATTCTGTTCACGGTGTGTTAGTTTGGACCAGCCCTCCTCTGGAAAACAAGAAAACTTGCTGAATAAATTGAGTATCTTACAAACACTTAAGAGTTAATGATACAGTAAGAAACCAGCAGGCCAAAACTGAAGGGAAAACAGGACCCTAAACAGATAAGGGGAGCACAGAAGTCACTTGTGAACCAAGAGCATTAGCTGATTCCAGCAATGTGAATTTTTGTTTTGATGGTTTTGTGGGAAAAAGGAGGCAGAAATCAAAAGGGCAGGCTGATTAGAGACCGCCTCTATAATAACAGAGACCTGTCCCCCCTCTCCCCCCACCCCCCACCCCGCCATGGCCCTATACACTCAGGGAAGAGGTGAACCAGAAGTAACCTATGCTTTGTGGATTTGCAGCCAGGAGCCAGTGTCTGGTGTTCTGGGAAACCTCAAGCCTCGGACCTGGCTTAAGGTGATCCCCAAACACCTGACAAATTCAGACACACATCCTCTCTGGAGGAAGGTACCTTTACCTAAGACTTCAAATTACTCCTACAATTATTCTTCAGGTACAATGAACAACATATAATCAAAGATAACCAGGGATAAAAAGAAATAAGGCTCTATGAAGAACAAGCAGAAATAGCAGCCAGCAGAAATAATCCTGCAATGAGTTTATAGAGTAGAGTTATCAGGAACATCTTATAAAGTAGGCATGCATAATATATTTACAGAAATAAAAGACAAGGTCAAAGATAGCTACATGGGACAGGAAAGTATCAAGTCACCCACTAGATTTGAAAAGAACCAAATAGAACCTCCAGCAATTAAAAAAAAAAAGCAAACTAACATTAAAAAACTCTCTATTTTAGAGACAAAACTATATTCCATTAAGGATACTTCTTAGAAACAAGTCTGAGACATGGTAATAGAATGATTTGGGGTGGCAAGAAAGGAAGCATCCAATTAAATGTGGCTTATATGATAAAGAATATTCACTATCTTATATAACAAGAAATCCAGTGGTTGGGCTGTACTAGGGTTATTTCTGTACAGAAACAGTGTCATCTAGGACCCTGCATCTTTGCAGCCTTCCATATCATAAACTTCAACGTGGTGGCCTTTGTCTTAGACATATCTTCTCATGATGACAAGATGGCTGCAACAGCTCCAACTATCATGTCTCTGTGTTACCACATTCAAAAGCAGAAATAAAAGAGATTTTCCCCTGTGCACCTCTCCTTTATCAAGGAGAAAAGACCCTCCCAGAAGCAACGCCACCAGAGTCTCCTTGATGTCTAACTGGTCAGGCATAGATCACATGCTCTAGCTGCAAGCAAACTGGGAAAGTGAGTTGCATTTTCAGCCTTTGAAGCACGAGGTAGATTCTGCAGCTTTGGAGAAGAGGAGGGAACTGCTGCAAGCTCGGCAGTTTTGACTCTATGTAGGACCACAAAGACGGGAGATATGGTGATGGAGAGAAGAGGAAGATTCTAAAAGTGAAGCAGTCTGTCTTCAGGAGCACCGAATTCCCCTTTGTATACCATTTTCCTTCTTTTGGACTCTTTCCCATACATTATGCCCTTCTCTAATCCATTCTCCCAAGGTACCAGAAGCCCTTTTCTTTCTTTCTTTCTTTTTATTCCTGATGAAACAGGGTCTTAAAAGGAATTCATCCAGTAGTTTAAATTAGTTTTCTGTATTACCACTTCCGTAAGAAGCACCAAGAAAAGAGCTCAAAGGAATCAGTACCACAGTGGTATTCCAGACACCGTTGGATTGATGAGGGGTAGAGAGCAAGATAAGGATTTGGGGACAGTGAGGTGAGGGAGACACCATCTAGTCACTTGGGAATCATGCTCATACGCAGCCTGTGAGTCACTTGACTAGCCTAACAGAAAGCTGAGGTACCACTGTGGCCACGAAGCCAGGAGCTCCAGCCTTCAAGTCCAAAGCCTGCACTGTCAGTCCTGCCTTAGAAGCCGGAGGCTTGAGGGGAGGTACTGCCTCCCTTGACCCCATTTTATTCATCTGGAAAACAACAAAAGTTGACCCAGCAACCTTTAAAGGCCCTTTTGTTCTAACGCAGTACCCAAACCAAAATCAAAATCAAAATCAAAAAGTAATAACAGTTACAAAAGAGGATTCAAAAGAAACTTAAACACCTGCTGTTGCGCTTCCCTCCTTACAGATCTGCTTCTGAGCTTTGGCTTTATTCCCGCCCCCCCTCCCGCCCCCCTACCCCAGGAGAGAGGAGGGAGGGGAAGGGTGGAATCTTAGAAGGACAGGGAGCCTCTACCCAGAAATCCAGACTTTCATCATTTCACTTCGGCACAGGGAAGGGAGTGGGTCTCTCTTCCAAGAGGCATTTATATACAAAATCCTAAGAAGGAGCCCTGCCTCGTTCAGATATCCCTATTTTACTGGCCACTGAAGGAAGGGGAGGTGGCAGGTGATGGATATTTCTATGATTGGCACCTCCACCAAAACAACAGGAAATAGGATCTGTTATTCCCGTAATTTTCTTTGGAAAGACAAAAGAAACGAAGAAAAAGGGAGAAAAGACGTCTGCATGGTATAATTTGCCCCACTTATAAGACCCAGAGAAGTCAAGCACGTTGTCCAAAACACACAGCAAGTAACTGTTGCTGCTAGATGCAACTTCAGATCTTTTGTGCCTCCCGGGCGCAGTCTCCTTCCCCTGTGCCTCGGTTCATCTCCATAATCACAAAACTGTCTTCTTTCTTTACTATATATGAAAATTCTCTGTCGTCATTATCTACTAAACTAGATCAAGAGGTAACTTTTATTCATTTGTAGGTCACCTCCTGTTACTGGAAAACTGCCCCAATTTAACCAGTGATGTGCTCAACAAGGCATGGGAGGGGGCACTCACAGACAGGGGGCCGGGCAATCACTGGGCAGGTAGCACCAACAACCTCGATTCACACCCTGCTTTTGAGGAGAGACCACAGGACAGAGAGGGAAACGGGGAGGGGGTTTCCAACAGCCATCATGGTCTTGGGTTCTCATAAACTACTCCGTTGTCCGGGAAGTTGAGAAGCATGATAATGAATGGTGATTTTTTTTTAATGTTTATTTATTTTCGAGAGAGAGAGAGAGAGAGATAACGTGAGCCAGGGAGGGGGAGGGGAAGAGAGAGGGGGGACAGAGAATCTGAAGTGGGCTCTGCTCTGTCAGCACGAAGACTGAGGTGGGGCTCGAACTCATGCACCATGAGATCATCACCTGAGCTGAAGTCGGATGCTCAACCAACTGAACCACCTAGGCACCCAGAAAGGTGGGTTTTCAACAAAGACATTCCCCAACCTGACTGATGATTCACATGGGGGAGGGGGCACTTACATGTAATGGGAAGAAAATCTGCTAATTGTGCAGGAGATACAGAACTTTTTACCGTCACAGGAGACGTCAGAAGCGGAGGGCACATCCCAGCTGCTCCTTGTAAAAGCATCCAAACGCCTTCTGTTATTAACCGACATCTATTGAACCCACCTGTCTCCAGTCTCGAAAATCGCCCCTGCTTGTGCTCAGTGTTCCCAGTGCTAGTCAGGGCCTCTTGCCTTTATCCACCAGGTCAGCTTTAGAATTGGTCCCTTCTGGTGACAAGTGGGAAAATTCCAGCAAGGAGGAAAGAGTGGTAGGAGAAGAGGAATGGGTCCAGTGGAAAGAGAATAGTCCTACTGTTAGCCCAGAATGTCCTGTCGTTGGTCCAGATTTAGTGGAAAACAGGGGATTTGAAAGGTTTTATTAACCAGGCTGCTCCTGCATCTCTGAGTGGGCAGGGGACATTTTATCATGTCTCAGCCAGGATTGGGAGACTTCAAGTAGCCTTAGAATTGGGGTATAAGCATGTGCGTGTGTGCGTGTGTGTGTGCACGTATGCACGGGTGTGATGGAGACCAGAAGGTGGACCAGACTTCACTTTTCAATAACAATCAGTTAATAATTCCCTGGTCACGCTGTCTGCCCTTGACCAGTGACACCTCAGGATACTGAGGATGGATCTCAAAGAGGAACATTTCCTGAGCTCTTATGTTATGGCAGACAATGTGATTTCACTGCCCTTGCTGACCCATACCTTGATCCTCAGCAGACTTGAGGGGACCCTAAAGCAGGGGGAAGGTCAGCCTGGCTCCTCAGGGCCTCATTACTTGGGGCTACCAGAACAGTCCAGAACCTTGCTTCACCCCAAAGAGCTCCTTCCTTGATATCAAAGTCAAATCCAAAATTCCAGATCTGGAACAGAAAATGAGCACAGCCCCCTGAGCCTGAAGGCACAAGACAAGCAGCCAGGAATCATAGGAGCCTTTCACTTGACTCAGCCCCCTTGTCATCTACCACACGATGACCCTGTCCACACGCCTGCCCTTTCAGCAGCGAGCTTTTGCTTGCACACTTCCCTTAATGAGGAGCTCACTACCTCGCTTAGCCAATCAATTTTCACACATCTCTATACCTTCCTAAAGGATTTTCTGCGACAAACCAATCCCCACGGGCTCCCTAGAGTCAAGAAACGACTGGTAAATACATCTGGAAAGAGCTGTTTGTGATAATACCTGCTTAGTGATCTATACCACAGCAGTATATTCAGGGCTCTGAAAAATACAGCCGTTGAGAAATTTGTTTAATTTTGCTTAACTGAAAATCTCTCAAATTTATTTTACTACACAACACGTCCTTCAGGAATCTACAACCTTCCCACAAGAACCCTGTATCTCGGAAGTGCTGGGTCAGCAAGCTTCCCCTGGGGTTGGAATCTCTCTCTCCCAGGGTTCCATCAACTGGCTTCATTGCTAAGCTCTGGGGGTGTGGAGAACAAGCCTGGCCCCTCTACAGATTCGAATAACAAAGGTCTAACTCTTACCAAGCACTTGGGTGGGGGGCAGACACTGTGCTGAGTGCTTTTCATGGGTTACGCCACAGCTCCTGTTTAACGGATGGAGAAACTGAGGCTGGGAAGGGTGAAGCGGGGTCACACAGCTAGAAGGTGGCAGGGCTGGAAAGCAAACCCAGCACCACACACGATAGTTAGAAAAACACCTGGCGGAACATTTGGCACGTGGTAAGCCTTCAGCGAATGTTATCCGCGTTACCTTGCTGTTACTATTATTGTCATTATCTGACTGAAGAGGAAGTAGTCCTCACGACGCCTTGTGCCTTGCTGGAAACTTCTGTTCTCTGCATTAAACGTTTTTGACGTCCTGAATGTTTTCCCTTGTTCATCTGACGGCTCTCTCCCACCACTTCTGCACGCAAAGTAGGAAGGACAGAGCACTGAGGCTGGGAAGCCTTTCCTAGCTGAAAGCAATCTTCCATTTGCTGTTTCCACAGAGCCATTTTCTCTGTCTGTCAAATCCTCTGAAATATGGTGGAAATAAATCCTTCAGGAAGACCAGTGAAGGAGAGCAGAGGGAGCTGGGGAGAAGCCGTAGGGAAGATGATCATCTATCTCCTAGACCAGGGGTCAGCAAACTACAGACCACAGGCTGGATCCGGCCAGCCCCCTGCTTTTTGTACCTAAGGCTTTATTGAAACACGGCTATGCTCATTCATAGATGTATCAGCTACAGCTGCTTTCTGCACCACAAAAGAGTTGAGGAGTTAGGAGAGAGACCTAAAATATTTACTAGGAGGTTCTTTACAGAAGAAGCTGGCCCACTCCTGCTTTATCTTGTGGGGAGGAGAAAGGTAGGCTGGAAAGGTTTTTGATGAGCCAGGTGTCTGCCTTTCCTTATGTTCCAGATGCTCTTGGAAAAGCCAGCTGGGAGCTGCTGGGGCCCAGAACACTACAGCTTAAAAGAACTTGCAAGTAAGAAAGACAGCTCTCCACCGAGGTTAGCCTTGAAACGTATTCATGAAGGATCAGGGACAAGATAGGTGGATGTGGAGTCCTCTGAAGGCCACCGTATCACTCCAAGGCTAGGGATGTTGGCTCTCCGTGGATCAGGGTATTGGCCTATCTGAAGACAGATGCATCGGCCAAGTGGGGTTTGGTCAGCTTTGTTCACTTAGAGGAGCGAGGTTAATGCTGGCAGGACTCCATTCAAGCATCGCTCCAGGTTAGGGGAGACCCCCAACGGATGGAGTATCTCAAGTGGCAAAGCCGCTTATGACACGTTGTGGGCGATCTTAGCCTAATGTTCTCGAACACTCAATTCACCCAAATAACACCCTTGTTTCAACTCCATGATCTCGAAGCAAACTTCGGGCTGTGACTTGGCCGCTTCCCATGTAGCTCTGCCAACAGAGGGGGGTAGGCTGCACCCTAACTCCCCACATGGGTTTCAGAGTGACTGAGAACCTCCTGAGATTGTGTGCATGGTGTTGTTTATGTTTGGGAGTGCCCACGGTCCCGAGGACAGGAGCCTTCATGGTCGCTATCATCTCAAAGGGCTCCACGAACCTCAGAGACCTGGCATTTATTCGCGCGAATGTTTCGATTAGGGTTTCCTTCTACTTCTCCGACTGAGGGCAAGAACTCTTTTGGTTCCATATGCCACTTTCTCCAGCTCTCAGCCCTGTGCCTGGCTCGTGGGACATGCTCACTAAGTGTTGGTCACAGCAGGAAATGAAGTAAGGGAAGAGGAGAGGCCAGGAGGAGGGGGAGGAAGGTTAGGGTTTGACATGCCAGCCTGAGTGTCCCGGTCCCCGTGATAGTTAGGATTTTCATTGTAAATTAATAAACTGACCTTCTGGTTTATGTAAGAGTCTCATGAGTGTGGTTAATAGATTCTCCCTTGGGGCATAGATTGCTCTTGGTGTGCTGCCTACAAAGCTCTATGACCAGAACCTGGACCTGGATGAATCCACAAGTCACCCTGTGGGGCTCCTTGGAGACAGATTGCTGGCTTGTTCGCCCCACGGAAAAGGAGGGTTTTAGCGTCCCCTAATCGTGTTACTACTGCAACAATGGCATTTGCTCTCTTCTGGCAGTGCTGAGGACATTTGAAGCCCGTTCCAGGGCCTGGGCCAGGGTTGGCACCCAGTAGTTCTCTTTTAATGTTTACTGAACAAATGGGTGCTGTATTATCTTGAATAACTGAAAATAAATGTACATTTGTTTTTGTTATTAAATCTAAAAATACGACTGAATAACCCACAAGGTACTTGTTATAGTCTGTGACAACAGACTTTCTAAAGCAATAAGGCTAACAAGAAATTAAAAAACAATCATTGCTACTTTAAAAAAATTTTTTTTGTTTGTTTATTTAAGAGAGCAGAGGAGAGGCAGAAAGAGAGGGAGAGAGAAAATCCCAAGCAGGCTCCGCACTGTCAGCACAGAGCCTGATGTGGGGCTTGAACTCACGAACCATGAGATCATGACCTGAGCCAAAATCAAGAGTCCAACGCTTAACCCACTGAGCCACCCAGGTGCCCCAATTGTTGCTACTTTGGAAGCACAGGACCCATTAATATATATAGGAGCCCAATATGGCCCCAGCCCATTTTGAGGGAGGGGGTCCCAGGCCTTGCTTGACACAATCTTGGTGGCAGCAAGTTACAGCTTGGTCAGTAGCAGCCTCCAGCCTTAAAAAAGAATAATTTCAACCTAAGATTTAGGTGAGAATTTCTAGGGGGCTAGTGACATATCAGAATACTCTCTGAGAACTGAAAGAGCGTCATGCCTGCCTTTGCTGAGTTAAGTAGAACTATATTTTATTCTCATACTCTCTTTTCAAGGCACACACACATGCACATGCACACACTTATACACACACACTTTCACTACACATACACACATGCAAACCTTTATTTCTTCTGGGAAAAATTGTGCTACACGTATGGTAATATATTGGTTATCTATTGCTGCATTAAAAAATTACCCCAAAATGTCAGCAACTTAAAGCAACAAACAGTATCGCACGAAGTCTCTACAGGTCAGGAATCCAGGCGCCAGTTAGCTGAATGGTTCTGGTTCAAGGTCTCAAGAGGACTCATAAGGGTGCAAACTGTCACGTGGAGCTGCACTCTTCTGAAGGCTCTGTTTCCAGCTTGCTCATACGATTGGTGGCCGGCCTCGGCTCCTTGCTGGCTGTTAGCCAGAGGCTCTAGTTCATGGACCACTCCATAAGGCTGCTCACAGCATGGTTGCTCGCTTCCTCCAGAGCAAGGGAGGCAGGGAAACAGCAAGAGAGTGAAAGAGATGCAGCTTTTTATAGCCTAATTGTGGTAGGGGCACACCCCCACTTCTCCAGAGACCATTGGTCAAAGAGAACAACTGTAATAGAGTATAGGACAGACACACACAAGGGTGTGACTTTCAGGAGCTGAGGATGGTTGGAGGGCCATCTTGAAACAGACAACATAGAAAATTTAAAAATACAACTACAAATTCTTTTGCACCCCCTCCTTCAAAACGTAGAAACTAATGTTCCTCCCTCTGAGTAAGAGCTGGACCTAACGACTTTCTTGTAACAGACAGAATGCAGTAGATTGAGAGCATGTGATTTCACACAGCCAGGTCATAAAAAGCATTGTTGCATCCACCTTTCTCTCTTGGATCACTCTTTCTGGGGAAAGACAGCCTATATGCTGAGAACGCTCAAGCAGCTGTATGGAGAGGCCCACACAAGAAGAACAGAGTCCTCTTTCCAACAGCCAGCACCAACTGGCCAACCATGTGAATAAGCCATCTTGAAAGTGGATCCTCCAGCCCCTGTCGAGTCTTCAGATGATTATGGCACTGGCCAACAAATTGACTACAACCTCAAGAGAGACCCTGGGTCAGAATCACCCAGGGAAGCTACTTACAAATTCTGGATCTACAGGGGCTCCTGGGTGGCGCAGTCGGTTAAACAGCCGACTTCGGCTCAGGTCATGATCTCGCGGTCCGTGGGTTCGAGCCCCGCGTCGGGCTCTGTGCTGACAGCTCAGAGCCTGGAGCCTGTTTCAGATTCTGTGTCTCCCTCTCTCTGACCCTCCCCTGTTCATGCTCTGTCTCTCCCTGTCTCAAAAATAAATAAAACGTTAAAAAAATTAATAAAAAAAATTTAAAAAAACAAATTCTGGATCTACAGATAATGTGGGATATAACAAATGTTTATTATTGTTTTAAGCCATTAAATTCCAGGGTAATTTGTTATGCATTAGTAACTAATACAACATGCTTACTGAATTTCAGGGTTCTTAGTTGCAAACAACAGAATCTACCCAGTTTAAACAAAAGAGGGATGTATTCAAGGAACTAAGCAGCTCACTGAATTTCTGGGAGGACTAAAGAATG
Source organism: Leopardus geoffroyi (assembly GCF_018350155.1). Lineage (NCBI taxonomy): Eukaryota > Metazoa > Chordata > Mammalia > Carnivora > Felidae > Leopardus > Leopardus geoffroyi. Next base: position 39,856,444 of record NC_059331.1, read on the forward strand.
AAACTTGAGGGGCACCTGGGTGGCGCAGTCGGTTAAGCGTCCGACTTCAGCCAGGTCACGATCTCGCGGTCCGTGAGTTCGAGCCCCGCGTCGGGCTCTGGGCTGATGGCTCAGAGCCTGGAGCCTGTTTCCGATTCTGTGTCTCCCTCTCTCTCTGCCCCTCCCCCGCTCATGCTCTGTCTCTCTCTGTCCCAAAAATAAAATAAACGTTGAAAAAAAAAATTTTTTAAAAAAAGAATGAAACTTGATTTAACAAAGCCATGACACTATCTGTGGAGACCCTTCTGCTATACACTCTAGCAACAAGTGCTGCCACCAGAATTGCTGCCATCTTGCCTCTGTAAGCTGGATATCTTGACCAACCCCACATGAAGAATGGATTTTACATGCGCTTACTTGCAAACCAAAGCCTGTGTAAGGATTAAGTCAAATGTCTATACCTCATTGTGATGTTTAATTTTATGTGTCAACTTGGTTGGGCCACAGTGCCCAAATATTTGGCCAACCATTATTTTGGATTTTTCCATGAGGGTATTTTCAGATGAGATAAACATTTATTTGTTTTTTTTTTTTTAAGTAAGTATGGGGATATTGTATTGTATTGTATTGTATTTTTTTTCCCCTAAGAATTTATTTAAATTCAGGTTAGTTAACATATAGTGTAGTGTTGGTTTCAGGGTAGAATTTAGTAATTCATCACTTACATATAATAGCCAGTGCTCAGATGAGATAAACATTTAAATGAGCGGCATCTGATGAAATCAGATTGTCTCCCATAATGTGGAGGTGGGCCTCATCTAATCTGTTGAAGGCCTGAATACAACAAAAGTCTGACATCCCCCGAGCAAGAAAGAACTCTGCCAACAGATGGCCTTTGGACTTGCATTGCAATATTGGCTCTTCCTGGGTATCCATAATCAGGTAAGCCAATTCCTGAAACTTCTTCCTTCTCTTCCTTCCTTCTTCTCTCTCTCTTTCTTTCTCTCTCAAAACAAAACAAAGCAAACAAACAAACAAAAACCCAGAACCTACTTGTTCTATTTCTCCTGAAAATTGTATTACTACATCTAGTTACAAGGGAGGTTCAGAAAAATGAGTTTCTGGCTTAGACATTTTCAGACCCATAAGATGAGAAATTCTACAAATAGACAAAAGGTGTTCTAGTTGCTGGGTGGCCAGAGTCTAACCAATATTTGCTATATTTATTATTTAAATAACCAAACATAAGCCATCTCTTCTATCAAGTTAAACTTTTCCTCCATAACCATCTCTCTCCCCAATCCACAGAGAGGCACACAAAAAATAGTTTGATGTATGTATCTCAAACTATTTATTTCCAAGCTGTAGACTTTATTTTATTTATTTGTTCATTTACTTATTTACTTATTTATTTTAAGTAGGCTCCAGACTCCATGTGGGGCTCAAACTCACAACCCGAGATCAAGAATTGCATGCTCTACCAACTGAGCCAGCCAGGTGCCCCCAACCTGTAGACTTTAAATTAATGTATTTCAGGCATGCACCTGGTAAGATTCCAGGGAATTCTACTTATATTTAAGCCTTTGCTCTACAGACACTTCAGTCTTTCTTCTGTATATAACTTCTTCCTTTAATTATGTACATTTGTAAATAATGAATGACATTTCCCTCAAGAGACTTTCTAATTTTATCTGTTGATCCAAATTAAAGTCTGACCATAATTCCTTCTCTAGGGAATGATATTGTAAGCCTGTAAGTAAAGTTATAAGCATCATAGACCCAAGGGAGGAAGGTGGTAGTTCTTTCTTGGCAAGAAAAATCCCATGAAATCTCATTAATTCAGATTCCTTAAGGTTGGAATTTGTGATTATTCAACCTTCCCTGGTTTGGAGTTTGCCTTTTCATTTTCTCTGAGCAAAGTGATTAAATAAAAAAGTCAAATTGCAAGGGGAATGTTTCAGTAGCTACAGCTTTAGATGGCTTTAGCACACTATTTATTTGGGTCCAAATGGAATCTGCTATGTGGAAGTAATTATTTTTTTCCTAAGTTGAAAAGCAATGATGAGGACTGATTCTATCATAGAATCTTCAAGAGTTTTCTGACAAGATTGCGGTACAATTTTGTTCCTTGCTTTAAACAGCAAAGCTGGAATCTATGTGGGGCTTTGGACTCTTCTAAGAAACAGCATTCACCTAGGATTATGATTCAGGAACAATCCATGATCTAATGGAAGTGTCCAAGAGAAAAGAGATGCCAAAATGATTGCCAAAGTTGTTCTCTAAAAAGAAATTTACTAAAGAGAGAGCAAGCAAAATTAAAGCACAATAAGATTATAATTATGAGTTCTGAGTATTTTATTTTATTTTTTAAAGATTTTATTTATTTATTTATTTATTTATTTATTTATTTTTAAATATATTTTTTAATGTTTTTATTTTTGAGACAGAGAGAGAGCATGAGCAGGGGAGGGGCAGAGAGAGAGGGAGACACAGAATCCAAAGCAGGCTCCAGGCTCTGACCTGTCAGTACAGAGCCCGACGCGGGGCTCAAACTCACGGACTGTGAGATCATGACCTGAGCTGAAGTCGGATGCTTAACTGACTGAGCCACCCAGGTGCCCCTAAAGATTTTATTTTAAAGTAACCTCTACATCCAATGTGGGGCTCAAACTCAGAACCCTGAGTCACACACTCCACTGACTGAGCTAGTCAGGTGCCCCATAAGTTCTATGGATATTAAAAAAAATTTTGTTATATTTTTTTATTTTTGAGAGAGACAGACAGAATGTGAGCAGGGGAGGGGCAGAGAAAGAAGGAGACACAGAATCTGAAGCAGGCTCCAGGCTCTGAGCTGTCTGCACACAGCCCTACACGGGGCTCGAACTGACAAACTGTGAGATCATGACCTAAGCCGATGTCGGACGCTTAACTGACTGAGCCACCCAGTCGCCCCAGTTCTATAAATATTTTAAAATTAAAAAGGCAGCTATAATAATGCCTGTCAAGAGTCTGAACTTTGAAATAGATATAATTCCTTAGGTATGAAAGAGAAGCACTTAAGACGCATGCATTTCTTTTTAAGTTAACTCTATGCCCAACATGGGGGTCAAACTCACAACCCTGAGATCAAGAGTCATAGGCCCTGCTGACTGAGCCAGTCAGATGCCCTGAGGAATCATGCATTTCCAGTAGAAAGAGCCCCTGTCCTGTAATCACGGCCTGCTGTTGCTCAGTGAATGGGTTCCCATGTAAAGAAATGGATCCCTTCAGCTCTTAGGAGAACTGGGCAGGGTCTGGGGCCAAAAGAGTGCCCAGGAAAATCTTTTGGCTTCATATGGCCTTATTTCTTTATTTTATGAGCCATGCAGACATTATCATCTTTTAGCCGCCCCTACGGACAAGAAAAACATTGGGACGCTCTTTAGGAAAGAGAGCACAGTGGCCCCTTCTTTCCAAAGTAGCCCCCAAGAATAGCCTCTCTTGGTAGCTACGTGGAGTAACAGCCCGACAACACCTCATTTTACATGCTATGGGCATGGTGTTGGGGGCCCGATTCACTACTATTCCACAGGCTTCTCAGTCCACACCCTTCTAGATCTGCAAGTTTTGTTTTGTTTTTTTTTTTTATATTAGAAGTGATTCATTCTTGCTTTTCAATGCAAACATTCTAGAAGTTAATAATTAAAAAGTGAAACCCCCCACCGCTCATCTAGAGTGTTAACTATGTGAAGAGTTGAGGGTGTATCTTTCTGATCCGTTTCTCCACGCATGGGCAATCAGTAACTTGTATCTTTTCTAGATCAATCAGCCTGTGAGCTACCTACCTCTTTAGCCATCTGCTTCTCTATCCAAAATTTACTCACATCTGCCAGGGGTGAAGGGGGTTCATATGCCAGGCAGTGATTAGTCTGAACATTCAGTGGTACAACGTGAGATTCTTTCTGGTATGAGACACATAAAACATAAAATGAAGGAATCTTATTAAAGAAAAAAAAAAAAAAACATCTATAGGCTCCTCTGGCATACAAGTTTAGAAACCCGGTCTCACTTCACTTACAGAATGATTCAGAGGCTTTAAGAGATCCTCAGGACCCTATTTCTCTCTCTCTCTCTCTCTCTCTCTCCCCTCTTCTCCCTCCTTCCCCCACATTGACTTCATTCTCAGACTCCAAGGATGGGCAAGATGGCTGGCTACCAGCAGTCTGAGGGGTTCCATGCCCTTCCAAGTTCAAGTCAGGTAGAAATGGGACCCAACACAAGTGCCATCACCTCTCCCTGACTCTGACCACCTTCTTAAAAAGAGTCTGGATATCCTTATTGCTTGTTACTCTTATACCCCATAACCCTGTTCTTTGTTTTTTTTTAAATATTTATTACCAATTGAAATTAGGCTGAGGATTTGCTATAGTCGATTCTCTGCCTGCCCCCACTAGAAAATAAGCTTCCCCACAGCAGCATTCTCACCTATCTTGATTCCTACTTTATGTCCCAACTCCTCTCAATAAATGTCCCAACTCCTCTCAATAAATATTGGTTGAATGGATGAAAGAGTTAGTCACTGTAGCCAGAGAAATATCATGCACTGATTGGCCAGGTTCAAGTCACATGACCCTGCCCGCCCCATATACCTGGAATGACAGCTGGGGAGAAGATAGTACCTCAGAGGAATATCAGTGGACTGTTAGCAGCAGAAAGGTGATTGGAATGGATGTGTTGAGTGGCAAAACCACAGAGGTCCACCATGTCAGTGAAGCATTATACGTGGATTTCCCAAAAGTGAGACAAAATACCGTAGTGCTATATTTGAATGTGGGGTTTGCCGCTTATTAGATGAATGACCTTTTTGCAAGTCACTTTGCTTCTCTTAGCCTCGGCTTCCCTCATTAGTAAGATAAGAAATAGACCTAACTCCTCATGTGACAATTAGCAATAACGTATGTAAGGGGCGCCCTGGGTGGCTCAGTCAGTTAAGGGTCTGACTCTTGGTTTTCAGCTCAGGTCATGATCTCACGGTTTGTGGGCTCAAGCCCCACATTGGGCTCTGTTGCTGACAGTGTGGAGCCTGCCTGGGATTTTCTCTCTTCCTCTCTGCCCCTCCGCCATTCACACCCTGCCTCTCTAGCTCTCAAAAATAAACACTAAAAGAATTAAAAAAAAAAAAAAAACGAAAGAAAGAGAGAGAAAGGAGGGAAGAGGAGAGGGAGGGGGAAAAGAAGGAAGGAAAGAAGGAAGGAAGGAAGGATGAAAAAGAAGAAAGAAAGAAAGAAAGAAAGAAAGAAAGAAAGAAAGAGAAAGAAAACATGTAAAATGGCCAATAAACAGATTTACTGTTGTTTTTACTATTTTTTGTGGCTCTGGTTATCCACTTCTAGTGATCTCAGTCTTTTGATATTTTAGACAAAATCCAATGAAAACACATTCAAAAGCCCCAAGTGTGAGGGAATAAGGAGTTGGTTAAATGGGCACTCTACTTTTTTTTTAATATGAAATTTATTGTCAAATTGGTTTCCATACAACACACAGTGCTCATCCTAAAAGGTGCCCTCCTCAATGCCCATCACCGACTTTCCCCTCCCTCCCACCCCCCATCAACCCTCAGTTTATTCTCAGTTTTTAAGAGTCTCTTATGCTTTGGCTCCCTCCCTCTTCACCTTTTTTTTTTCCCCTCCCCTCCCCCCATAGTCTTTTGCTAAGTTTCTCAGGATCCACAGAAGAGTGAATACATATGGTGTCTGTCTTTCTCTGTATGGCTTATTTCACTTAGCGTCACACTCTCCAGTTCCATCCACGTTGCTACAAAAGGCCATATTTCATTCTTTCTCATTGCCATGTAGTATTCCATTGTATATGTAAACCACCACTTCTTTATCCATTCATCAGTGGATGGACATTTAGGCTCTTTCCACAATTTGGCTATTGTTGAGAGTGCTGCTATAAACATTGGGGTACAAGTGCCCCTATGCATCCTCACTCCTGTATCCCTTGGGTCAATTCCTAGCAGTGCTATTGCTGGGTCATAGGGTAGATCTATTTTTAATTTTTTGAGGAACCTCCACACTGTTTTCCACTCTACTTTTTTAAAGCAAATTCTCAGAAATTTTAACCCTAGGGTGGTATCACTCAGATACTGAAGGCTGCTGGCAAACAGTGATTTGGCTGAGCGACTTTATAAAAATATTTATCTACTGGCCAGGCTGGGCATTAACCAATCAGAATGACCAAACGGCTGACATGGAATGGACGCTGGCCTTACACAACATGTCTAACTGTCCCAGGTTGCACTAGTTGGGAGGCAGGTCTAGCCAGGAGTCACTTTTGGTCAAACCATCATTGGCATCTGGTTACACAGCTTCACATCAGGTACGGTCAGTGGATGTTCTTCATCACCATTTCTGACTGGGGTATAACTTGGCATTTGTGATGTCATGGATGAGAGAAGCCCATCCCACTTCCCCGGGCTTTCCCACGGAAAACCAGACCCTGGTCTTTATGGCGTGCCTGCTTAGCTAACCTGACCAGACAGTCAGGGGAGTCTATGCACACGCTTGGTGGCTTGGGGGAGCTGAGAACTGCCCAGCAGCTGGAGCCAACACTCAGTCCTTAAATGATGTGGGCGATGGCCACAGTCCTGGTTGGTTATTAGAAACCAAGCAAATTTTACTGAAATCAGATTTGTAAGTGCAGCATGCAAATAGTGAAAAGTCAGATCACTGTTAATACCACTAATGACAGCTCTGACTTTTCCTTTAGACCATTCTCTTGGCATTATTATAAAACCACTGAACTGGAAGAATCAAATTTCTGATTTCCCAGGCAGACCTATTCCCGGACGTTCACACAGAAAGCAAACTCGCATTGCCAGCCCAGAAACTTCACATCGTCTCCTCATTAGTAACCACCTTTAAGCATTATATTAATCTGCAGCCTTAAGACTGTTCTCAGTTAATTGAACTCTTTGCTGCTAAGGTTTAGCTTCTTTGCTTTTTATTACCACTTTTCAACTACTTGAAATTTAAGTCATTCTTAAAAAAAATTGTAGTAAAACACACACAGCATGAAAGTTACCACTTAAACCATTTCTAAGCTTACAGTTCAGTGGCATTAAGTACATTCACACTGTTGTGCAACCATCACCACTGTCCGTCTCCGGCGCTTTTTCACCTTCGCACACTGAAACCCTGTCCCCATAAACAGTAACTCCTGCTGCCTCCTCCCCCTAGGTCCTAGAAACATCGTTCCACTTTCACTCTTTGAATCTGACAATTGGAGGGACCTCATGTAAATGGAATCACACCACATTTGCCCTCTTTTGAATGGCTTATTTTTTTTTTTAAGTTTATTTATTTATTTTGAAAGGGGGGGGGCAGCGAGAGAGAGAGGGGGAGAGAGAGAATCCCAAACAGGATCCACACTATCCGTGCAGAGCCCAATGAGGGGCTCGAAGTCACGAACAGCGAGATCATGACCTGAGACAAAATCAAGAGTCGGAGGAGACTTAACCAACTGAGCCAGCCAGGTGCTCCCTGGCTTGTGTTTCACTTAGCATGCTGTCCTCAAGGTTCATCCACATCGCAGCATGTGCCAGAATTTCCTTCGTTTTTAAAGCTGAGTTGGGGGGCGCCTGGGTGGCTCAGTCGGTTAAGCAGCCGACTTCAGCTCAGGTCATGATCTCGCGGTCCATGAGTTCAAGTCCCGCATCAGGCTCTGTGCTGACAGCTCAGAGCCTGGAGCCTGTTTCAGATTCTGTGTCTCCCTCTCTCTGACTCTCCCCCATTCATGCTCTGTCTCTCTCTGTCTCAAAAATAAATAAACGTTAAAAAAAAAAAAAAAGTTAAAAAAAAAAAAGCTGAGTTGGTATTCCATTGCATGTTTACATACATGCCATATTTTGTTATCCAGTCATCTGTTGATGGATATTTGGGTGGCTTCTACCCTTTGGCTAGTGTGCTGCTAGAACATGAGTTAAGTCAGCTTTAAAGGTTGTTATTTTTGGGGTGCCTGGCTGGCTCAGTTAGTGGCGCATGCAACTCTTGATCTCAGATTTGTGGGTTCAAGCCCCATGTTGGATATAAAGATTACTTAAAAATAAAAACTTTTAAAAACAACTAAAATAAAATATTGGTATTTTTTCCCCCACAGGAATTTGTTAACTGGATTCACACCTTGAATATCGGTTCTCACTTCTGTGTTGAACGTTCCCTACAATGCCCTCCCAACAGGATTTACTATACATGAGTTTTAAGATGCTATGGAAAGTTAACCGTACAATTTATTTTTTTATTTATTTTTTAATTTTTTTAAACGTTTTTATTTATTTTTGAGACAGAGAGAGACAGAGCATAAGCAGTGGAGGGGCAGAGAGAGAGGGAGACACAGAATCTGAAGCAGGCTGCAGGCTCCAAGCTGTAAGCACAGAGCCCGATGCAGGGCTTGAACTCACAGATCATGAGATCACAACCTGAGTCGAAGTCGGAAGCTCAACCGACTGAGCCACCCAGGCACCCCTATTTTTATTTTTTAATGTTTATTTATTTCTGAGACAGAGAGGGGAGCAGGGGAGGAGCAGAGGAGCAGAGAGACAGGGGGACACAGAATCCGAAGCAGGCTCCAACTCTGAGCTGTCAGCACAGAGCCCGACGAGGGGCTTGAACTCACAGACCATGAGATCATGACCTAAGCCAAAGCCGGACGCTCAACCGACTGAGCCATCCAGGCGCCCCTTAACGTACAATTTAAATCCAACAAGATCCCAGGTGGCCTCTCTCAAAGCCTTTCAGGTGCCTCCCCATCCCAGCAAATGTTTGCTTGCAGCCGTTGTCCATAGAGGCACCAGAAAGACAATCCTTACTTTTTCCTGAAACTGGAGCGATTTTCATTTTGTCAGTAGTTGGTCAATAAAAGCTACGAGGGAAGATTTTAGAAATGGGTACCCAGGGGATGATTTTCTTCTTTCTTTAAATATATTTTTTTTTAAGTTTATTTATTTATCTTGAGAGAGGAAGAGAGGGTGCAAGCAGGGGAGGGGTAGAGAAAGAGGGAGAGAGAGAATCCCAAGCAGGCCTCCGCTGTCAACATGGGGCTCCAACCCGTGAACCATGAGATCATGACCTGAGCCAAAACCAAGAGTCAGACACTTAACTCACTGAGCCAACCAGCTGCCCCTGATTTTCTTTTCTTTAATTTTAATTTAATTTAATTTAATTTAATTTAATTTAATTTAATTATTATTATTTTTTTTATTTAAGTCATCTCTATACCCAATGTGGAGCTCAAACTCATGACCCTGCTCTTAACCGGCTGCTTAACTGAGCCACCCAGGTGCCCCTTACTTATTTGTTTTTATTTTTTTTCAAAGTTTATTTATTTTTGGGACAGAGAGAGACAGAGCATGAACGGGGGAGGGGCAGAGAGAGAGGGAGACACAGAATCAGAAACAGGCTCCAGGCTCTGAGCCATCAGCCCAGAGCCCGACGCGGGGCTCGAACTCACGGACCGCGAGATCGTGACCTGGCTGAAGTCGGACGCTTAACCGACTGCGCCACCCAGGTGCCCCACTTATTTGTTTTTAAATAGGCTCTGCACCCAACAGAGAGAGCCAGCTCTCTCTGTGCCCCTCCCCTGCTCATGATCTCTCTCTCTCTCTCTCTCTCAAAATAAATAAACTTTAAAAAAATCAAAAATCAAAAATAAAGAAACACAAATGAATTAACTAAATAAACAAAAAGTCTATCTAGAAGCTCATTAGAGTGTAGCGGTTTAAGGTCTGAAATCTACAACTGGACACCACTTAGTAGTGATATGGCATGGGAAAGGTTCTCAACCTCTCCACGCCTCAGTCTCCTTATCTGTAAAAAAGAGAATGCTGACAGCACGTGCCTCATAATATTGCTCTGAGAACGAGACGAGCTAACGCGCCTGACGTGCCTACGGCAGTGCCTGGCACACAGTGAGCGTTGGCCGGGTGTTGGCAAGTGCCATTCACTTCCTTCTGCTGTTTCTACTTCGTTCTCATTAAGGTTGTTGGAAAGCACAGAAGCACCCTGGACTCGTTCAAGCGGGCAGAGGGGGGTGTGTTTGGGAGTTAGTGTGAGTCTCCAGGGATCTTAGAGAAACTAAAAACAGGAAACAAAGCACTACCAGCCCTTTAGGGATGAACTGGAAAGTCAAAACTGGGACTACTTGGGGGCTGTACCGCATTTCTCGGTTTCCTTCTCTCGCCTCAGTCCCTCCACTTGCCACTCTTGCTGGGCAGCTGTCCTCCATTTGCCTTGTGCTTGGCCCAACATGGCCCTGCAGTGCGGAGTACCCTTCATATCTGCCTAGCTGCAGCTTCTACTACGGACTGCCAATCGTCTCTAACATCTCTTGGCATTCCGAGTCCTGGGAAAGAACCGATGGGCTGGCATTTGATCCGAGGCCCTTGGCTTACAGTTAGGTGTAAGAGGCCACAGTCATAAGAGCACAAGTGACCATTTTTGGAGACTCTGGTAAGCAACTTAATCATTGAGGATAGGCCAGCTTATGCTGTGATAACAGGTGATTTCAGTGACTTGAAGGACGAGCAGGTTATTTCTCATCCGCAAAGAGGTCCATCGAGGGTGGGCTCGGGGTCTTGCTCCCTCTGGAGCCCAGGCTGCTGAAGCAGCCCCTCGCTGGAACCATGGCAGAGGGGAAACAAGTCCTTGGAGAGAAATCACGCTGGCTCATGAAACTTCTGCTTTAAACATGTTATTGGCCAGAGGAAGCCCCATGGCTGTGCTTAACTTCAAGTGGGCAGGAAAGGACGATCTTACCATGTGGCGGAAGAAAGCAAGAGCCGAAGTGTGTGTGGATGCCTCCTGAATACTGCAGAGGGGAGGGCACTCACCTCTCACCTGTGTCCTCTTCTTACCGTCCAGTCGTGTGTATAAAGGCACTCAGGGAGAGCTACACCTAGTTTACTGCAAAAGGATGCCAACACTTTCCTTCCTGGACTGAAATACTCATTCTAAGGGCAGCAAAGTCTCTGTGAAAGCAGAAACAACCCTAACTCCATTAACTTTTTCGCCCTGGACCCATTTTTCATTTCTTAAATCACTGAGATTATTTCATTTGAGACCTCTCCAAGTGCCTCCCATTTTTCTTGAGAGAAACAGGTTGAAATTAGTCAGAACAGCGAGAACAGCCCTTGACCACTGCAGGGTGACTAATTGCGCACCTTTCTGAATTAGGCTGGTGTTTTCTTTGACAACTGTTGTACCACTGACTTAAATTCTGTCAGAGCCCTCCGTGACCCTGGCTCTGCTCCCCCAGTGGAGCTGTTCACTCAGATTTTCCACATCTTCTGAATACTTTCCACTAGAACTCATCTTGTTTTTAATGTACCACCTCTCAAATATATCTCTTCCAAGTTGTTAGTGTTCAATAGTAAGGCAGCAACTTGTCTACTGTCTCAGAAAGCCTAAAGCCAGCCCTGTGCACCATGTTTTCTTATTAGAAAGTCGGAGTAGCAGGGCCAAAATTTACACCTCAACTCAGATGTACAAAAACGCGATTTAGGGGCGCCTGGGTGGCTCAATCGGTTATGCGTCTGACTTCCGCTCAGGTCATGATCCCGCTGCTCGTGAGTTCGAGCCCCGCACTGGGCTCTGTGCTGACATCTCAGAGCCTGGAGCCTGCTCTGGATTCTGTGTTTTCCCCTCTCTCTGCCCCTCCCCCGCTCACGTTCTCTCTCTCTCTCTCTCTCTCTCTGTCTCTCAAAAAAAAATAAACGTTAAAAAAATTGTTTTCAAATGTGATTAAAAAACCTTCCATTACCTGACCTCATTTAACCCTGGAGTCCCCATTTCTATAGACGGTGGACAAAAATGTAAACTTGATAAGAGAAGGTCACTCCCCTACTTCTGGCTTAAAATGGTCTCTTTCAGGGTTTAAATTCCCTACACAGACTGTCTTTCTCATCTTAAGAGGATTCCAAACTTCTTACTCTTTCTCAGGACGGCACCTATAAACAACCACATGTCCTGCCACAGTAGGGTGAACACACACATCGCGGCATAATCATACAATGAAATAGTAGCCAGCAGTGGAGAAAAATTGAACCCTTACCTACAACAGCATGGATGAATCTCCAATGGATGAATATTGAATAAAGAAAGCCAGACAACAAACAGCACACATTGTACGATTCTACTTACATGAAATTCAAAAGCTACTCTTTGGTAATCAGGTGAAGAAGTGATTATCTTTGGCAGTGATGGAGGGAGCACAAGATACTTTGCTACGGTGCTGGCATGGTCTGTATCCTAATTTGGGTGGTGGGTACATAGGTGTCTACACGGGTAAACATTCATCGAGCTCTATGCTTAGATCTGTATATCTATGCGATATCTCAATAAAACGACACCCACCAGGACAGCATCTGGATATGTGGGAAAGCTTAACTCCTTCTGGGTAGGAGGAAGTGCTCATCTGTGGAAATTCACTGGCCTTCTGCAGGGGGAGGGGTGGGGGTGGGGTGCTATGTAAATGAGTCCTTGGCAAGTATCTGCTGAGGAGTATTTGGTTCCACTTCTTGTAGAAGACTCACTGCTGAAGTCTGTGCCTTGGCGTCCTGTTGTGAGCCCCTCATCAACTCCAGACCTCTGGCTCAGTATTCTCTGAGCACTTCAGCCCCTCCTCCCCTCCAGGTGGGAAAGCCCCAGGCACTAAGGAACTCTTCTCAGGCTCATGGCCCCGCTGCCTCTCTCAGCCCTTTCTACGCCACGGACCTGGAGCCCACTCCAATCAGAGCCTTCTAGAGGAGGGACTTTTTTGCAGCACCAGAAAGGGCTTTTTGCTTACCCTTCCTTTATGATAGCAACTGCCTAGGACATTTCTTGTCTGGGCCCAGCTCCCTCCCAGCTTCCTGGGACAATAGTGAGACGCACCACAGGTAAACAAATGGTACTGACATTCACAAGAGGTACATTGGAAGACGTTTGGAAATGTAGTATATCCATTACTTCTGATTTCTTTTACACAGAATCTCATTTCTCTTCATCATGTGACTTGGATGATTCAAATCAGTGTAGCTAGAATAGAATCACAGTATTTTAGCAATGAAGCGGTTCTTAATTATCATTCCAGATTCTAAGTGGGACAGTTTCTCATTGTGTGGTCTTAAGCACTGCATACATTTAGCATCCCCGCTCCACCCCCCACAACATACACATAAATGCTACTCATCAATCACATGGTCACCAAAAATACCACCCCTCCCACCTCCCCCCCCCGCCCTCCCCCCCCCCCCCCCCCCCGCCGCCCCCGGAAGGAAAGGGTCTTGGTCTAAATTGTTTATTTTAGAGATAAGGAAACTAAAGTCCAAAGGAAAAAAGATGACTCGGCCAAGTCAATGACAAAGCAGGGATTAGCCCCCCGATCTGATTTTCAGTGCCATGAGATTTTTAGGATACCCCTCTGACTTTCAGTTCAGGTTTGCGGAACTAAAACAAGGCACTGCCAGGGAACTTCTGTTTCTTACTGAATTTCTGCTTTCCTTTCTTGCAGTGGAACTGCCCATCACTTCCTCTTTCCCTCCCTTGACACTGGAGGTCCAGAGCCCTCCGTTTTCTCAACAAGAGCAGCAATGGCAACACGTGTGAGAACTTGCTGGCAGCCGTACCTAGAGCGGACCTGCCCTTCTATCCACACTTTCCACCCTGATCACTTCATACAGGTAGGCAAACACACAGTCTCGCCGTTCCTTCGCTGCTCTCTGCTTCCCACCAAAAATTGACAAAAGAAAGCAAGAACACACCTATGTCTGACTTATTCTACCTTAGATGCAGAAAACACTCATTCCTAACGCCTGTGTTACTCAGATACCAAGAGCATGATGCTGGCAGGTGCACAGCAAAATGAGAAGGAAGTTTAGCAGAGCTATTGAGAATACAGGAGTTAGAGCCATTCATTCACTCACTCACTCATTCATTCATTCATTTTTCATTCCAGGGTTTATTGAGCACTTGCAAGGAAGAGCCCCACTCTAGGCATCCGGTAACAACCTGGCAAACAAAGCCTTCTGTCCCCTTATGGATTCTACACTCTGGAGTCTTAGTTCAGAACCTGGCTGTGCTGCTTACGAGCTGTGTGACCTTGGGTGAGTTGCTTTATCTCTCTGAACTTCTACCTCTACATCAATAAAATGAAAACATGGAAAAGAGGATTGCAATGATTAAGAGTAAAACACGTGGGAGGGGACTCGCCCAGTTCCTGACACAGTGCTATGTGCTATGCAAGAGATAGCTACAATTATTCCTAAAAATGTAACCTTCCCTGGGAGAAGTCTCTGCATCCTTATACCTACAATCTGAACATGAAGTTTTGGCTGAGAATTCTCCAATTTTCTCCAAATTATGTATAACCAACCTACTTTCTCCAAAGTTGTTTAGTTGTAGAACAGAAACCAAAATATGTATACACTACACATGCATGTTTATATTTAAATTTGTATTTAAATTTAAATCTGTATTTAGATTTACATTTATAGTGTGTGTGTTTTATCTGGCCTTGTATCCCAATGTCTGTATTATAAGGTGAGGACAGCAATGATTTCTATTTGCAGCACACTTTCAAAAGAGCCTCGGGTAAAGAAAAACATGACATGAACCATGAGTTTTTAAATATTCTATTCTCTTCCCTGGGCCTCCGCTCTTGACAGACACTTTACCTTATTTAGCCTCTGCCGCCTGGTCTTCAAACCTCTAAATAGATCGGTTATTTCAGGCTAGCCAAACCCTCGAAATTATTTGCCAGCAGCCCTTTAGAAACATATCCCCCTACTGGGAGCAAAAGCAGCCAGAGAAGGACTGTGTGTTTGCTCTCAGCCCCCTCCCCTCTAAGCCTTGGCTTAGGAAGGAACTACAGGCGAAGGAAGGAGCCCAGCTTCGAGGTCATTGCCAAGTTTGCCACATCCCCGGTAAGCTACAAAGCCTGAAGAGCCTCCGTTTCCCCATTTCCCCATTGGTGAAGTCGGGGGCTTACACTTAACTTTGGAGAGTTATTGGGATAATTGACTGATGATTAAAATAGTCACTCATTAATGACAGTTAACAATAGATAAGGCCACGGGTCGTGAGATTACACCCCAGGGATTAGCTTTAAAAGCAAACTCCCTGGGAAAGGTGGTGGGTTTTACAGTCACATGATGGTGTAAGTACAGGGCATACCTGGACAATTTCTATAAGTCTTTTACAAGGAGGGAAGGAACAGGGAGGCCTCTCCAAGCCCTCAGGGGCAGACAGAGAGGAGCGCAACACCGAATTGGCTAGCGCCCCAAGCAACTGACCTGAGCACTTCCATCATGGTTGGCCTTGTCTCCCTCTGGCACTGGTAGGACTCCTTAAAGCCCATCACAAACCAACAGAAGAAGGTATGGTTCTAAAAAGATGCCTCTCTCAGCAAAGCTGAACATTTTAGCTGAACATGTCCACTTGCTGATTTCAATCTGCAGACCTTTCACATTGTTCTCCAGATGGCCCAGAAACTAGCTGCCCACACTTACGGCTCTAGATCTCTGTACAATTTGAAAAGACTTCCTTACACGATTTTCTCTTTCAACAGTGTTCACTGAGAGTGAACTATGTCCTAGGTGCTATCTAGGATTTGTGACCGTGTCAAGGGAGGCTCTCTGGGGAGATGGCATTTGAGCAGGGACCTCGATGAAAAGAGGAAGTGAGCCATGAAGAGCTCTGGCAGGAACATCCAGGCAGAGGGAAAGGCAGTGCAAAGGCCCAGAGGCAGCAGGAGGTTATGCTTCCCACTCTATGCATGAGGACACTGAGGCTTCAGAAGATTAACCTGCCCAAGGCCCCCTGACAGGTAAAAAGAAGACCTTGATCTTGAACCCAGCTACTCATCAGTTATTTCAGACCTCTTAGTACTCAAGTAACTGAATTACATTAACCCAATTATAAAGTTACTTGTTCCAGCTTTCTCCTGAACCAGGGGCCATCCATCATTGCGGGGGTAGTCATTATTATCAATGGCAAATATTTACTGAATGCTTACTACGTGTCAGATGCTATGCTAAGAGTTTTACAAGTGCTATCTCATGTTAGCCTATCAAGAAATCTATGAGATGGGGCACCTGGCTGGCTCAGTCCGTAGAGCATATGACTCTTGATCGCAGAGTTGTGAGTTCAAGCCTCATGTTGGGCTTAGAGATTACTTAAAAATAAAAAGGAAATTAAGAATTTCTTTTTAATGCTTATTTTTGAGAAGAGAGACAAAGCACGAGTGGGGAAGGGGCAGAGAGAGACACACACACAGAATCTGAAGCCAGCTCCAGGCTCTGTGCTGGTAGCAGAGAGCCGGATGCGAGCCTTGAACTCACCCACAGTGAAGTCACGACCTGAGCTGAAGTTGGACACTTAACCGACTGAGCCACCCAAGCACCCCCAAAAATAAAAAGGAGAACTTAAAAAAAGCAATAAAAAAGAAATCTATGAACAAGTACCAGTGATATCCTCATTTTAAAGATGAGGAAACAGGCCTGAGGCTTTCCACTGAAACCGGGCTCCAAGAAACTTTTGCGAGGCCCAGCATTGGGGCAAAGTTGGTAGTAAGGGAGATGGGAAAGGAACACTGGGAGACACAGAGACAGTGTCACCAAGGCCAACTCATGGGGCTGGGAAGGGAAATGGAAACTGGGTTCAAGGCTTTAGAAAGGAACTAGAGACCCCAGCATCAAGCCAGCTGTGGGGATGGAAAAACAGAGGCCAGGAGAGAAGCCTTGAGGGACAGGCATTCAAAGGGGGTGCAGCCTCACCAGGGCCCCCGAGAGCCATCAGCTCTGCTTTTACAGTGTGTTTCCCCTCTGTGTTCGCCTCCCCTCTTGGAGGAAGGTCATCCTGCTTCTTTGCAAGAAGGTTTTCAGAGACGCAGAAGGAAAGCTATCTTTATTCAGGAGGGCTCCAAGAAGCAAAGACGATGCGGCACATTTTTAAAGTTTTTTTGTGAAATCATTGCGCGCTGAGAGTTCCACCCAGCAGTGAAAGCCAAGGGCTCTGGAGTGAGACAGACCTGGGTTTGAATTCCAATTCCACTTGGGAGCTGTGGGGCCCTGAGTAAGTCATTATGCCCCTAAAACTTCTGTTTATTCCTCCTAAAGCTTCCATTCATTCTTCCGTAAGATGGGGGTTAAAAACATCTACATTATATTATGATTAAGATTAAATTCAATAAGTTATTATATATCAAGTTCTTAGTCCAGAGCAAGTACCCAACAAATGAAAGAGATGATGATGATGATGATTTCTATCATTTTAAAAGCACCTTTGGTAGTTTGGCAGGTTTTTCAAACCTAAACATAGTCTGGGCCACCTGGGTGGCTCAGTTGGTTGAGCATCTGAATTCAGTTCGGGTCGTGATCTCATGGTTGGTGAGTTAAAGCCCCACATCGGGCTCACTGCTGGCAGTGCACAGCCCACTTCAGATCCTCTGTCCCCTCTCTCTCTGTCCCCCTCTCCCCTGCTTTTACTGTCTCAAAAATAGACATTAAAAAAAAACCACTAAACATAGTCTTACTATGTAATCCAACTGTTGTACTTCTGGATATCTGCTCATACAAAATTAAAACGGTGTCCACAAACAAACCTGCCCATAGATGTTTATAGCAGCTTTCATAATGCAGTGCATAACTGACAAAACTTGGAGCCAAATAAGATGTCCCTTAGTAGGTGAATGGATGAATAAACTGTGGTACATCCCAATAATGGAATATTATGCAGCACTGAAAAGAAAGGAGCTAGCAAGCAATGAAAAGATACGGAGGAATCTTACATGCACATTACTAAGTGAAAGAAGCCAATCTGAAAAGGCTACATACTAGATGATTCCAATTATATGGTATTCTGGAAAAACCAATCTATGGAGACAGCGAAAAGATCAGTGGTTCCCGGGGGTAGGGGTGGACAGACCAACAGGCAGAGAGAATTTTCAGGGCAGTGAAAATATATGTATGACACTATAGTGATAGATACATGTCCTTATACTTTTGTCTAAAACCTCAGAATATAGAACATCAAGAGTGAACCCTAATGTAAATTATAGTCTTTGATTGATTATGACGTGTCCATGTAGGTTCACTGATTGTAACAAATGCCACCACTCTGGTGGGGGGATGTTGATAACTGGGGAGGTTATGTGTGCGTTGGGGCAGTGGGTATACGAGAATGGTATAATTTTCCTCTCAGTTACCTGTCCTCAAAAATAAAGTATACTTTTTTCTTTTTTTTTAACGTTTATTTATTTTTGAGAAGAGAGAGACAGAGCATGAGCGGGAAAGGGGCAGAGAGAGGGAGACACAGAATCTGAAACAGGTTCCAGGCTCTGAGCTGTCAGCACAGAGCCTGACGCGGGGCTCAAACTCACAGACCGTGAGATCATGACCTGAGCCGAGGTCGGATGCTCAACTGACTGAGCCACCCAGGCGCCCCTAAAGTATACTTTTTAAAAACTCCAAAAAAATAAAGAATTTAAAATAAAATAGCAAAAGCCATGGTTCCTTTAAAAAAAAAAAGTATCTTTTGATGTAATCTTCTCCATCAATCCACTTCTCACCATCCTAACCACATTATTAAAAATATATCTCCCTTTTCAGAATTCTCATTGCACTGCAATTTGTCTAGCAATTACCATTTTGGTTACACTGAAATTATTAGGGGATTTATCTTATTTCTTTTACAATAATACACTGGAAGGTTCTGGCAGGAATGACAGCATACTACTCAGGTTTCTATATTGCATAGGGATGGTGCTTAAAAAAACATAGCTGTGGAATTTAATCACTGGAGTCTAGATTTCTAGTGCTGATAAGGTATTAATTAGCCACACATGACTATTTAAATTTAAAATTAAATCGGTGTAAAATTAAATTTAAAAATCAGTTCCTCAGGTGCACTAGCCACACTCCAAGCTCTCAACAGTCACGTGCAGCTACTGGCTGCCATATTAGATAGCTCAGGTACAGGATATGTCCATCACTACAGAAAGTTCTATTGAACAGTACTCTATTCTAGAGCATCCTTGTTCACCTTTTTCACATAGTCCTTGAATTAAAATTGTGTTTACAATGCTTATACTTTATTTTCAAATTAAATAAAAACATTTTCTAAAATCCTGGTTGAATTACCCTGACTGTGCTCTCAAAATACGAATGACCCCTAAGACAACCTGGCTCTTTAGAGATGTGGCTGATTCCAAGTCTAGGGCAAGAAATTTTTAAGATAAACCTGGCCATCGAGTCATATCAGAAAATAAGGCAGATATCAAAGACTAGTGGGGTCCTGTCAAAAGGATTCGGGGGTCAACTTAGAGAAGATCCCAGTGGCCAGAGGATGTGAGGATTAATAAGAATTAACCACAAAGGATTGAATCACCCTGCATATGTAAAAATTCATAAGTTCATAAAGAACAAAACAAAAACCCTTTCAGTCCTTCTGGAAGATGAGAGGGAAACAATTTCTTATTTTTGAAACCTGGTAAATAAAGGGGAAGAGTCAAGTCTTTCTCCTGTCTTTCCTGTAGGAATTGTTCCTCAGGGCAACCACAAACAGATGTTTATGGAAGCAATTCCAGGGGGAAAAAAAAAGAACAAATGAAAGATTAGAAGATCCCATTTTGCAAACCCCTGCTGCAATAATGGCTGGGGCAAACAATCATCAGCGTCTGCTAAGAGCACAGAGGGACCTTGAGGCACAATGGGCCTCCTGCTGTAGGAACACACACTTATATGAAGTCACATCTAACGTGAATGAGACCTGTAGGCCACCAAGAGGCAGGATCTAGCAGCCAATCTTAAGGAAACGCAGGCAGTGAGGAATGTGTTCAAGGACACCAGGGAATCCAGACCTTGGAAAACTTTATGGTATAAAGGGGGAAAAACAGAAGAGGTGGGAAGCTGGAGATTAAAATAAATTGTAGAGACACCTGACATAGCAACCAAATGCAACAAGCAGACCTTGTTTGGATCCTGATGTAAACAAATCAATTGTAAGAAAGTGAGAGACAGAGAGAGAGAGAGAGAGACAGAGAGAGAGACAGAGAGACAGAGAGAGAGAGAGAGAGCCCTCATGCATCTGCAAGAACTGGAGAAAGTTCAACAACGAGGAACTATTCGGTTATATTAGGGAATTATTACTGATTTCTAAAGTGTGATTATGCATTTTGGTTATGTCTTTTGTAAAAGAGTTCTTATCTTTTAGAGACACACACTGAAATATACAGATAAAAATAAAACAATTCTGGGATTTACTCAAAATAATCCAGGGGGAAGACAGGAAATGGATGGGGGGATACAGACAAGATTGGCCAGGACTTGGTGGCTCCTGCATATGTGTTACATTTTTCCCAATGAAAAGTTCATCTCTCTAACTCAGTCTCTGTTTTCCCCGGCTCCATCCTGTAATCGTTTAAAATAAATTTTCCAGGATGGCATTCTTCTGGTCTAATTTTGACAAGTGGAGGGGCTTAGGCATAAAGGTTCTGAGGAAAAGGCAGTCTCTGAACTTATCAGAGGGCTGTTGCATTAGAAAGCTCTGCAGCCAAGTTCCCCCCAGATGGTAACCGGGTTAAAAGCCTCACTGTCTGCTGGGGTGTTCTCTCTCTCCCTGCATATTCTAATTCACCAACCAGATTGTCATTCAAGTCACATGCAAATTACATTGTTCCAGAAATTTGCAGGTCAGCCTAGAGGGGCTTTCAAGTGCAGGCGGAGGTGTCTCCACCTCCTCTCCTCCCCCTCCGGTGCTACCCCCTTCTATTCTTTCCACTTTAACAAAATGTACAGAAGTACAGAAACTCCTCTTTCAGTGTATAACTGAGGCTACCCTCTGGGAGAGCTTCTTCTGCCCCCGCCCCGGGCCTTCCCCCTTCCAAGGATGAGTCAAGATCAAGAGCTCAAAGTTCAAACCCCCAGCTGGAAGGAAGGAAGCTTCTTTCACAAATCAAACTCCTGGGCACAGGTGAGCGCTCTTTTCTAGGAATCTTTCAAAGAGGTTACAAGGCCTCAGTGGCATAGGACTAGTTTCTATGTTCACATTTTCTTCCAGGACGCCTGGCCTTTCTTCTGATTCCTATTCCGTAAGTTACGATCACATTTCACACCGACTCCTGTGATTATTCCCAGGGAGGCCACCGGGGTTTCGATGTTCCGGCACTCTTCAATTACACGTTTGCAGGCTCTCTCAAGGATGGTGTGGCAGACAGCTAGTTATCCCCCTGCCGATCTAGCCTGTCCTTTCAGGGTAAAGACTGCCCAGGTAAAGATGACATTTCCCAGCCTCCCTTGCAATTTGGCAGGGTCATTAGACTTAAGTTCTAACCAGTGGGCTAGAAAGACCAATTATGGTACCAATTTGGAATTCTGTCTTGAGAAAAAAGTCGATGAGTGCTCCTGGTCCTTCCCCCCTTCTACTGGCTGGAGAAGATGAGAAATGGACTCACAAGAAGAAAGCATGAGTTGAGAATGGAGTGGTCCCACAGCCCTGAATTGCCACCTCTGCACTGTGACACTGTGGCATGAGGGATATGACTTGTATCTTGTGGAAGCCCGGAGAACTCTTGGTTTGGCAGTTTACCCTGTATCTTAACGAATACAGACGGCTACCTACGACCTCTGGGAACCAATTCTACTTGGACAACTCTAAACACGACTTTATTTCCAAGAACCTGAAGCAGCTCCTTCCCATCACTTTCTTGTCCCAATTTCCTGTCCCTGAAGCCATGCGGTGCAATGCAGTCACTTTGATGATGTGTCTGTCCATGGCTATAAACTCAAGATTCACTTTGGGAGGCTGAAATTTTTCCATAGAGCACTCCACACGAACCTCTCCTCTTGGACGTCAAATGACAAGGAAGGTTTGGAAACATCAAGAGCATTGGGCCTCTACTCCTACTTTCCGAGGTCCCTAGAGCTCGTATCTTTATGGTTCTTCCTTGGAAAGAGCATTTCCTTCCCACCAAGAGCCAACAGCTCGGCCAACACTGCCAGACATACTCCATTACAAGTAATAATGGGACTCAAGCACTTTAGAAGCTTTTACTAATTGAGCTGCTGAATATCCCTGTGAAGTAGGTAACTATTATCATCCCCAATTACTGTCAAGAAGCTGAGCTGCAGAGATATTAAGTGGCTTGCCAGAATCGTGCAGCAGAGTTGCAAGCAGAGTAAGTTCTCTGGTAGAGGCTGAATTTCAGCCCTAGTCAAAGGAACCAGAATTGTCCTGGAAATCAGGAGACCTGTGTTCCGGTAGTGGTTCTGTCATCAACCACTGAGTAGAAGTCATTTCCTCTTTCTGTGCTCAAGTGTGTGCACGCTCGTGTGTGGGTGTGGGTGTGTGGGTGTGTGTGCATGCACGCATTCGTGTGTGGGTGTGCGTGTGTGTGTGTTTGTGTGTGTGTGTAGTCTGAATAATCTGCCCACCCTCCGGGCTTTTTCCCACTGAAGGCGGAAGCGGAATTTCAAAGGAACAGACATCCCACTGCTGATTCTCCCAGGAAGAAGTTAATCCTGAGACAGGAAATGAAGATTTAAAGGAGAAAACTTTCTCTTTAATGGGGAAGACTCCAAGGTGAAGAAAGGCCTGTGTTGGGTTAAAGTACGGTTCAGGGGAGTTAGGGGCTGGCCCAGGACACATGGTGAAGTGAGGAGCGGTAGGGAGTTCAGGGCCCCTTTCCAGGCCAAGGTGGGGCTGCTGAAGAAGGTGACGAAGGGAACACAGCCCAGCCTGGCAGTGATCAGTTGAGGCCAAGTTTATGGAGTGATGGGGCAAGGCCAGCAGCCCAGGAAGGAAAAATGTGAAAGACTGTGCTCAGAGGTGCAAAGTGGTACTTTGGGAAATGTTCCTAATCCACAGGGACACTGAGAAGAGCAAATTTCTCAGCATGAATGTTGTGTGCGCTGTGCCGTAACAATTTAGAAACAAACAGGAGGGGCGCCTGGCTTGCTCAGATTCGTTAGAGCATACAGCTCTTGATTTTGGGATTGTAAGTTTGAGCCCCACGCTGGGCGCAGAGTTTATTTTTAAAAAAAAAAGCAAAAGAACAAAAACAAAATACTTTGGGAACAAACAGAAGTCACAGGCTGCATGGCATGGGACACTCAGAGATCTGTAAGCCTCCTTTTCACTGAGATACATGAGCCAGAGCCCTGTGCGGCTGGAAATCCGGCCCAAGGCCTCGGGAGGAAGTCTCACTCAGGATTTTCACCCCCACCGCAGTCCACATTGGCCCCAGCTTGTAGGTAACGGCTGAGGTTGTGCTTAGGGCACAGGGCCTTCATTCATTGGAGGTCTGGTGAAGTCCCAGACTAAGAAAATGGGAAGGGGTGTCTGTGGTCTCTCTGTTCTATTCCCAGCTTTTGTTTTAAAGGAATTAAACTCAAGTAAAGTTTGGCTGACTCACTGCACGCTCAATGCATCGTGACAAAGGTCAACACTACCCCAATCCATATCTGTCCCCCCGGAAAGTTCTATTACTCTAGAAAATTTCCTCAAACTCCTTTCCAGTCAATCTCCTCACCCTTAAACAAGCAACTGATCTTTTGATTTCTATCACCTTTGTGTAGTTTGGTCTGTTCGAAAACTTGTTAGAAATGGAACCATACCGGGGCACCTGGGTGGCTCAGTTGGTTGAACACCTGACTTCAGCTCAAGTCATGATCTCACGGTTCATGGGTTTGAGCCCCACATCGGGCTCTATGCTAACAGCTCAGAGGCTGGAGCCTGCTTCAGATTCTGTGTCTCCCTCTCTCTCTGCCCCTTCCCCACTCCCACTCTCTCTCTCTCTAAGAATAAATACATTAAAAAAGTTAAAAAAAAAAAACCTGGAACCATATTGTTTGTACTCTCTACCCATTTTTAACATGCAAATGCTGTTTTCAATTATGTGCCAGAAGTAAACACGGCATGCCAAGAAGATACCAAGACCCAGAGGCTATGCATCTCCCCTAGCACACCTGACGAGGCAGACGCAAGCTGGCAGAGATTAAATTTCTCAACCTTCATCTTTTGCTGAGTGTCCAGGCTGATCTCTTGCTTCCCTCAGTCCAAAGTCCTGAAACCTCAGGGCTTGCTTTGACCTCAACTCCCCTCCACCTGGCCCCAGCACAGACCAGTCTCTGTACCCTGAGGGTCCCGGCATCCTGGGCTATATTGGGCTAGAGTAACAATCCTGATGCAGGCATAGAGCTTTGTTAAAGCTTTAGAGCTAATAATATTTGCTACCATTTATCGAAAGCTCTCCAAGACACCATGCTTTATGTTTTTATGTATCATCTCAGATAATTTTCACAGCCCCTCCCCCACTCCTGAATTATTTCAATTTTACACATGAGGAAACTGAGGCTCACAGAAATTAGAATGGGGTTTCTAAGACTTTCATGTGCAAATGATTCACCTGTGGGGTCTTGTTTAAATGCAGATCCTTATTTAGTAAGTCTGGGGCTGGCCTGAGGGTCGGTATCTTGTAATAAGCAGCCAATCTCCTGGATCATACTTGGAGTAGCAAGGGGTGACATAACCCCTCTGAGGTCACATCCAGGCTAGGAACTCTGAATAGCTGCTTCCAAAGCTGGTGCTCTTAACCGTTCTGCTTATGTGGTGCAAAGAAGAAGGAGAAGGAGGAGAAGGAAGAGAAGGACGGGAGTGGGAGGAGGAGCTAAAGAACACTGGGGTGGTGGTGTGGGCAGATTGAACAAGTGAATCTGGAGGTTGGGACCCAGGGAGAGGAAGCAAGATGGTGGGCCGCTGGGGCCGGATTAGAGAAGAGGAATGGCCACCAGCCCCTGGAGGTGAGATTGATATAAAGTCTGGCCATTTAAATGTGTTTGCTATGTTTTGCTATAGGCCTTTTGATGTAGCCCTGACCCTTCAGCAGCGTCTGTCACTCACATAACCTTGAGCTTGAATTGGTGCAAGTTTGGCCAGATGAGAATCGGGGTAGGATAGAACATATGTGGTAGGCAAAGATAGAGAAGGGAATCTAAATGGAAAGTCAGAGCCAAAGGAGGTTAGGGGAGGGGAGGCCCCCTTTGTCCCTGCCCCAATTTCCCATGAGAGAAAATCTGGGTCTCTTACTGTGCTTGAGCTGGGCACTCAAGCTCATCTTGTTCATAATTTTAAGAGCAGTTACAAGATTTCACATCTGTTACTTCATTTATTACACATAACAGTCTTGGGGGGCCAGAGGCTACGAATCATCACTCCTTTTTCAAAGACTCAGAAATCAAGGTGTGGTGGGGGTGGCCACTGGAATTTTCTCAGTCACCCAGTTGCAGGGTGTCAGAGAGGGGCCAGAAATGTGCTTCTCAGCCCCCTCTGGGAATCAGAATCAGCTGGGAGTGTTTAAAGAGAACCTGTTGGGGCACCTGGGTGGCTCAGTCGGTTTAGCGTCTGACTTCGACTCAGGTCATGGTCTTACAGTTCGTGGGTTCAAGCCCCACGTTGGGCTCTGTGCTGACAGCTCAGAGTCTGGAGTCTGCTTCAGATTCTGTGTCTCCCTCTCTCTCTCTGCCCCGCCCCTGCTCATGCTCTGTCTCTCAAAAAAAAATTTTTTTTTTAATTAAAAAAAAATAAATAAATAAAGGGGATCTGTTGCCTGGATCTCCAACAGCAACCTGATTCGAACCTGATTCGAATTTAGAGTTGGGCCCGAGCATCAGGACATATAAGCCCCCCCTTATCCGAGGAGGGTACATGTCAACACCCCAGGGGATGTCTGAAACCACAGACAGTACCGAGCCCTGTATCTACGGTTTGTTCCTGTACGTACATACCTATGATGGAGTTCAGTTCATAAATTAGGCACAGTGAGAGAATAACAATGACTACTAATAAAATAGAACAATTCTAGCAATGTAATGTGATAAGTTATGTGGATATGGTCTCTCTCTCTCTCAAAATACCTTTTTGTACAGTAGTCATCCTTCATTTCCTGGTGACAGGGAGATGACAAAATGCCTGTGTAGGAGATGCCGTGAGGTGAATGATGTAGGCGCTGTGACGTAGCATCAGGCTAGTAATGACCTTCTGACACTTGGTGAGAAGGAGAATCATCTGCTTCCAGACCACAGGTGGCCCTGGGGTAACTGAAGCCACCGAAAGCGAAACCACGGGCAAGGGGGAACTACCGTATTTTTCAAAAGCTTCTCATTGATTCTAATGTTCAGTCAGAGTGAGAGCCCCTACGCTGGCTGATACACATAAAGTGCTCACCTCAGTCAGCCCAAGGTCAGCCACAGCTAATGTCAGCGTCTGGGAACACTTTCACCATACAAACTCAAACCCCATGATGCCATGCTGTCGACCATGGTTCTCAGACGCTACTAATCCTAAGGATCACCTGGCTTGTTAAGACAACTCCCTGGTCTTCACACGCACAGTTTCTGACCTAGTAGGTCTGGGCTGGGAACTTAGAACGTGCCTTTCTCACAGGTAGGCTTTCCGGGTGCTGTTGGCCCAGGGATCACACTTTGAGAACCAGTTCTACAAACCAAGTAAGGGAAGGGGACTCAAGAAGGCGAATTCTTTTCCATCTTTCTGGGTGAAATGGCCAGGCTGGGGCTCTTCCAGTGGCCTGCCATGACAGGTGGAAGGATCTGCTGTCCAGGCCGCCTTTCACCAGGTGCATTATCTAGTTAGGTGTGACTAAAAATGTATCGCTGGTGACTGACCTTCCAGGACGGGGGCCTACATTTGATGGCTAAGACTGAGAGAAAACACCCATAGCCTAGGCAATGCCGTCTGGTTCACATGATTAGGGACTACTTGAAAAAGAAAGGGGCTAGGAGGGGGGAGGAAATGAAAATCTGTAAAAGAAAATCTCTAGTGTCAAAGGTTCTGAACACTTGAATGCTCATCCAGGCTCTCACAGACACAGAGAGACATAATGATATACCATCTATCCTTTCAGCCCAAGGGAAGCGTTCTAGAACCTTCTTGGGATTTTCTGCTCTGACGCCACCCCATTTGAAGCCATGAGTTGCATTACGTGCAACCTCCCACCACCTCCACCCTGACCACAGCCTGATCAGTCCTATTAGCCCCAAACTGCCACCTGTAGGCCTAAGGGAGTCCAGCAGCCAATGAGGAGGCCCTGTGCAAGAACTCTGACCAATAGGGAAGCTCTGTGGTGGGCAGTGGCTACCTGTCCAAGTTAGAGCTACTCTCTGGGGGACACACAGGATGACAGTAAAGCAGCAGTGGTTAGGAGGTGAGACAAAAACAGAGGGAGGGCTGAGAAACTGGGTTACCAGGAGGACAGAGTCTTCAGAATAAGCAGCCCTTGTGAGGTGCTGACAGGGTGGCCAGGTCGCTAGTACTGCTGATGTTCTCAGCCATGTTCCCTACTGGTTTCTTGCCCACGAAGTTTGTTGGCTAAGTAGAGCTAATGACCTCCTCCCCCTTCCGCCACCCCACAGACCAGCAATGGAAGTCTGGGTTTAATTCAAAGACCCTCATGGGCCACAGTCCCCAAAGGTCATGCATCCATGTGTTTTCTCCTTGACTTCTTCCATGTGGTTAAGCAAAAAGACCGAGGACAACCGCAGCCATTTCTGCCTCCACACGTTTGTTCTCCTCTGTGGAAGTGCCTTCATCCTACCTTCAGACAGATATTCTCACCCCCCACTGTCTCTCCGGTCATTGAGGTGTAAGACTGGAAAATCAAATATGAGCTACTTTGGTGCTATGTCATAGGTGTCCTATGAATTCAGGTAAAAAGGTTCTACAGCATAACTCACCAGAGCTTTCTGCACTGAGATGCAGATGGAGTCCCAGTTAAATATGGATATTTGATCCACAACCCTTTTGGTTGCCAGTGAAAAAGAATTCCAATTCAAATTGGCCAAAAAACAAAGGGCAGGCATGGGGTAAGGCACACAACGGGAGGGGAGAAAGGAAGGGGGAGGGTACCTTTACTTTAGAACATCCCACTGTCGCTGCATTCAGGAGTTCCAACACTCTCATTAAGACTCAATATTTCTCGGGCACCTGGGTGGCTCAGTCGGTTAAGTGTATGATCTCACGGTTTGTGGGTTCGAGCCCTGCATCCGGCTCTGTGCTTAACACTTGCTCAGAGCCTGGAGCCTGCTTTGGATTCTGTGTCTCCTTCTCTCTCTGCCCCTCCTCTGCTCATGCTCTCACTCTGTCTCTCAAAAATAAATAAAAGTAAAAAAAAAAAAAAATAACAAAGAAAAGACTCAATATTTCTCCATTCCTCACCTCTAGTTGTCTTCATTCTTGAGTGGTAAGCACCACCATTAGTAACTCAAGGCTTACATTCTACCAGTAGAAATAAATGGACGCCTTCTTTTCTCTTAGATCAGGCAGGAGTCCTGGCAAGCCTCCATTGGTTACAAGTCTATCACAGCACCTGCTTATGGACTGGTGATGCCTAGGTTTTGTGCCCACCTCTGGACAGAGAGTAGGCAAGGGCTGGTCCCCAAAGGAGGGTTGGGATCCTATTATCAGAAGAATGGAGAATGAATGCTGGGAAGGCAAAACCTATAAATGCCTTCTTCAGTATTTTCCTTGGTTTCATTCTCTCTGTCTTTATCTTTGCCAAGGAAAGGTGGCCCAAAGCAGGATTTGGATAGGTTGATGTCTTGGCCAAAAAGCATCTCCATAACACCACCCAACATCACCAGTTCCTGTGAGGCTGGCCATGTGTTTTCTGGCATGGATTCTCTTTTGTCCTTGCTTCTTTCTATAATCTAGAACACAAGTATGAGGATCTAACATTCCCTTGCCAGTTCTACCTCTAATTTGTAAAAGGGCACTCTGTCTCCCTGACTTCTCTGCAAAGAGACTGAAGACTGTCCCCCATACATGGTCTCAGGGCACAAAGCACCTGTACCAACAAGGCCCCTGGACGCTTCCCAGTAACATTGTTTCCTTGAGCCCCACCCTGAGGCTTCTAAAGCTACAAGGGAAATCCAAGATTTCCCTACGTTCCAAATAATGTCTGCCTTTCCGTTTTCTGCTGTAACAAAGCTTAAAACAAAGGCAAAGATATAGGGACTCCTTTTTGATAAATTCTTCAAGATAATGTCTTCTATCTATCCTGAAGGAATTAATCATGCATACAAAGCTTATTAAATTACAAGTATATTAATCCCTCTATCATTTATAAAGGAAAAGAGTTGGAGACCATTTAAATATCCAACCATACAAGAATCAGTAAACAGCTAATGTACATTCACCGCCATTATGCAGCTATCACATAGGAATACGATGCAACCAATAAAAATAATGTAGAAGGATATCAATGATGTGAGAGAATAGGATATGCTGCTAAGTGAAAACAGAAGAAAATGCTACCTTCCATTTTTAAAAACTGTGAGCACACTGTTATTGGCCGAACTGTGTCGCCCTCAAAAATCATAAGTTAAAGCCCCAGTGCCAATACGATTGTATCTGGAGATCCAGCCTACAGGGAGGTAATTAAGGTTCAACGAGGTCATAAGAATGGGGCCCTGATACAACAGGATTGGTTCCTTATAAGAAGAAACATCAGAGAGCCCACCGTCTCTATCTCTCTGCCATGGAAGGACATGGCGAGAAGGTGACCGTCTACAAGCCAGGAGGAGAGTCCTCACCAGAACGTGGCCACCCAGATCTGGGACTTCCAGCCTCCAGAAATGTTGTTTACACCACCCAGGCTATGATATTTTGTTCTGGCAGCCTGAGCTAAGATACTCATGTGTACAGATGGCATGAAGCCATGTTAACAGGGATTATCTCTGTGAGTAGTATTACTGGGGACTTTCAGCTTCAGCATTTTATTTTTGTAGGCTTATTATAGGGAACAAAGATGATTTTTATAAATGCACAAAATCAATGCTATCTTTCTATATGTCAGTAATGGTTACTTATGGGTATGACAGAATTAATACATGTTCAGTGAAGAAACTGGTGGTTTTATGTTCTTTTTGCCGATCTGTACTTTCTAAAATATCTACGATAAGTAGATATTAATTTCATTTTTTAAAAAGTTATTTTCACAGATTTTCCCCTTACACAGTAAATCATCTCTAAGGGATGCCTGAGGCCCATTTGTGTGAGTGTGTGTGTGTGTGTGTGTGCGTGTGTGTGAGAGACAGAGAGAGAGAGAGACAGAGAGAGAGAGAGAGAAAGAAGGAGAAGAGGAGAGAGAGAGATAGAAAGGGAGAGTGAGACCTTGAAAACCTGTATCTTAGAATTCTTACACTCAACAAGCTTCAACTGACAGCCACTGCAAGTCAGGTGCCGATCTGTATTTTTTTTTCTTTACTACTGTAATAGTTTTTTTTATCATGGTGTAACAGTATTACCACACACTTAGCAGTTTAAAACAACACACATTTATTCTCTACCATTCCATGTGTATCAGGAACCCTGGCACGGCTTGGCTGGGTCCTCTGTTTAGGTTCTCATGAGAGTACAGTCAAGGTGTCAGCTGGGGCTGCATTCTTATTAGAGGCTCGACTAGGGAAGGACCTGCTTTCAGCCTTCTTCAGGCTGTTGGCAGAAATCAGTTTCTCATAGTTTAGAGCTAAGATTTCAGATTCTTGCTGGCTGAATCTTGTTGGTCACAGGCCATCGTCAGCTGCAAGAGACACCACAATGTTTGTCCTTTCTATAGATGTTCCCCAGCATGGATGCTTGCTTCCTCCAAGCCTGCAAGGAATGTAGAGACTACAGCAACACCTGATGTCCGGTAATCACATACACATAATCGTGTGTACTAGTGTGTAGAAGCAAGTCACATGTGGGGCGCCCGGATGGTTCAGGAGGTTGAGCAACCGACTTTGGCTCAGGTCGTGATCTCACAGTTTGTGAGTTCGACCCCACATCAGGGTCACTGATGTCAGTGCAGAGCATGCTTCAAATCCTCTGTCTCCCTTTCTCTCTGCCCCTCCCCTGCTCTCTCTCTCAAAAATAAATAAATATTAAAAAAAAAAAAAGAAGTGAGTCACAAGTTCTGCCCAGTCTCACGGGGATGGGACCCACAAGGGCATAACCATAGGCAGATCACAGGGCCACCTTAAGCATCTGCCACAAATGCTATATTTAATTTTATCGAATTTGATGCATTTGAAAAAATGAAACAATAAACAATGTAAGATTTTTTTTCATATTCTGTCTGAGACCATTATTTTTACAGGGCTTTAATTCTCTCCTTATCATATTTTTTGAGATTCTCACTCATCTTCTCTTTAAATTACTATGTAAAATTTTTAATGAAGTATAAGAATATCTCCAGGAAAGAGAACAAATCATAGATGTATACAGTTTGAAGACTTTTCATAGGGACACCTGGCTGGCTCAGTCAATAGAGTGTGGGACTCCTGATCTCAGGGTTGTGGGTTTGAGCTCCACGTTGGGTATGGAGATTCCTTAAAAATAAAAATCTTTATTAAAAAAAAAAGATTGTTCATGAAATGATTGCCCCCACATAACTGGCACAATGGATCAAGAATCACCACGTTCCTGGCTTTAGAAGCCCCCTCGTGCT
Organism: Leopardus geoffroyi; assembly: GCF_018350155.1. Lineage (NCBI taxonomy): Eukaryota > Metazoa > Chordata > Mammalia > Carnivora > Felidae > Leopardus > Leopardus geoffroyi. The sequence goes on from NC_059331.1 coordinate 39,887,938, forward strand.
TCCCGGCAGGGCTACCCTCTCCTCCTCTGCTAACTTGTTCATGCCTGTCGACCCCACTTATTGAGTTGTCCCAGAATAGGGATTTTTAGGCTTAGGAACAAGACCGGCTCAGCCAACCAGGACCAAAAAGAACCTTTGCTACAGACCCAGTGCTGATAGGAATGATGCTTTGGCTCAAGCAGGATTGAGCCGCTGGCATTTACAGGCTGATGACTTCCTCCCCACCGGAGAAATTGGAAGATAAAAAACAAAAAACAAACTGTGTTGGAGGGAATCAAAGGCCAAGAGAGGAAGAGCTACTGTGGGGTGTTCTTCGCCCCTGGAGATGTCTCTACTTCCAGACTCACATGAATTACTCTCCAGGGAAGCAAAGAAAATTTGCAGATGTGAGTGGGGAAACTAAGAATTCTCTGAGGCAGCACTGTCCAAGAGAAATATAATGCAAGCCATAGTATGCAGTTTTAAATTTTCTGGTGGCTGTGTAAAACAAAAGAAGAGGAAATAAGCTTTAATTGTTTTAATGATTAAATATTAAATAATAATTTAATTTTAATAATATTTTTATTAAAAATATCCAAAATAATATCATTTTAACCTAAATCAGTATAAAATTATACATGAGATGTTAATGAGATATTTTATATACAATGAGATGTTTTACTTTTTTATTTTCATACTAAGTCAAGGAAATCCAGTGCCTTAGGTCTAGAGTTTCACAGGCCAGTTCAGACTAGCCACGTTTCAGTGGCTCAGTAGCTTATGTGCCTGATGACTATGGTATCGGTGGCCCGTAGAGTTCTAAGGATATGAGAAAATAAAAAATGCCGATTTTTCAAATGCTTCAAAGGTAGGTTCCAATGATAATCAAGACCCATGCATTCATTCATCAAACATTTTTGCATACAGGGGCTAGAAAGAACTCAAAGCTTCTGCCCTTAAGGACCTTAAAATGGAGCAAGGGAGACAGACGTGAATAGACCATTATACACCATCAGGGGGTGAATGCAGTGCCAGAGAAAAGCAGGAGGGAGCAAAGAGATGACCATCTACATGGCAAGGTGACTGGACAAACAGGCACCCTAATATTACCACCCATTACAATCAGTTAAGATGCCTCAAACTCTCATCATTCAGTGGGCTCTGTGTCATGAAAATAGCCAGGTTCGAATACAAACACCTATTCGGGCAGGGGAACATGGAAACTCACGCACGTGCATTATTGTTTGAAACCAGATTTATTTGTGTTATTTAGCAGAAAACAAAGCCGGAGGATGGGAGAAAGATCTAAGACTAAAGGCTCAACTGTGGAACACTCAGATCCTAGAAGGCTCCTAAAACACAACAGTAAAAGGGGAAAATGCATTGAAAGTGCAGATTTAAATGTCAGGAGGAAGCAGGAAAGGTACATGACTTTACACACGGAGAAAGTAGTCCAGACCAATGTCTTTCTTTTTCCTAACATGTCCTATCCACCTAAGTATGCATCCCTAAATAATAGACGACTGTACTTTTGAGAATCTCCTTATTTAAAAAAAAAATTTTTTTTAATGTTTATTTTTGAGACAGAGAGAGAGAGCGCAAGCTGGGGAGGGGCAGAGAGAGAGAGGGAGACACAGAAACTGAAGCAGGCTCCAGGCTCTGAGCTGTCAGCACAGAGCCCGACATGGGGCTCGAACTCACGAACCATGAGATCATGGCCTGAGCCGAAGTCAGACGTTTAACTGACTGAGCCACCCAGGCGCCCCTGAAAATCTCATTATTAAAAGAGAACTGACATACAAAAAATGGCACATATTTAAAGTGCAGTTTTTGAGGTGGATATCATTGTTGTCTCAGTTTGTCAGATGAGGACAGTGAGGCTCACAGAGGGGAGGCTGGCCTTTCCAGGGTCCTACACCTGTGAGGGCAGGTTTGTCTCCAGGGCTCCAGCCCAGGCCCTGTCCTCCCTCTCTGTCTCCACTCCAACTCCCCTGTAGGAAACCAGAGGCGACACTATGATGGCCCTGGTGAGGCTGGGATGGGAGACTTCCAGGCTGGCAGGAAGACTCGGGGTGACTGGGGGTTGCCCAGAAGTCTAGGAGACTTTATTTGGGCTTTGTGTTCAGCCTTCCTCTTCACGCTCATTTTCCTTTGGGCCCTCCCCCAGCCCTCCCCATGCAGGGAATGGAATGTAGACCCCAGGAACGGAGGGGAGGCACCTATGGCTGAGAAGCCCAGGTAACAACTACTCATTCTCCCAGGTAAAGTGCCAATGAAAGTCTGTTACAGTTTCACTAACAAATGAGTGTGAAAACATGTTGGAAATTTTCTGGTTATCCTCAAAGTATGCTGGAAGAGAGAAGCAGCGGGGTGCGGTGTTTAACCATCAGCCTGTGGGTTCGAGTCCCACGTGTCCCTCTTCTTCTGATGACCCTGGGGAGGCTCATTACCTCCCTGATCTGCCCGAGTTTCTCCCTCTACTGTGGGATCCCAGCATTATCTACTCATGGAGTGGCTGGGAAAACCCACTTAGAGGAAGCCTGTAGAGCATTTAACTCAGTGCCTGGCACACGGGAAGGTTTTCAGAAGGACCAGCTGCTATCACTAATGAAAAATAACACTACATGAGACAGAAAGCAATTGGAGAGACCTCGGTCTCCATAAAACCTTCAAGCGTATGCCCCACTGCCTTTGTTCTGGAGTATTCCAGCAGGCGTGGAAGGAATTCTTATGGCGGTGGTGTCCTGTCAGGATGCAGGGGACTCCTCAGGAACCTAAGGTGGAATCCTCAGAAGAACCAGGGGCCATGGGTATGGACACCGGGGAGGGGCCAAGAGGGGCAGGTGCATTCTGTCCCCAGTTCCCTGAGACCAGATGCTGCCACTCTGACTTTCTCCTTCCTTCCCACTTTGGCTCTGCTTCCCTCCCTTGCCCTTCCATCCTCCTCCCTCCCAGTACTTTCTCCCTCTCTGGATTTGTTAAATTCCCATGGCTGCTGTAACAGCTCACCACAGACTTGGTGGCATAAAACAATGGAAATTGATTCTCTCCCAGTTCTGGAGCTGGATCTGAAATCGAGGTGTCCACAGAGTTGGTTCTTTCTGGAGGTTCTGAAGGAGAATTGGTGTCTTGTCTTTCTCCTTGTACAGGCCACCAGCAGTCTTTGGCATTCCCGATGCCTTGGGCTGTGGACACATCACTAGGACCTCCACCACACTCTTCACATGCACCCCCACCCCCCATCTCTGTATCAGAGTCCCTCTCCTTTCATCTTTGAGGACACCACTCATTGGATCTAAACCCTCAAACCCAGGGTCATCTCATCTTAAAATTCTTTTTTTAATGTTTATTTTTGAGAGAGCGAGGGAGGCTCAGACAGAGAGAGAGGGAGACAGAGGATCCAAAGTGGGCTCTTTGCTGACAGCAGAGAGCCCCCGAACCCATGAACTGGGAGACCATGACCTGAGCTGAAATCAGACGGTTAACGGACTGAGCCACCCAGATGTCCCAGTTATCTTGTCTTTAAATCTTTAACTTAATAACATCTGCAAAGACCCTTTTTCCAAATAAAATCCTATTCTGAGGTTCTGGGTGACTGTATATCTTTTGGGGCCACTATTTAGCTCACTAAACGCTTTTTCTATTTTCTCTCCAACCCCCAATTTTGTATATCCACCCCCTTTTCCTCTCCCCACTCCTTTGCCCACCCCCCTTGTTCCTCTCCCTCTCCCTCTTCTTCCCCTTCTCTCCCCTCTTCCCCCTCTCTTTTCTCTCTCCACTGCCTTTTTAAAATAAAGCTTCTCTGGGGCGCCTGGGTAGCTCAGTTGGTTGGGCATCCTACCTCGGCTCAGGTCATGAACTCGCGGATCTAGGGTTGGAGCCCGTGTCAGGCTCTGTGCTGACAGCTCAGAGCCTGGAGTCTGCTTCGGATCCTGTGTCTCCTTCTCTCTCTGTTACCCGCCTCCCCACCACCCCCCCACCCCACCCCCACCCACTTGCACTCTCTCTCTGTTTCTCTCTCAAAAATTAAAATAAAGATTAAAAAAAATTTTTTTTAAATAAGACTTCTCTTTGGTGCTTCCTCATCATTTAGCTTGTACTGGCCAGAACTTCACATAAATTGTCAGATCAGATGCCCAGCAATAGCTAGTCTAGAATTTTTAATTTAACATTCTTGGGAGGACAGTTTTGACTGGGTGAGCCTGATCAGGTGTCCAATCAGCTGTGGGCTTAGAGGCAGGGTTAGTTACCAGGTGCAGGTAGGTCAGTCTGGGCCCCCAAGGAGGACCCGCCTGTCAACGGGTCCACTGTATGTGTAATCAGAACTCGCTGCCCAGTCGCTGCGGGTCATGGGGCATCAACAGAGCTTTCAGATACCTTTTTCTGCCAAGATTTAATAAATCTGCTCCATCTGGGCCTGTATTCAATGCCATGAGGCATAGTTTTTGTAACTTGCTTGATTGTGAGAATCATATGAGAAAGGAGGGTGTTTTGTTAACAACAGAGATTACCAGGCCCGCCTTCTCTGGACCGCATTCTAATAAACACTCAAGGAGATTCTTACCAACAGAAAATTATGGAAAACAGAACCATAGCGCAAAGTGTCTTTCTTTCTTCTTCTTTTTTTTTTTTTTTAACGTTGATTCATTTTTGATAGAATATGAGCAGGGGAGGGGCAGAGAAAGAGGAAGACACAGAATCTAAAGCAGGCTCCAGGCTCTGAGCTGTCAGCACAGAGCCCAAGGTGGGGCTCGAACCCACAAACCGTGAGATCATGACCTGAGTCAAAGTCAGATGCTTAACTACTGAGCCACCCAAGCTCCCTGAGCACAATGTCTGTCTTTAAAAAAATTTTTTTCAATGTTTATTTATTTTTGAGAGATAGAGAGAGACAGCATGAGCAGGGGAGGGGCAGAGAGAGAGGGAGACACAGAATCCAAAGCAAGTTCCAGGCTCTGAGCCATCAGCACAGAGCCTGATGCGGGGCTCGAACTCATGAACGGTGAGATCATGACCTGAACCGAAGTCAGACACTTAACCAACTGAGCCACCCAGGTGCCCCACAATGTCTTTCTAACGTCAAAGAGTTTGTCTCACTATTCCCAGCAAATCTATCCCCCGATAATAGATTGCTGTGAGGTTCAACCAACCTGAAGAGAAAATGTGGTAACAACGCACAATGCCAGAACTGGAAGCGTGGCATGGCGTGGTGAGGAATGTGGGCTTGGGGCTGCTGCACAGACCAAAAGTTGCTGGCCAGTGGCCCGCGGCTACGTGACTTCTCTAAACCTCACATCCACTTGTAAGATGGGGGACGACGATATTCTCGTTGGTCTTTTTGTGAAGATGAAGGACTGTAATGAACATGAGGCATGTGTTTTGAGCGTGTCCTCTACGGAACACGTCACATGGGCCATGTCGTAAAGCAGCCAGCACTGCACATGACTGTGGTGGGGGGCAGCCGCCTTCTCTGCTGGGTCCGGAGCTGCTGCAGCCGCCCTGGCCAGGTAGAGAACACCCTCTCTTGAATAGAATTGTTCTCTCTGCGAAAGAGAGAGATGGGGTGGCAGGGAATGAACACTGGGTTAGAAGCGACCCACTGTGTCTGCCACATCTTCTTAGGGGCATTTCCAGCAGTGTTTGGTTTTGTTTAATTTTTGTCATAGAAATTCTCAAATCTACAACAAAAGAAGAGAGGATCATACAACGAACCCCGTGTCCCCATTGGCCAGCTGCAACGACCATCTTCTGCCATTCTGATTTCATATCTCTCCCTTCCTTACCACCTCCCCACTGCCCCCACTAGAATACTATAAAGGAATCGCTTCACTTTTTTTTTTAATTAAAAAAATTTGGGGCGCCTGGGTGGTGCAGTCGGTTAAGCGTCCGACTTCAGCCAGGTCACGATCTCGCGGTCCGGGAGTTCGAGCCCCGCGTCAGGCTCTGGGCTGATGGCTCAGAGCCTGGAGCCTGTTTCTGATTCTGTGTCTCCCTCTCTCTCTGCCCCTCCCCCGTTCATGCTCTGTCTCTCTCTGTCCCAAAAATAAATAAACGTTGAAAAAAAAAATTTAATTAAAAAAAATTTTTTTAACTTTTTTAATTATTTTTGAGAGACAGGGAGAGACAGAGCATGAGAGGGGGAGGGGCAGAGAAAGAGAAAGGGAGACACAGAATCTGAAGCAGGCTCCAGGTTCCCAGCCATCAGCACAGAGCCTGACGCAGGGCTCAAACTCACAGACTGTGAGATCATGACCTGAGCCGAAGTCAGGCGCTTAACGGACTGAGCCACCCAGGTGTCCCTTAATTTTTTAAAATATTCTTTGAGAGAGACAGACAGAGCATAAGTGGGGGAGGGGCAGAGAGAGAGGGAGACACAGAATCTGAAGGAGGCTCCAGGCTCCTCCTGGCTGTCAGCACAGAGCCTGACGTGGGTCTTGAACCATGGAAGATCATGACCTGATCGTGTAAGATTGTAAGATCATGACCTGAGCCAAAGTCAGACACTCAATGGACCAAGCCACCCAGGCACCGCTCTTCGCTTTTTTTTTTTTTTTTAAATAGACTTTGTTTTTTTAGAGCAGTTTTAGTTTCACACCAAAATGGAAGAGAAGGTACAGAGATTTCCCATATAACTCCTGTCCCCATACACACAGCCTCCCCAACTACCAACATTCCCCCCTCTCCCCGCCGCAAACAGAGGCACATTTGTTACAATCCATGAGCCTACACTGACACATGGTTGTTACCCAGAACCCAGAGTCCACACTCAGTCTTGATTGCACCTTCTATGCATTTGGACAAATGTATAAGGACATGTAATTGTTTCTCTTTTAAATAGTCCGGTATTTCTGACAGATACAGGCCCTCATTACATTATGAGCACCTCACGTGATGCAGTAGAAAGCATGGGTACCACCTATAAAGGAATGTTGCCACACATACTGAGCCTGACACAAGATCTGGACTTTACGGGAGCTACAGGGAATTGGGGTGTGTTCACTGTCACCCCCAGATTACAATCAGTTACGCCCATAATGTGCCATGTTCTACAGGACAAATAACCCACGTTTTCTTTTTTTCTGTATTTATGTATTTTTTATGTTACACAAGTTTTTCAGGGCACCTGGATGGCTCAGTTGGTTGAGCGTCTGGCTCTTGATATCGGCCCAGGTCATGACCCCAGGGTCATGAGATCAAGCCCTGCATTGGGTTCCAAGCCAAGCATGGAGCCTACTTGAAATTCTCTCTCTCTCTCTCTCTCTCTCTCTCTCTCTCTCTCCCTCTCTCTCCCACTCTGCCCATCTCTCTTGCTTGCATGCTCTCTTTCTCTTAAAAAAATATTTTTTTTACAGTAAGCTCTAACCCCAATGTGGGGCTTGAACTCACAACCCTGAGATCAAGAGTCACATGCTCAGGGCACCTGGGTGGCTCAGTAGGTTGAGAATCCCACTTTAGCTCAGGTCATGATCTCACAACTCATGGGTTCAAGCCCCGCGTCGGGTTCTGTGCTGACAGCTCAGAGCCTGGAGCCTGCTTAGGATTCTGTGTCTCCTTCTCTGTCTGTCCTCCCTGCTCATGCTCTGTCTCTCTCTCTGTCTCTCAAAAATAAATACAAACATTAAAAAAAAATTTTTTTAAGAGTCACATGCTCTACTGACTGAGCCAGCCAGGTGCCCCCAACCCCCACTCTGGGGTTTCTTTTTTCACCTAATGAATAGCCTTTAAAAAGAGAGAGGAAATTGTTAAAGACTATAGCAGACTCAAGCAGATGCAGTGTGGGGACTGACAGAAGAATTTAGCCCCTGATTTGAACGAACCAACCATGAAGCTATGTTTTTGAGATGATTGGGGGAAATTGAACAGGCACTTTGTACTAGATGATGAGAGTGGATTGCCATTAGTTTGGGGGGATATTATAAGGGCATGTGGTCAGTATTATTGTTGAAGTCCTAACTGGCATTTCCTTTGACATAAACACACAGGGAAGAACTTTGGAGTGACTGGTTCAAGACCTTGAGCCCAGTCTGAGCTCTGCCAGTAAATTGCTGGTTGTTGGGCCTCAGTGTTCTCATCTGCAAAATGTGTAGGCTGGAAAGGATTTCATCACCTTCTACCATCCCAACCTCGACAATTTCAATTCCAATGTCATCTCCACCCTCTTTGTGCTGATACCATCATCAGGTCAGAGAGGTCAGCTAGGATGAGCTCATGATTTACACAAACCATGCTTCTATTTATGTGTCACGGTAACTTCATTTTTTTTTTAGAGACAACGTTATTGATTCCCATTTAGCTTGTGGGCCACTCTGAGATTCTTATCTTCCTTCATCCTAAGAGCCTGCCTCTGCTCAACCTGGATCCAGGGAATGACATTCCTCTCTATTAAATGCCTCTCTGATTCACACCTCCCCACTTTTCCACATTGTCAAGGTTATTTTAGCTAATATGCTGCATTTATTATTTATTATTCAAATAGCTGTGATTGCTCTAACTCAAGATGGGTAGATCCCAGCCTGGCTCTGGTGGCCATGGACTCACAACAACAAAAGTGCCTTCTAGGGGCACCTGGGTTGTTCAGTCAGTTAAGCATCTGACTCTTGATTTCAGCTCAGGTCATTATCTCACGGTTTCACAGTTTGAGCCCCGTGTCAGCCTACGTTGGCAGTGCGGAGCCTGCTTGGGATATTCTCTCTTTCTCGCTCTCTCTCTGCCCCTCCTTCACTAGCACACGCAATCTCTCTCTCTCAAAAATAAATAAATAAAATAATAATAATAAAAGTGCCCTCCCATTCCATAGAGTGGCTCAATCTTTTAAAGCACATTTTCATGGAAGATGGTCTCCTTTTATATTCAGTCACTTTGGAGTGACATAGGCATTCTTATTCCCATTTCACAGGCTGAGTAATTAAGGTTCTGGGGAAATGAAGTGACAACTCAAGAGACGGGCGCTTGGATTCCAAGTCGTGAATCACCTTCATGACCTTGGGCAGGGCTGAGGCCCCATGAGGCTACGGTGGAATTGATTACACACGTGGATATGCCCAGGCTAACACAGGCTGATACCTGTCGTGCCTGTGTGGTTATCACCTGTGACCCCTTTCGCTCTAAAATGTCTTCCAGCTTGGTAGATAAATTATGCAGTTCCCTACCTGGAGCCCTGGAAGAGGAGGAACATGGACCAAACCAGTGGTTTTCAATCCTGGTGGCTCAACAGAGTCACTGGGAGAGAATGAACTTGGGATACTCAGACCTCACCCTAAACCAATTAAATCGAACATTTGCCGGGATGGGGCGTGAAATTGTATTTGGTTCGAGCTCCCCTGGGGATTCTAAGGTGCAGCTGGAGTTGCAACCACGGCAGGTGGTCTTGCCCCCAGGCAGCAGCACCAGGGAGTCCCCGACAAGGATGAGGCTCGGGTCCCATCACAGACCCCCTGACGGCACCGCAGCCCGCATTTGCGCACATCCCCTGGGCACTCACGTCATGCTCCAGCCTGAGCAACACTGCTGTATGGGTGCTCAGAGCTAAACGACTTGGCCCGTACCGCTTAGCTCCTGGAGCCTCACCGGAACAACGGCTCCCAGTTCTGTGTTACCTCAGCAGGTGGCTCATGGCCTGGGTACCGGAGAGGGCTAAGATCTGAAGAGACCATGATGTAGGCTGGAAGGGGAGCCCAGATGTCATGAAGGGATAACATGGCCAACTCACTCTCCAGAATGCATGTAACAGCAAGAACAACACTCTGGTCAACTGACTTGACCATCTCCAGCAGCTTAGGACACAAAAAAGGACACACCCGTTCTTAACACTCACATTACTGATTCCAAGCCTCCTCCTGTCTGATCAGCAGCATACCTATTACCTAACTTTCTCTTTTGCCCTATCTGTGCCTCCTGTTTTCTAGAACCCCAGGCCCTCACCACTCCAGAGGGATCAGCATATTGCATCTCTGGCTGCTGCCCACACCAGCCATCCTGAATCTTGAGAGGGAATATCACAGTGTCTGTATAGTCACTACTGGCCAGAGAGCCCCAAGCGGGGTTCCATGTTCATAGAGCTTAACCTTAAACTCAGAAAGTGGCTGACACTCCCTCTTGCCCCGAGGTAATTTCTTCTTGGGGGGTCCTTGGGATCTTTCCTGGGTAGTTGACCTCAGGTGTCATTTCTGCGATCAACATAGCGCTTGCTACTGCTAAGCCTCAAACGTGTCCTCGTGTTCTCCCAAGAGGCTCCATGGCCGTCATGCAAATGTGCCCGCCCACTCCCTGGAGCTGTGTATACAGAGAAGTACAGAGGCGGACAGGCATATTAGCAGCCCTGCAACGGCCTCGGGCAGGGGCATGGGGCCCACACCTTACATTCCTCAGAGGGGCCCTACTGTCTCCTTTGAGACACCCACACTTCTGTCTGCTCTAAAACTATGGAGGCCTTATTCCAGGCCAGGCACCATGCTGGTCAACAGCAAGCTTGATCTCTCTGACCAAAGCCCTCCACCGGCTGCCCATTTTACTCAGAGTAAAACCCAAGGCCTGGGCTCCCCAAACAATCTCCCTGCTCCTTTTCTCTCCACCTGCTTTTCCTGCTGCTCAGGCCCCGCGCTCCCCTCCAGACACATGCACTTCTCAGGTTCTTCTTTTTTTTTTTTTTTAATTTTCTTTTTAATGTGTATTTATTTTTGAGAGAGCGACAGAGAGACAGAGTGTGAGCGGGGGAGGGGCAGAGAGAGAGGGAGACACAGAATCCGAGGCAGGCTCCAGACTCTGAGCTGTCAGCACAGAACCTGATGTGGCGCTCGAACTCACGAACCGTGAGATCATGACCTGAGCCGAAGTCAGATGCTTAAACGACTGAGCCACCCAGGCGCCCCATTTCTCTGCTTCTTCAACACACCAGGCATACTCCTGTCTCGGGGTCTTTTCCCCAGCTGTCCCCTGCCTGCACCTGTTCTTTTCTCAGATCCCACAAAGCTGTCACCTCTTTAAAGCCTTGTTTCAAGTATCATTTCAGCAAGACCTACCCTAACAATAGTCTATTTAAAATTGCAACCAGGACCCACACTGCCAGTCCCCTTTTCACCCTCCCGATCCTCCTCATCCAGATTTAATTTTTGTAACTGTACTTAACTTTCAATCACACTACATAATTTTCTTCTTCTACGCATTCTTTTTTTTTTTTAATATATGAAATTTATTGCCAAATTGGTTTCCATACAACACCCAGTGCTCATCCCAAAAGGTGCCCTCCTCAATACCCATCACCCACCCTCCCCTCCCTCCCACCCCCATCAACCCTCAGTTTGTTCTCAGCTTTTAACAGTCTCTTATGCTTTGGCTCTCTCCCACTCTAACCTCTTTTTTTTTTTTTCCTCCCCCTCCCCCATGGGTTCCTGTTAAGTTTCTCAGGATCCACATAAGAGTGAAACCATATGGTATCTGTCTTTCTCTGTATGGCTTATTTCACTTAGCATCACACTCTCCAGTTCCATCCAAGTTGCTACAAAAGGCCATATTTCATTTTTTCTCATTGCCACGTAGTATTCCATTGTGTATATAAACCACAATTTCTTTATCCATTCATCAGTTGATGGACATTTAGGCTCTTTCCATAATTTGGCTATTGTTGAGAGTGCTGCTATAAACATTGGGGTACAAGTGCCCCTATGCATCCTCACTCCTGTATCCCTTGGGTAAATTCCTAGCAGTGCTATTGCTGGGTCACAGGGTAGGTCTTTCTACGCATTCTTTATTGTCTGTCTCCCTCTGGTAGAATGTAAGTTTCATAGGATTAAGACCATTTCCCCCTCTATTTGCTCACTGGTACGTCCCTCAGTAAGTATTCATGGAATAGATGAAATTTCAAAGCCCCTAGATGTAGGTAGAATTGTAGCGCCCATTTTACAGACAGAAAAACTGAAACTCAGAGAAGTCACGTGACTCGCGGAGGTCATGGAGGACCCAGATACTAGCACCAGGTCACACACACTTCAGAGCCAGTCACTGGGCTAGTTTTAAGGATCTCAGTGCAAGCAACATGTGGATCCTTTAGGCAGAGTCCAGGGAGGAGGAAGTAAATTGAAATTTGCTTTGTGTGTAGGGGTGGAGGTGGAAGATGCTAGAAGAGTGACGATAAGAAGGATGAAGGAGGGTTGCGGTGACCTGGAGTCTTCGAAGTAGTAACCTGCGGTTGGAGGGAGAGTGTGTCGCTTGAGGTCAGCAACCAGGAACAATACCAACACCTGCTGTAACAAACCACCTTCCCACCTGGGGGTTTACAACAACAAGCCTTTGTTACTGCTCCCCAGTCTGTTTGTCAAACTAGGCATGCCCAGTGATCTGGGCCAAGATCTGCTGAGCTCACTCCGGTGAGCTCCCACTGAGCTCACTCCGGTGCTACCGTCTGTGGGGCTGCCTGGGGCTGAGTCTCTCCCGGGCTTATGTGTCTGGCGGCCGGCAGGCTGTGGGACGGGGCGGTGAGGGTCTCTGGAGCTGTGTCTCCCATCCTCCGGCAGGCCAGCTCGGGCTTGTTCACACGGCGGCACAGCCGTTCCAAAAGAGGAACGGAAGCATTGGAGGCCACCCAGACTAAAGCAGAACCAGCCCCATTCCATCCACTGCAGGCTATTAATCAGGCAGTGGCACGGGCTCAACAGGTGGGGAAATAGGTCCCCCATAGGATGTACTGCAAGGAAAGGGACATTGTGACCATTTCTGAAAACCAATCTCCTACAGGTTGGCTTAGCGTAACTGAAATGCACTCTATAAAGCAACAGGGACAAGCAATAGATAAATAATGAGGATGAGGGAGAGGGGGTGGACGGAAGGAAGAGATGTGGTGCCAGAAAACTAGTTTATTCATTCCTTTGACAAATATTCAGGGAACATCTGCTGCAGGCCCAGCACTGTGCTGGCCCTGTAAGTGCAGCAGGAGACAGACCTGGGATCGGGCCCTCTCGGGACTGCATGTTGGAGCAGGACACAGATAAAGACACCCACCCTGCAATTCACCATGAGTGAGGCTGTGTCAGGAGAACTGTGGGCAAGTGTCAAAACTCCCAGGGGAGGCACCTGGCCATTGTGGGAGAAGGGACCAGGGATGGCCTCCAGGAAGAAACCCTAAAGCAAGGTTCGTGTCACTAACCATGCCAGAGAGGGTTGGGGAAGAGAGAAGGGCATTCGAGGCAGGGGAACAGGATGTGTAGAATCCCAGACACGAGAGGTGGGTGTGCCCTGTTGACTGAGCGTGGCTGGAGTCAAGGAAGACCGGAGCTGAGAGAGGCAGACGGGGACATATGCGAGAGAGGCTGAGGGGTCGAGACTGCACGCGTAAAGATTTGTAACTGAGAGGTTACAAGATCAGGCTGGCATGTAAGAAAGACCACTTACCTGTTAGTATAGAAGGTGGACTTTTGGTTTTGGCTAAGAGGGTGGGTGGAGAAGCAGGGCAAGGTGAGATTCAGGAAGTCTAGTTAGACCCTTTGAGTAATTCAGGCGTGAAATGGCAGATGGAGAGATTAGAGAGAGAGGTTTCAAAGAAAAAAGCTCCTGGATGGATAAGTGCCACAAGGAGACAGAAAATTCTAGAATGTTGTCTGGGGTTTCTGGCTTCAGCCAGAGAGATAGATGGTGGTACTATTTAACAAGACAGAAAAACTTGGCTAAAGGAAGTCCCCTTTAATTGAGCACAAAATTTGATTCTAAGCTTCCCAGCAGCAAAGGCAAAGAGAAACCAAGATAAATAACCTCATTTCGATGTTTCCTAACAGGAAGCACTGCCGTGCACTGTGGAAACCAAACTTCCTCATAAGGTATACAAGGGGAATCTACCAAAGGGATCTCCATGGAAAGTACCATGAGCCAAATACAGACAAGATCCTTACAAAAGGTGCAGAAATATTCTTTGCAGGCCTGTTCTGTGTATATAGAGAACCTGATATGAGCTGAGAACCAGTGACCATGTAGAGTCACTTGTGGGAAGACATTGTAATGGCCTCTGAGTATCCCACTTGCCAAAGATTTTTGAGCTCCTGGCATTTAGAAAAGTGAGAGATTGGATACAAACAGAAGGAACTTACAAATACATTTTATTTCATAAGCTGAAATTAAGAGTCCACGACCTTAGTGTATAAATTAATGCCCCAGGATCCTTTTTTTTTTTTTTTTTTTGAGAAAAAGAGAGAGGGAGGGAGAGAGAATCCCAAGCAGGCTCCATGCTCAGCATGGAGCCTGACGCAGGTCTCGATCTCATGACATTGGGATCATGACCTGAGCTGAAATCAAGAGTCAGACCCTCAACAGACTGAGCTGCCCAGGCGCCCCTTAAAGGGAATAATGGGGAAGTCCCAATTCCCGCAAATGCCATTAACACCGCAATCAAATAACTTAGAGCTCTGTTTTTAAATGTCGAAGCAATTAGAACAAAACTACTGTATTTTTTCCCTGGATACTAAAGTAACTCAGCCTTACTATAGAAAATTCGGGAAGTTCAGAGAAGCCAAAAAAAAAAAAAAAAAATTAAAATCACTTCTAGTCGCAGCAAAGATGACAAACCACTGTTGATATTGTGGTGTACTGGTCTTCACAGGTGTTTTTCTGGAGCTAACTATAAGGAAATATTTTTCTCCTTAAAAGGTTGGGATAAGGTGAAGCTGCATCAACTCTCTTACATCCTGTTTCTTCCACTCACGTTTTCCAATGACAAACAGAAGCCTTTGTTTTAAGGAAACCTAGTGTTTCAATGACCTCACTTAACGTGTCCAAATTTCTATGTGTTCTGTCTCTTGTGTGGACATTCGTGTACTTGTTCTGCTTTGTGCTCACTAGCTTCCTGAAAATGAGAAGAAAGGTTAGTGAACTTGACTTTTTCTTGCCAAGTACTTAATTGTGTCATTTATAATAGAAATCTTGGGGTCTGGTATTTGAGCAGAAAGAGAAAGAAATATGCTAATGCGTTGTGCTTCACAGAGAGCACAAGAATAATTAGCCAGTCCAAGGCCACTCCTGAACAGGTTGTGGCCTTGCCGCCTCCTTTCCTGGGGAACATTCTCCTCTGATAACTGTTCCACGGGGATGCAACCTCCATTCTGCCTTTCTCTTCTATCATGGTACATGGCAAAAAGGCCACAATGCTTTACTGCCGCTCCCATCAAGAGATGAAGTCTATCTCCTTACCTCTTGAGTCAGGGCTTGCGATCTGCTTGGGTCAATGGGAGGGACAGATGTGACAGTGTGTCGGTTCTGAGCCGACAACTTACGAGACCTCGCAACAAGGTGCTTCCTTCTTCAAACATGCGAACAGTCCTGGGCAACATGCCGGATGATGAAAACCTCATGGAGAGAGGCCCCAGGCATCCCAGCCATGACCATTATAAACCAGCATCCCCAGCTGACCATGGCCCCTATGTAACCACCCATGTCCAGCCCTGCCCAGAAGAACAAGAATTCGTGACTTATAAAATTGAGAGCTAAATAAGTAGTTGTTTTGAGGTTGGTAAGCTTTGGGGTAGTTTGTTACACAGAAAAAGCTGACTGATGACGGTCACTGAGCATATTTGAAATAGATTTAAGCATATCATGGTGCATAAGAATCTGAGAGTTCAAATGTTATGCTGATGAGACTGGAGAAGTCCCACAATGGCAGGTGCCACATCTGTATGTTTTGTTTTCTAAAATATTTATTTATTTATTTATTTAGAGAAAGAGACAGAATAGCAGGTGGGGGGGGGGGCAGGGAGAGAGGGCGAGAGAGAATCCCAAGCAGTCTCTGAGCTATAAGCACAGAGCCCAATACGGGGCTCAAACCCACGAGCCAAACAATGAGATCATGACCTGAGCCAAAACCAAGAGTCGGACACTTCACCGAGGCACCCCAGGCACCCCGCCACATCCGTTTTGATTGCTGTGGTAGCTTCATGTCTAGCACAGTGCTGGGCACACAGTAGGTGGTGCCTCCATGATAATAATGGCATTTATTGAATGCTTACTACGTACCCATCACCATGCAACATGCTTTCATGTTGGTTATATTATTTTGTGATACAAAGAAAATGTCCTTCCCAGAGGCGCCTGGGTGCCTCAGTCAGTTAAGCGGCCAACTTTGGCTCAGGTCATGATCTCATAGCTCGAAGGCTCATGAGTTCGAGGCCTGCGTCAGGCTCTGTGCGGACAGCTCAGAGCCTGGAGCCTACTTCTGATTCTGTGTCTCTCTCTCTCTGCCCCTCCCCTGCTCACGCTCTGTCTCTTTCTCTCTCTCTCTCTTTCTCTCTCAAAAATAAACATTAAAAAAAAAGAAAAAAAAAAAAAGAAAATGTCCTTCCCAATGTAAAAAAAAAAAAAAGACGTCTACATCCTAATCTCCAGAACCTGCGGATATGACACCATATGTGGCAGAAGAGACTTATAAGATGTGACTGAGTTAAGAATCTTGAAAGGGGGGCGCCTGGGTGGCGCAGTCGGTTAAGCGTCCGACTTCAGCCAGGTCACGATCTCGCGGTCAGTGAGTTCGAGCCCCGCGTCAGGCTCTGGGCTGATGGCTCAGAGCCTGGAGCCTGTTTCCGATTCTGTGTCTCCCTCTCTCTCTGCCCCTCCCCCGTTCATGCGCTGTCTCTCTCTGTCCCAAAAATAAACGTTGAAAAAAAAAATTTTTTTTTAAAATAAAAATTAAAAAAAAAAAAAAAAAGAATCTTGAAAGGGAGGGATTATCCTGTATTATCTGGCTGAGTCCAGTGTCATCTCAAGGGCCCTGACATAGGGAGGCAAGAGGGCCAAGGTCAGAGAAAGGAGATGTGACTGTGGAGTCAGAGTGGAGTGAAACATTCTGGGAACGGAGGAGGGGCCACCAGCCCAGGAGCACAGGCAGCCTCTAGAAGGTAGAAGAGGCCAGGAGATGGATTCTCCCCTAGACCTGCCAGAAGGGACACAGCCGTGCAGGTATCCTGGTCTCAGGCTTCATCCCTCCAGACCTCTGAGGCAATAAATGCATGTACTTGGTTTAAGTCACTCAAGGTGTGTGTGTTTGTTACAGCAGCACTTGGAAACTCACACAGATTCCATCCTCACCGTCCCTTATAAAGTAAGCTCTACTGTCAACATTGCTGCTTGACATAAGAAGGAACTGAGGCTTGGACAGTCTAAGTCATTTGCCTGGCTGTGAAGTTGCAGAACTGGATCATACCTGGTCTTCCAAAATTTACCTGTAGAGCCTCCCAGTGAGTCAGAGAAAGAGCACTGACTATGGAATCTGGGTGGGAAAAGCACCTCTATAAAAATAAGGATGAGGAACTGGACCAGATGACTTCAAACCACCCCTTCCTATTCTGATTTTCTAGGATTCTAAAACATTGAATTGGCACTTTTCAGTGTCAGATTCACAACTCACAAGAGGACCAGGCAGGACTCAGGGGCTCAATCATCTCTGGAGAAAGAGTTGGAAGAAAGCTCTGGAAATACAGTATGGACCATATCAAACTAGGACTTCTGACAAATATAGGATTGTCGCAGTGCTGGTAGATCATGCCACAGCCCCTGAAATCCACGGAGTGAGCCCTGTGGCTGCCTGCCCACCACCTATCAACCCAGCTCCACTGTGTGGCAGCTCAGGGCTTGCATCGAATTGACCCAGCCCCAGGCCCAGGATGGGCCGTGACTGGCCCAACCCTTCAGTATAATCTCATCTCCTCTGCCACAGTGATTGATCCAAGTACTGATTAGAGCATTAACTGGGACTTTGGTTCAGTGAATGAAGAAAGAGAGGCTATGTGTTTTGCATTTGTTCTTGAGAGCACCGTGTACAGGTATGAGACCTGGGGTTGTTGTACCCACTTTGCTACAGTGAGGAAGCCAGTTTGAGCGCAAGACCAGCCCCAGAGAAGGGCAGAGCTGAGACAATTACACAGAAACTGAGCCAGGTCCGTGCTCAGACTCTACCTGAAGTCTAACCTATCTCTGGACTTTGAAGTTACAAAACCCGATAAACTCCCTTGATGGTTCTAACATAGTTTTGGTGTTTTGGTTTTTATTTCTGTGTGTTTTAAAGCAAACCTATCCTAACAGACACCAATCAGTCACTTCTAAGATACCTACGTAAAAAAGCAGCCACGGCCATCTTTCCTACAATTTAGCTTCCTGGTATAATCATTTGGCTCTTGGTACCTCTTTCCTCGTACCTCACACCTTCCCTATCATCAACCCCAGCTCCTTGTGTCCTTAAAACCTGGCCTGAGCCTGGTCAGCTCGTGTTGAAGACAATTTTCCTACTTTATACAGCACGTATGTCTTTGCTCTCTGTTCCACCACTGATGTCTCTTTTCGTCTTGTAGTTCTTCATCATGAATCCCAGCTGGCCTAACATGCTGGTCTTAGCTCAGCTTGAAGCCTCTACCTACAACCCACATATTGGTGGTCAAAGACTCTGAGCCCAACCCACCCCTCAAAGGGGGAATGGGAAGGCCGGACATCCCCCCGCTTTGAAACTGGATGAAATGGCCCCACCAGAGAGGACACTGCTCAACAGTCCAAACTTGGGTGAAGTGTCAAGCAGGCTAGAGACAGGAAGTGAGGGTTCATCATAAGCAGAGACTAGGCTGGCAGATTTGGGATGCTTATGGGGAACAGTCTCATCTGGGGATGGAACCAGGGATGGAAGAATAAAGAGATCTGGATTCTACTCCCAGCTCTCCCACTCGCTGGTGAGATCTCAGCCAGTTTGCTTACCTTCAACCGAGCCTCATTTTCCTCATCTATAAAATGGGTTTAAACTAGATTAGGGAGGGGCGCCTGGGTGGCTCAGTCGGTTGGGCGTCCGACTTCAGCTCAGGTCACGATCTCCCGGGTCCGTGAGTTAGAGCCCAGTGTCGGGCTCTGGGCTGATGGCTCAGAGCCTGCAGCCTGCTTCCGATTCTGTGTCTCCCTCTCTCTCTGCCCCTCCCCCATTCATGTTCTGTCTCTCTCTCTCTCTGTCTCAAAAATAAATAAACGTTAAAAAAAAAATTTAAACTAGATTAGGGATTTTAAAACCTGGAACTCATGTTCAGGGGGCCAAAGTTTTCTTTAGAGGATTTCTGTTGTTTTCATTATATTATCAAAGGAATATGTAACATCAATTTTAAGAACTACAGGCCTAGATGACTTTAATCGGCCACTGGCCATCTGTGGTTCTAGATGAGGGACTACAGTGGAATCCCTCTAAGGATCACAGCCATACGCAAGCGCATACAGTGCAAGTGTAGGAACTCAAATCGCCCTAAGGTGTTAAGGCCACAGGGAGCTGAGGGTGATTATAAGGAAGGTGAGTGTTTTCAATTGTATAAAAAGTTTGCGGTTGTATTTCCTTTCGGATTGCATATATCACCGTGTACAGGAATTCTTAGGCACGCTGACATTGAGACCCACTGAGCTAGACTTGAAGTAGAAACAAAGAGCAATTTTCCATGCAGGTGTTTAAGTGCTCAAACTCCTCTTCTTTAAAAGAATTATTACCTAGACCCCCCCCCCCCCCCCCCACTGCCCCAAAGCAAAATTTACTCTGTAAAATAAGTTTTGCACCATTTCTTGGGTATGGAAAGTGCTGGGGGAGTGGAGGACAAGTCCCAACACTGATGTGGGGAAGTGGAGAAAGGCTCCAGAGCAGGTGATACAAGTGTGTGGAAGGGCGCCCTGGGCAGAGGGGAGTGTGAGCAGAGGCATGCAGGCATGGATGTTTGGGTGCTAGGGGAACACGGGGAAACTTCTGGTGTGTAAATAAGCAAAATGCTGGGAGATTTGAGTGGGGAGAGGGGTGGGGCTGAATATTCCAGGTTTTGTGAGCTTTGTTAAAGGCTTAAGAGCTCCTGCAGGGAGGCAGGGCAAAGGGTATATACACACAGGTGGGATGTCAAACAAAACTCCTCTGGGCAAACACAGCTCTGGCCTTCCTGCAAGGACCTCAGCCTTGCTGGGTCTCAGATGGCTTGGGGACCACCTGCCTGCAGAGTCTTTGCTGGCTCAGACTGGAGGATGGGCTGGGAGAAAATAAGGTCCTCTTCTCAGAGAAGTTAAACTCACTCATCCAGGGCTGGCTGACTAGGTTACCAGGGTAGCCCTGCGAAGATCAGTGGAAACTGTCTTTTTACTCATATGACAGTTCTCTATTTGCTGTACCACAAATAACCCCAAAACTTAGAGGATTCAAACAATACACACTTACTATCTCAGTCTCTGCGGGTCAGGAGCTTGAGAGCTGCTTAGCTAAGAGCTTCTGGTTCGGGGTCTCTCGTGAGGTTGTGCCCAAGATGTCAGCTGGGGCTGCTGTCATCTGAAGGCTTGACCGGGACCTCCTGATGGCTCACTCATGGGGCTGTCGGCAGCAGGCCTCAGGTTCTCTTCATGTGGGCCTCTCTGTATGGCTGCTTGAGTGTTCTTATGACCTGGGAGCTGGCTTCCTTCAAAGAAGTGAGCCCAGAGAGCAAAGAGGAGGCCACTTGCCGTTAGGCCCTAATCTTGGATGTCACATATTGTCACATCCTGCACATTTATTCATTAGAAATAAGTCTCTAAGTCCGGCCCACACTTAAGGGGTGGGAATCAGACTCCACCTTTCCAAGGGAGGAATATTAAAGAATATTAGACATATTTTAAAACCACCACATCCCATTAGAGATTTTAAGAATGTTCCTCATTGTTCCAGGTAGAAACAGTATCTCTAGAATAATGGTTCTCAGATTTTGATGGACATACAGACCATCTGGGGGTGCTTGTTAAGAGAGAAGGCCCCTGTATCCAGCTCTGGAGTGAGGCCCAGAAGATGGCAATTTAGGATAAGTCTCACAGGGCATTCTCACACAGGATATCGAGGTCCAGGAATCTGTATGTGACAAGCTCCCACAGTTACTCTGTTGCTGGTGAGCCATAAAATTCCTACCATTGGAATGGCAAGATCACAAATTCCAGTACAGTTGGGAATAACCACGTGGATAAGTCTGGTCAAGGGCTAAAGCAGGAACGGAAGGGCACTTGGGCACAGCTCCCCAGACATACGCCCGTGACAGGCAGAGCTCAGCAGTCACAGCTCATTCCTCACTTTCTTGGATGCAGTCCCAGGGAGCTTCTCGACCCAGCCCTGCAGACAGCCTCCTCCCATCATTCAGAGACTAGAAGCCTATTTGCCATACTTGATCTACAGCCACAGGTCCGGGAATCTGCTTAGTTCAGACGCATAACACTGATTTGGAAAATCTTGGCAAGAAAGAGATTTCTCTAGCATGCATGGAGAAAGAGCTGAGCATAGCTATTATCTATTCCCTAACTGGATGGGGATGATGGGATGGGCGGGGGGATAGGACCTCGGGGGCGGGAGGGGCACTTGCCCAGCACTGAGCCCTGGGAATGCGTGGTCTGAATCAAAGGTTGGAACAGTTCAGTGAGGGGCTCGGCACAGAGGCACATGCTTCCGCCTTGATGAGGAGCTGGGGGTTTATGAGGTGGCCCCGGGGGTGGCCCTTTTGTTGAGCTCTGTCTGGTTCTTCACTGGCGCTTTCAGGAAACTTGCCAGGAGCCCCTCTGCATTTCCAGTCATTGTCTGGGCCCCTCTTGCCCTCTTTATGTGGGATGGTTTATGTCTGCCCCTCAGCCCCGGGAGGAAGCCGACACAAGAGCGGCTAAGCAGCTGTCGGGGCCTTTCTGTTTTGAGCGGGGACACTATTGTCTCTCTCTTTATTTCCCATAAGGAGCCGTGACCCAGGTGGCTACGGAACGGCTGCTCGGTGGCTCAGGGCAAAAGGCAAACGCAGCCATCACACAGCATGAGGGGCAGGTGAGGGCACTGCAGACCCATCATTAGCAACTGCAACAAAGCCCAGGCCTCCCTCCCAGAGCCTCCTGTAAGTTCACCTCCACCGCTCTGGGTCTGACCTCCCCAAGGTGGGTGTGGCCTCCCCTGCGGGGACTCTCGCCTTCAGACCCATTTCCCCACAGCTTTCCTTGGGCTGGGTTTTTACCCCAGCTTCAGATCAGAGAAACTGTTAGAGGCCTGGCTTCACATGGCATCGGCTTGAACCCCTGGAAAACTTCCCCCCAAACCTTCCTCCCCTCTTCTGCTCCAACTGAACTGTTTCTAAGGTAGTTGTAACTATATAATACCCATTCTGGCCGCCCCTCCCCCCACACACTTAGTCATGTTCCTTGTTTAAAAAAAAAAAATAGAAAATGCTCCTTACACCCAAAGATAGAGATTTTTATTCTGAAATATTCCTTCCAGACTTTCTTTCTCTCTGCATGTGTACATGTGTGTATGAAACCATTGACATTTGGGGTGTGTTTGTTTCTTAAGGTTTGTTTGTTTGTTTGTTTGTTTGTTTAAAGATTTGTTTATTTTTGAGAGAGAGCACAAGCTAGGAAGGGGAGGCGAGAGAGGGGGACAGAGGATCCCAAGCAGACTCTGCTCTGACAGCAGTGAGCCTGGTGCAGGGCTCGAATTCATGAACCGTGAGATCATGCATGACCTGAGCCAAAGTCGAACTCTCAACTGACTGATCCACCCAGGCGCCCCAAACTATTGACATTTTGGTGGGATAATTCTTTGTAGTGAGGTCTGTCCTGTGCATCACAGGATGTTGAGCAGCATCCCGAACCTCCTCCGCCACATTTGTGATAGCCAAACCTGTCTCCCTACATTGCCAAACGTCCCTCGAGGGGCAAAATCACCCTCAGTTTAAAAGCACTGTTTACAGACACACACACACACACACATTGCAGTCAGTCATATTGCAAACACTGCCTCTTCTCTCCTCCTTCTTCTCCTCCTTCTCCTTTCTTTTTTAATTGACTCAGCCACGAACCCCTTCCGTATCAACTATTAGAAATCAACAGTGTTATTTGCAATGATGGTAGAGATGCCCATCAGCTGGTTCACATGTGACATAACTTGTAACATCAACCCCCGTCATCGGCCCTTGTATACAAAATTGAAATGAGTCAGTACACCCTGAATTAAGCGTTTTAATTTTTTTAATTTTTAAAAATTTTACTTTATTTTTAAGTAAACTCTACACCCAATGTGGGGCTTGAACTCACAACCTGAGATCAAGAGTCACATGCTTTACTGACTGAGCCAGCCAGGTACCCTATAAGATGCTTTAAAAAAAAAAAATTTTTTTTTAGTTTATTTATTTTTGAGAGAGAAAGAGTGTGTGAGTGAGGGAGGGGCAGAGAGAGAGAGGGAGAGACAGAATCCCAAGCAGGCTCCACCCCGACAGCACAGAGCCTCACGTGGGGCTTGAACCCACAAACCTGAGATCACGAGCTGAGCCCAAATCAAGAATCATATGCTTACCCTAATGAGGCACCCCCTATAAGCTGCTTTTTAAATTTTAAGATGTCATGAACATCTTTGCACATCACAGCTGTGGGATGTTGACCAAGTGATTCTACCTCTCTGAACCTCCATTTCCTCATGTGTAGGAGGGGGATGTGCTGTGGGAATGAATCACCAGAATGGGTACCTGTACACCCCCCACCGAACGCCCTCAACCCAGGGCCACGACTGCAGTTAAAGTCCTTGTTATGTTTGCTATGTCCTGGCTTTTCAATGGCTTTTAGTGCCCACCCTTTATTTGGAGACGCCGTACATTTTTTAGTTTGCCCCTACTGATGGACTTTTAGGTGGTTTCCTAATTTCCAGCATCATAAATGACCCTGCCACTAATATAATCATAGACAGTTTCCCCTGACGCCTTGGGAAACCAGTGAAAGAGAATGTAGTCACCCACCTGTCCTCACTGGAACCTGTGAAGCAAAAGACAAATTGTTTTCTTCATGGCCTGGTTCTAGAAACTTTCCTAAATGTGAGGCCCCACCCACCCTGCCCCTTCAGGGCCTGCCAGGCAATTAGCCCGTCTGCTCTCCAGTCGGGGTGCTAACTCCAGGCTCCCCTAGGCCAAACCCGGGATTTTTTTCCCTTGCTTTTAAGTCAAGCTTAATCCTCTTCTTCCTGCCTTGAGATCACCCAGGCTTGTATTTAAACACCTGTGAGATTTCTATTCTTTTCTATTTGTTTTTAAGTTATGGATGTGCAATATTTTGAGGGATGCAGTGTGTGCGTGAAAACATTTGCACAGTTTAAAGAGCAATAGTGAAATAAAGACTCCTATATCCAGCACCCAGGTCAAGCAACAGTACATTTGCTACCCATTAGCACCCACACATGCCTGTCTCTCCCACAGGGAGCTTTCCTGAGGGGCGTGGAACAGAAGGGGATGGTCCACTGGGTACCTTAGAGTCGGGGAACCAGATCCGCCCCAAATTCCATTCTGCCCCTGCTTGTCCTTTGAGGTTCTAACGCCTTGGGCACATTACGTAACTCTGAGAGCTTGGATTTCTTGTCATTGAAGTGGAAGATTGTTATGCAGATTAAATGAGATGCTTCTTTTGATAAACCCCAAGTCTGGTGTCTGGCACCAAGTAGGTGCCAAAGCACAGAAGCTGTTGTTTTTGTTATGGTGAGAGTTTCTGAACAGGGGATTCAGAACCGTGCCCCCCTCCCCCACCACCTCGCTCTGCCAGCCCTGAGCCCTGTGATTCCAGGCAGGGCACGTCCTGGGGCTCAGCTTCCTCAGGTGGGAAGTAAAGAGGACAGACTCACTGGAAACTCTAACTTCCTTTTTTTCCAGCTCCAGCCCTTTGTTATCAAGCCAAGGAGAACAGGCTACGTTGAAGCAAGAACTTAATACCAAGGACTCAGTGAACAGTGCCCTTAGCTGGACCCTAGAAAAAGATAAAGCGGCCCAAGGTGAGTCACATGGGCAGGAGGTAATAATCTGGTTAATAATGACAATATTGTAAGCACTTACTCTGGGGACCCTGTGGTAAGAGCTGCACGCGGGGCCATTTATGTCCTCACTGTGTGTGATAGATTCTATTCTTTGATGCCTATTTTACAGATGTGGAAACTGAAGTTCAGAAAGGTCGTGCGGATGGTCCACAGTCCTACAGCCCACGACTTTCTGATTGGCAACCGGCACCTCTCATAATGTGCGCCGAAATCACATGGGGGTCTCGTTGAAAGGCAGACTGTGATTCTGCAGGTCTGGGGTGGGGCTCAAGGCTCTGCATTGCTAACACGTTCCCAGCAGTGCTCATGCTATCGGTCTTCTCAGCAACTCACATGCCCCCCGCCCCAGAGCCAGGCTGAGGAAGGAGTGGGGCCTTCAGATTCCCTGGTTTCGACGAGCATAAACTTCATTTTCCGGAATCTGCCTCCACTTGGTGACCTGCAAAGACCAGGTGAAGAATGGAAGAGAGTCTGGGGGTACACACGCGGATTGTGCAAAGTAAAAGCAGAGCAAAACCGTGGAGAGATGAAGGGCAGGGCCTCATCCTCAATCTCTCCTGGCCTGGCAACCGCCAGTCCCCAGCATCCAGGCACAGAGCGTGTCCTCTGGGCTGGCCTGCGACAGGCTACCGTAGAAGACTGCTCAGAATGAGCTCGGCTTCCACTTCCAGACTGCTCCAGGGCCCGCCTGCCCCGGCCCGATGATCTGGGCACCACCTTTCTATCGAGGTGAGACTGGGATACAATGATGTTTTTGAATTTTAAATATTTATTGTTTTAAACATTTATTGTTTAAAATATTACTTGAAAATGTTTCGGGGCACCTGGGTGGCTCAGTGGGTCAAGCATCCGACTTCAGCTCAGTTCATGAGTTCGAGCCCAGTGGCAGGCTCTGTGCTGACAGCTCAGAGCCTGGAGCCTGCTTTGGATTCTGTGTCTCCCTCTCTTTCTGCCCCTCACCGACTAGTGCTCTCTCTCTCTCTCACTCTCTCACTTTCTCACTCTTGGGCTTCATCTCCCATTTGGGGTTTGCTTCTCTACCCCTTCCCAGAGTATAAGAACCTTGAGGGCAGGGATTCTGCCTTGCTTCTCTGAGTCTACCTTAGAGCACCAGCATGGCCCTGCTAAATGCTCAAGAAACGACTCTGGTTAACGTGACCATTACCCATGTGGGAATCCTCGAGCGAGTGACTACACATGTGGTCTTACATGGCATCTCTGTCTCCTCCCCTCCCAACCCCCTTCCTCTTTGCTTGCACCCCTGTCCTCTGCAGCCTCTGGGACTTCTGGGGGTTATTGGGTTTCTCAGTGTGGGAGGTCAGATGGCGAGCATGCCTCTCCTTTAGTAGGATGGAATTCTCTTTCTGCCATGGCTGAGGTTGTACAGTCTCTGCTATCATAATCTTGGCTCTCATTCACACATTAGCTATGAACTTGTCCACTCTCTTGCTCCTCTGGGCTCAATTGCCCACCTTTCCTGAGGTCAGCTGGCTTTCAGAGGCAGAGGACTCTCAGGTGTAGTGGAGGTCTGCCAGTGGCCGGAAAACAACACTGGGGGACAGAGTTCCCAAAAGGAAGGGTCTAGAGGCGTGGTAAGGTCTTGCTGTGGATCCAGTGATAACATCTGTTTGTCCCCAGGTCTCTCTTCACTCTGAATCCCTGGAGACCTCCTCTTCTCCATTTCAGTCACAAATTCCTTCCAGTCCCACAGAGACAGTCGACACGTTGGAAATCTCCCTGCAATAGAAAATGGCAGCACGTCTTTGCAAACTTCCAGCTCACAGCAGCATTCGGTCCTGATTATTGCTTTACATGGTGGTGATGGTGCAGGGAGGAAGAGTCATTTATTTACACCCAAAGAGTGGCTATTTTTATTACATCCCGGGACAAGACAAATTAGGGCTCGGCACACTGCTCGGGACTGCTTCTGACAGACGAAAAGGGAAACGTTTCCTGTTGACGAGAAGAGGTTTCGAGTTTCTCCTGCTGGCAATGTTTATTTTTTCCAGACTTTTGTCGAAACCTCTGCTTTGTACTGCTCCCTGCAGAGGACAAGGATTTGAGACAGGAACTCACCGTTGATTTTTGACCACACACCTGCATGAAGGCACTGGGCCTCCGCTCTCCACAGATTCCCATCTTGGGATAACATTTATTTTGGCAACCACCACACTTCATCCCGTAGGTTATACCTGGCAAGTCTCGGGGCGGGGAGAGGAATTTACATAAAGACTATTACAAGAAAGGCGATCTTACAACCAGGTGGACCGTCCAGAGGAACAGCAAAACACGATTTCTCCCCAGCACATCATCCTCTGGCGTAGAAACACAGGCATTTGGAACCCCTCATGGCTCCAGTCTCCCTGGATCCCTTCCTCCCACTGCTCTCGGCTCCCAGCCCTGCCAGTTCCCCCAAGTATTCTCCTCCTTCCTGCTCTCCCCCAACCAGGGTCCCGGCTTCACGCTGAAATAGTGGCAGCAATTCTGTCCTCCTGGAGTCCTGGGAGGGAAAACAGCTCCACGGAGAGGCAGGCCTTTGTTTGACAAAACTGTGGTGTGTTAGCAGACAGGGACACCGCAGTCTCCTTTCCCGGGGAATGGTATCGCTGCAGAAAGGAACTGGGGAGGCAGAACACCTCACCTGCCCCTGATGCTGCTTTGGCGATATCCATTGAGATGTGGAGCTCAAGCGTCGGACACCGTGGCAGGGAACGGGAGGCAGCTTGTCCAGGGAACATCGGGGAGGAAGGGCCGTGCCTCAGAGCAGCCCCGATGGGAGGGGGGCTATGGTATTCAGGAGAACGCTTGTCCGATGAGTGTTCAGATGAGCAAGGTTACGGCGGGAAATACTCTCAGATCTGCCACGTGCTCCAAGGTGACCGGGTATGGGACAGCCGCAGAGGCCACAGAGGCTGTGGGGTATAATCGCTGCTGACCAGTTGGTGTTGGGTTAAATTTTGTAGTTTTAATTCCACGAGACTTTTAAGCCTTCGGTCCATAGTCACTGCTTTTGGTGTAAAACCTTCAAGCTCAAAAAAGGCCTTCAGTGAATGCAGCCCTTGCCTAAGTGCTGACACAGGCACCTTCATGTGCATGTATCCTGATGTGGGGGGGGGGGGGGGAGGGCTCTTCAAAGGGCCCTGCGACGTGGTTTAGTGCCCAGTGTCGCTTTTCGAAATTCGTAACGATATCTGATCAAGCAACTTATATTTTCATTCTGTACTGGGTCCCGCAAATGACGTAGCGGGTCCTGAAAACCAAGGACAGCCACTGGACCTCCCTGACCTCACTTTTCGGTTATGCTTTCTTTTCCTTTCAGTGAAAACAAAATTCTGGAAAGAGCGGGACCAACCGAAATGAGTAACTGAACCAACAGGTACCTGCGCGGTGGGCCCGGAGGGGAGAATCACCCCTGCCTGCTCCAGGGTTCTCTGAGAAAGGAGTGTGGCACTGTGGTAGGACCCAGCTGCGTACTCTCAGCTATCTGACCTAGGATTCAGGGAACCTGCAAGCCCCTCAACCGGGGTCAATATTCGTCCCTCGGCCAGAAACACGTGACTAAAACTTCTTCACCCCTTAATATTAAGGAACCCGTTCCATTCTGTTCATTCAGCCTGAATTTAATGGCTATTCACTGTGCCCACAGGGTACTGTGTTAGGGCCAGGGCAGGGAGGGCCAGTGGGATGGTGTATATATATATATATATATATATATATATATATATATATATATTCCCACTGCTATAAAGGATGTTATTGGGACAGGAGGAGAGATGTGAGTATGAACTGAGGAGAGTACTATTATGTCAGTGTTAGGTTTCTTGGGTGTGATCACGGAATTTCTAATTACAAAGCAGAGTGCCCCTTTTACTGGTAGACACATGCTAAGGGTTTACAGGTGAAATTTCATGAAGTCTGCAACTTATTTTCAAATGGTTCCAAAAAATACATGCACACACACACACACACACACACACACACACACAAAATGTATACGTTTTGTAAGAGAAAGGCATGTTCAACTTATAAATGTTTCCCACTGTAGACTCTAAATACATGTTTGTCCTGAATATATTATAAAATATAATAAAATAGAATTATAATAAAAGTATAACATAATTATATACATTATATAATTACAGTCTTTATAAAAATACAAACATATACATTGAGAAAGATTGAGAGAGAGGAAGAGGGCGAAGAGGAGTGAAAACAATTGTGGGAAAGTGTTATTGATTGGTGAAACTGATTGAAAATGTTCAATTTTCTTTGGTTTGATATTTTCCTAAAAGAAACGTTGGGAGGGGAAGTGCACTATCTATCCTGGTAAGGTTATCATCATGGGGAGGCAGGATGTGGTCTATCTGTCTTACTTTGGGTTTTCTCCAGCAGCAGATCCTGAGATAAAATTTGGAGTGCAAGTCAGGCCAGTGGGGAAAGGCCAATGGGGAAGTGAGATAAGGGGAGGCGGCCAATAAAGAGAATGTTACCAAGCCAAACATTACTGGGGAGCAGTGGGGCCGTGTGGAACATCCCAGAAGAGAACTGGGGCATTTCCACATCAGGGCAGTCACAGGCTGGAGGCTGCAGCAGCCTGAGAAACGCTCCCCAGACGTTGGCAATCAGGCTGGGCATGGCCACAAGGCCTGGCTTCTCCTCCTCTTTCATCCATTTGTGCGGTCATCCAACCTCAGGGCCAGGCCCTGTTGTAGGCGCTGGGGAAATCATCTTCATTAAGACAGTTATAATCCCCACTCCCACAGGGGGATAAAAAAGTGGAGAAGAAAAATAAAAGCTGGGTATACAGAAATCTACAACAGTGGCAGGAACTACAATTCATCCATTCATCTAGTCCTCAAATGGTCACTAAATACCTACTCTGTGTTGGTCATAATTCTTTTTTTTTTATTCTTTTTTTTTTTTAATTTTTTTTTTCAACGTTTATTTATTTTGGGGACAGAGAGAGACAGAGCATGAACGGGGGAGGGGCAGAGAGAGAGGGAGACACAGAATCGGAAACAGGCTCCAGGCTCTGAGCCATCAGCCCAGAGCCCGACGCGGGGCTCGAACTCACGGACCGCGAGATCGTGACCTGGCTGAAGTCGGACGCTTAACCGACTGCGCCACCCAGGCGCCCCGTGTTGGTCATAATTCTTAAGGTGGGGATGTGCAGATGGAGTAAAAACTGTGAGTCCTTAAGCAACTCACAGTTTGCTTGTTTGTTTGTTTGTTTGTTTTTAGGATTTTTCTTTTCTTTTTTTTTTTAAGGAAAAAAAAGTCTCATCAAAGTCCTTACTGCTCCAGATGGGTGATGAGGCATGGATATCCCGCTGCAGGGACAATTAATGAATGGGCCCATCATTTACATTTGGTTAGAGAAGCCCCTCTCCTCCCTGTCCCCTTATCCTCACAGCACCCAGCGTGCTAACTCTGCCTGTGAAATGACCTTGAGGGACATCCTTCAGTGAACTGCTCCTGAAGGAGATGCAGCAGAAAAGGGTACTCTGGCTCCGCTCCTGAGACCCTGGCTTTTCTGGGTGGCTTGGCACCTGCAAGAGCCCTGGTGGCCCCAGGTGGAGAAGGGGTACCCACGTCCACCTGCAGAAATCACACCCCCTCCATTTCTGCCCAGCTACCCCTGGCACTCCCAAACATTGCCCCCTTAACATGTAAAAAAATGGAGATGTCAATAAAATGTGGCTCAATCCCCTCCTAAACAGCAGATGAACCATTTGTACAATAGTTGTCATTTAACTGGTGTTGGCAGAATGTTGTGTGATTTCAGCATCGAACACTGCTCTTCAGTCATAGCATCTGTCCGTCAGGAAACAAGGACAGAGACGCCCTTGTGGCACCCATTACAGACATCAGGCCCTGGGCTTTGGGCTATTATTAAACAAACAAAAAACAAAAACAAAACAAAAAAGTCAGGCAGAAGGTACAGCTTTGAGGATTGCAAACCTACTAGTCTGGGTTGGTTTTTTCCCAACATGGTGTGGAGTGAATCCTTTACTCTTGGTCAAGCCTTCTCTGCTTTCCTGTAATTTGGATCAGGGGTGGGTGGATCTAGCAGTTTTTAAAAAGAAGCTTGAGGAAAGCCATCCATCTGAGTCAGGCCGGTGGTTTCGGATGGTGCCAGGCTGGTGGCAGGAGAAGCAGCCGTGGGAGGTCAGGTCAGCCCCCTCCTTCACTGGGCCAGCTCTAGGGTGTCCACACGCAATAGTGTTCTGGGCTCCACCGTCTCCTTGGAGGTTTTTTGCCTTCCATTTGCAAACAATTTGCCTTGAGTCCTACAGGCTCTGCATCTAGATGTCCAGGCTGTGAGCCTCCTCTCAGCACCCCCCACCCCCACCAGCAAAGCTGGACCAGGACCATCACCTCAAGCTGGGTGTCAACAGCAGCCCCCAGCTGGCCTTCCCCTCCCTCTAACTTCTGCACACATAGCAGTCTTGGGAGCCTCCTGAAATGCACATCTGCCTCTGGGGCTCCCCTGCCCGGGGCATGCAGCATTTCCTGTGCTCCTTGGGATGAAGCCTTCCACCCCCACCCTGTGCTCTAGCTCCTAGCCTCATTTCTTCCTTTCTCCACCTCTGCACGCAGGCAAACCCAGCTCCCTGCTCTGCCCTGAACACACCGAGACGTCCACCAATGCCAATCCCTCTACTGGGAAAAGACTTCTGTCCAGTCCCCCTTAACACTTTGAACCCCTGTTTTCCATTGAACCAATTTTTCCTACTGTTACAAGACCTGGCTCAGATGCCACCTCCTCCAGGTAGCCTTCCCTGAGCCCTCAACACTTGGGTGAAGTGCTCCTCCCACCGTCAGTGACCTGGTCCCTGCCTTGTTCCCGTGTTTCCCCTCGACTTGACAGGCTCTTTGTCTTATCTTTAACTGGCAATGTTTCACAGAGCTCCTGATGGAACACAGGCTCAATAAACGCATGCAGGATAAGCGGGTGAATAAACGAACATCAGGCATTCAGTCCACCCCTGAAATGGGGGTTCTCCATCAGTGCTGTGTGGAGTGTCCTCGACCCACTGGTTACCAGTTTGCAACAAATTAAGTATAGAAATTGAAAGTCAGTATTCAGAAACCTTTATAACAACTTAACTGAGCACTTTCATGCCTGCCCAATCTAACAGTAAAAATGTCGGCTTGTACTTTGTATGCCTTTGTTATATCTGCTTCTATAGATATTTTTTTTCTTCTATTTTAGGAAAGTATTTGTCTGCAAGGGATTAGACATCTAAAACAAAAGAATTCTTTATCCAGATAATTTGAGAAGTGCTGTTCTATACCCTTCCTGGGGTGACAACATAGAAGTGTGGGGAGCAGAGACAGATAATGTAGGCGTGTGTGTGTGTGTGTGTGTGTGTGTGTGTGTGTGTGTGTGGTGCTTCTGGGGTGGGGGAACAACAGGAAAGGGAAGGATTAGAAGCTAAAACATGGTTGAACGTGAGACTGCAGGGAATGCTTTCCCATATGATGCCACCCAAGAAACTTTCTCAGAATCCAGCATTCCAGACAATAAACAGCTCATAGAACAGTCTTCTGAACCTGAGCCCCAAAAGGGAGAATCAATCACAACTATTAAGATCATCTCATTCGCCTAACTGACCCAGACAGCCCCGTGTCATGGGGTCCACACCATCAAAATGTGTCCCCCTCACTCACACCGGAGACATGATTTTTAAATGTTTCCTCACTTTCCCCAAATCTGGCTTCCATTAGAGAACTATTTCCCAAATTAACCTCTGCACCCTCTCAAGTAAAGAATGCAGGAGATTTCCACCAACTATTTTCTCCTGTTTGGAACATGCCATATGCGTTTAGAAGGAGGCAGAGATTTCCAGGAGAAAAGCGGTAGCGAAGGCATCATTCCATTAACTGCTCTTTGGAAATCTACACAAAGTTTTTGTAATGATAGGCACCTCTCTGCTCCCCAAGTGGTCCCTCACGGTGCCATCCTGAGGCTAGCCTGTAATTGATGCTGAGGAATTTCACATTAAATCACCCTCGAAGTGCTGAGCAAGTAGAAAAATGATGTCCGTGGAGCCAAGAGGCTATGTGGTTGGGGACCCAGGAAACGGTTGAACTTTATCTGTGTTCGTGAGGAGAGATCGAATGAGTCACTGGTGGCCCCAGGAACACTGAGTTATCATTCTCCACACTTGTTAAGAAAAAGGTCAGAACACAGGGTAGTGATCATGCATTCGAGGCTCACGTTCAGTCTCCCCAGAAACGCTTTTCTTAGCCATGCCTCCAGAATCAGACACATTGGGTTAAACACATGTTAGTGGAAAAGTTCAGGGCCCAAAGTGTAATTTCAGAAACTCTGAACCAAGTTCCCAGCTCGGGCATTTAGATAAATGGGCACAGACAACGAGCTTGGAATCAGAAGCAATCCTATTCTGGATGGGCTTCTGTTCCCAGCCCTATATCCACACCCTTCTGTCCTAATCTGCGTGTGGCCATGAGACTTCATTTGAGCAAAGGGACAAGAGCAAGGTGACCAAGTCAAGATCTGAAAAGTGCTTGTGTCCTGGCACTTGCCCTCTTCTGCTGCTCTTTGGGACTCCAAGGCTAGCCCCATGTGAACGGGCTGAGGCTAGCCCACAGGAGGATGTGAGACAATGTGGAGCAGAGACGAGCCACCCTGGATGAGGCCCTTCAAGACCAGCTAGCCTGTGCACTGCCAGATATGTGAGGCCACACTAGCCCCAGCAGAGCCTGGGGAGCACAGGTAGTCCAGCCCAGACCAGAGGAACCACACAACTCACTCACAGAATCCTCCAAAATGACAACTGTTTGTTGTGTTAAGCCAGTAAGCAAAAGCCAACTGATAACACGTTCATTCATTCATTCATTCATTCATCCATTCATTTATCCATTTGTTCAGTTAACAAATATTTGTTGAGTGCCTCCTGTTGAGTCACTGTGCTAGGCACAAAGGCAAGTGGGCTTTGGCCAGGAGCTTTTTTGAAGCCAAGAATGTAGCTTATTTTTCTCTGTATCTTGGGCCTAATATAGTCTGGGATATAGGACATACTCGAAACTGTGGTCTTATACGATGAATCCTTGGGGGAGAATTATAGACCCCACACCTTAAAAGCACACATTACTTAACTCAGCAGTTCCACGTCTGAGAATTTAAGGAACTATTTTTTGATGTGTGCAAAAATTTAATTACAAAAATGTGCTATCATAGCCTTGTTTACACTAGCTTCATTTGTTTTGACTGAAAACACATCGGTTGCAACTGTGGTTTCATCTCTGGCCATCTGATTGAAAAGAATATCACCAATCATAGGTATATGGATAATCTGTATTCATGGTGAGGGAGCTTTATGGCTTTTTTGTATCTTCAGACACAAAGTATTTAAATATTTTTCATAAATATTAGGGGTTTTTTTGTACCTTTGACAATCCTTTTTTTTTTAAGTTTATTTTTATTTATTTTTTAAGAGAGAGATAGAAAGCAAGTGGGGGAGGGTCAGAGAGAGGGAGACAGAAGCCCAAGCAGGCTCCGCATGGTCAGTGCAGAGCCTGATGCAGGACTTAAACTCACGAACTGTGAGATCATGACCTGAGCCAATCGGAGCCGAAGTCAAGATTCAGACGCTTAATTGACTGAGCCATCCAGTTGCCCCTCTACTTTTAAAATTTCTAAAACCCTTTCAGCCAATTAAGCCTGTTTCTGGGCTGCTAATAAGACAAAGCAAAAAACAAGTTCTGTGTCCATCAGTAAGGCGTTAAATGGCCACACAAGCACACAATGGACGTTTACATTGTATGTAATATGGTAGAGATAGGGTCGATAACAGTGCTTCTGTTTACATCAAAAGATGGTCAGGGTTCTCCAGAGGAACAGAAAGAGGGGGAAGGAGGGGTGGGGGGGAAGGGAGAAAAGTTTTTAAGGAATTGGCTCAAACGATTTGCGGCGGCTGTCAAGTCTGAAATTTGTACGGCAGGCTGAAAACTGAGGCGAGTGTTACAGTCTCAAGGCAGAATTCCTTTTTCTCCAGGAAATCCCACTTTTTTGCTCTTAAGGCTTTCCACTGATTGGATAAGGCCCACCCAAACTATCAAGGGCAATCTCCTTTACTTAAAGTCAACTCCTTGTAGATACTGATCATAGACACAACATACCTCGACAGCAGCATCTACACTAGTGTTTGACCAAACACCTGGGTTCCACGGCCTCACCAAGTCGATACATAAAATGGAACCATTATTGTCATGATGTAAGTTGAAAAAAAAGGCTTTTAAAATAGAATACTTAAGGCTTATTTTTAAAGATAAAAATAATAACCTATATGTACAGAAATCAGGAAAGGTCTACACACAGATGTTAACAATGGTTGTCTCTGGGAGGGTTGAGTAATTGTTGGGTCTCTCTCTTTTTACCTTGCCTGGTTTTTTGTTTGTTTCTTGTTTCTTTTTTTTTCTTTTTTTTTTTTTTCTTTTGCCTGGAAAGAGAAGGCTTTGCTATCGAATGAGAACAAATATAGAAAAGAAACACCAAATTAAAGAAAAGAATGTTGCCGATGCCTTTTAGCCAAAGCGCCACCAGTCTTCAATACACCTGTCATTGAAGAAGTGGGCTTACTGTTGCCGTGAGGAAAAATGCACACCACGTGTGCTACAAAGAACCCAGTGCAGGATCAGGGCTTCGGATGGGTAATTTGGGTGAAGGTGAAGGAAGCAAGGGCAGGGGTGACTCTGTGATTGGGCATGACAGTAAATTCTACCTCTGTGGACAGCACACGACAGCTGTAATGGATAAAGAAGCAGCGGTCACTCCTGTTCGCTGAGAGAGGGGAGGTCTGGTATTTTGTGGGTTGCACAGTG
Source organism: Leopardus geoffroyi (assembly GCF_018350155.1). Lineage (NCBI taxonomy): Eukaryota > Metazoa > Chordata > Mammalia > Carnivora > Felidae > Leopardus > Leopardus geoffroyi. The sequence goes on from NC_059331.1 coordinate 39,923,567, forward strand.
ACCGTGTTTTTCGGTTCACTTTATTACGGTCACAGTGTGACCTTGGCTGATGTTGGTGTTCTGTGAGACCGTGTCTGCCCAATAGGAGAACAACATAGCCTAGCTGTGAATGGCAGACCAGTACCCGGATGTCAGAAATTGCTTTTTTCTTTTCTCAACCCAGCTAGGAAAAAGAGCAGGAGCTTTATTTGCTCTTTTAAAAAAAGAACAGTTTTATTTTTAGCAACAGATTCTTTCTCTGTTGGTTTAGCCATGTTTTCCTGAAAGTTTTTATTTAGCAAAGTGAACCAACCAAGACTAATTTTTTGATCACTGGTGCACATGTCATAAACTTTGAGGGCTCTATACGAGGCATGCAATGACAAACACTTAAATTGTTTCCAGCATGCAGGGGATGGTAGCTTATGTTGTTTCCTTCTCAGTCTGATCCCAAACAGAGCAGCCCTCTGTGATTGGAAATATGGAGACATTTAAAAGTAGAAAAGTAAGAAACAAACTAAAACTTCACATGAAAAAAAAAAATGGAGAGAGGAATTGCTGAAAGATGCATAAAAAACTGCAAAATCATTCCAGACAAAATTTCCCCTTGGCACACATAAAATCTCCTCTTTGCATAAACATAGTGACTAAAACTTTTCATTATCGGTGGATTCAACATCTCAACCACACTGGCAGCTTAATCAATTTACTTTTGGCCACACTGCTTCTGACCAAATTGTCTGCTCTGATGTGTAACAGTAAAATACCCAAGATAAACGAAACATCCAACAGGAAGGTTAGGAAAGAAAGTGACATAAATCACAGCTCATCAGTACAACGACTCTCATGCGTGCCTTGAAAGCAGTGCATACACATTTATCTTGAAAGGAGGAAATGAATCCTTGTAAACAGTAAGGAAAGAGTTACAGGTGCAAGTAAGCCTGATTTAGTTGCCCAAGTAGCCAACTCTAGGACTTTGACCAATAGGGACGGACACTCCTTTCTCTTAAAAATCGCTCACATTTCTACTGTTTATTCAGTTCACCAAACCTAATATTTCCTATTAGGCTGGCTATCTCAGAGCATGAATATCAGGTGGAAAAAAGCAAATGCACTTAGTTCCAAAAGGGTAAGGGTGGTTCCAATGGTATTCCACCCAGTCAAGTCTCCACAAGGAAGAGGACGAAGCGTCAACTCACGTCAACTCAGGAATGAAGTGCTTTCTTTCTCCCCGAGAGAGATTTGACTCTTTAGGTAAGCCATGATGCCCTCCTCCCCCTGGACTGTGGTTTAAAGAAAATGTCTCTGAACAGCTTTACTGAGATATTGTAACTGACATACAATAAACCGCGCATTTGATGAGTTTTGATATATTCGTATAACTGTGTAACTATTGTTACTGTCAAGATAAGGAACATATAGGGTGCCTGGGTGGCTCAGTCAGTTAAGCCATGACTTCGGCTCAGGTCATGATCTCGCGGTCCGTGAGTTTGAGCCCCATGTCGGGCTCTGTGCCGACTGCCCAGAGCCTGGAGCCTGTTTCAGATTCTGTGTCTCCCTCTCTCTGACCCTCCCCCATTCATGCTCTGTCTCCCTCTGTCTCAAAAATAAATAAACGTTAAAAAAAATTTTTAAAAAGATAAGGAACATATATATCCGTTCTCTCCCAAAGTTTCGTTCTGCCCTTTTATTCTCTCCTTCCCGCTGCCCCCCACTTCAGGAAACCACTGAACTGCTTCCTGTCACTACAGTTTGCTTTTTCTAGACTTCTATATTGTTGTCAATGTCAGCAATTCTTTCCTTTTGATTGCTGAGTACTATTCCATTGTAGGAGGTACCACATTTCGTTTACGCACGCACTGGCTGAAGGACACATGGATTATTTCCAGTTTGGGGCTATTAGAAGTAAAGCTGCTATGAACATTCATGCACAGGTCTTTGTACGGACATAGGCTTTCCTTTCTCATGGGTGAATACCTAGGAGTGGAATGGCCAGATCATATTTAAGTGTGTTCTAACCTTTTAAGAAACCTCCAAAGTGCAGGACATGAGGTCCACAGAAGGGCTGCCCCTTACATGTAAAGGTATGCTGTGAGTGTGTTGAAGAGGAGCCCTGGGTGGAAATAGGGGATTGGTTATGATTATGTGGGGACCAGCAGAGGTCCACAGGAAGTGGGGGGCACCAGTCTGATCGGAGAGCTGGGGGCCCTACACCTATTCCATGCTGCCTTTAGCCCAGCCTGCGGATGGGGGTGCACGTAGAGGGAATTCCAGCGAGCTGCTCTGACAGCGCTGTTTTGCTGGTGTCAGTCAGTACTTGTTGAATTAGTAAATAAGTGTCAAGGGAGGCTGAAAGGGAAGAGGCAGAGGGCTCAGGTTCTGAAGACAGAGAAAAGAGCCTGTGAAAGAGAAGAGCGGAAACGTGTTGGCAGGGCTGACACAGGCTGTCATTTTACAAAAGGCCTAGAATCGGTATTGCAGTGCCTTTTCGACGCTGGAGAAATGACATCTCTAAGGCTTGCCGTCTCAACCCCGCAAAACAAATTGCTTTTTTTAAATCTCAGGGTAAAAGAGGTAGTTGAGGTCTCTTGGGCCTGTGGCCAGTGGGTTTTCTGATGGGAATCCGTGATTGGATGTAACAGAGAATAAGCCAAATAAAGAGGCTACCTGATAGGCGCTCTTCTCATGGCCTGCCATCTTTCCCGGCCCAACTTCCAGACCAGCTGTACCTGTCGACACTCTCTCTGCCTCTCCCATGAACTGGGATCACTGGCTTGGGGATCTCTGCTGCCTTCCTTGTTGCTCGGTCCGATAGCCTTTCTCAGATCTTGTTCTCCAGGTCTCATGGCAGCATTTGGTCCTGCCACCTGTCCCTTCCTGGCTTTCTGTCTTTCCAAGGCCTGCAGGCCACTGCCCTCCTACCTGGCTCTACCCTCACAAGCCACCTGCCCTGGGAAGCCAGACTCTGAGGTGGAGAGGATTAGGGAAGACTCTCAACACCAACACTCATGAAAGGGAGGGGAGCAAAGTGGGATTAGGCCAAGGGAGAAGTTGAGCTGTGACTAGATCTTGGCAAAGTCCTCAGCCAGCCTCACGAGAGCTGGGGAGCTGGCACGGACCTTCAGAACCTCGAGCTGGAGCAGAAGAGCCAGATCCTTGCAGTCTGTGGAGATCAACCACCGGATGGGGGGGTGGCCCCTGGAAGCAGGCGAGGGCTTGGGTGAAGCAGTGTTCAGCCAGAGGCCATTCTGACAGCAATCCCAGCAGCTGGGACAACCAACCCTTCCCTAATGGGGGGCAGTGGGTGGTACAGGACAGCATCCACTGTCCCTGTCTGCTCTCCAACTGCTGCTTCCTGGTCATGGTTGACCCCTTAACCCTGGCCTCCACCTCTGGTCTTCTGCTCTTCTCTGTTTACAATCTCCTTTTTTTGCAAATCAACCACTAAGAAGAACCAAGAACAGTAGCTAACATTTATTGGGTGTTGCTATGATAGAAGGCAGGTGCTGTTGTCCTGCCCATACATAATATCTCATTTAAGTTCTCAGACACCCAATGGTTTCAGTGGCATTTAAACCTCATTTTATGGCCAAGGAGCATGCCAGAAGTCTTCCTAAGAGAATCATTTCTGCCATGACCCCTCCTAGCTCAAACACCTCTGATGGCTCCCAGTTACAGTCAGAGTAAAAGCCCAGTGTCCTAAGCCAGCATCCAGCCCTCCACTATCTACCCTGAGCCTGCTTTTCCACTCTTGCCAAACTGCTCCCTTTGGTAGCACCTTAACCCAGTCTGCTCCAGTCTGCTTCTAGACCGTTAGGCTTAGCTGCCTATGCCTATCCGCTCATTCTTCCCTCATTTCCTTATTCATCCGCTCTTTACTATAGACCTCATAAATGTGAGGTTGTGTGCTTGGTGCTCTGGACACAGTGCTGACCACACATGGCCTGTCTGCCCCTTTGGAGCCTTATAGTCTAACAAAAAACTTGGACAGGATTCAAATATTTGCCAGAACTTTGAGCAGTGCCAAGACAGAGCCTCAAGGTGTGTTTAGAGCTTAAGAAACATCCAACAGAGCAGTATTAAGCACCCTCCAGGAGCTGGCCACTCTTGGAAGGTCATGGATATGCCTGCTTATATCAACCACCCTGTCTTCATATCCTACTTTCTTTCTCTCTCTCTCTCTCTCTCTCTCTCTCTCTCTCTCTCTCTTTTGAAAGCTCATTTTTATTTATTTTGAGAAAGAGAGAGAGCACACACATAGGCACATGCAAGGGAGGGGCAGAGAGAGGGAGAGAAGGAATTCTGAGCAGGCTCCATGCTGTCAGCGCAAGCCCGACATAGGGGCTCAAACTCACGAACTGGGAGATCGTGACCCAAGCCGAGATCAAGAGTCAAATGCTTAACCAACCAAGCCACCCAGGCGCCCCCTATATCCCACTTTCTTCATGGGTCTCTATCCAAGCATTCCTGCCTTTTAGGTCCTCCATATCCTCCTCCAAGCAACTAAACCACTCCATCACGTGCAGGCTTGCTTTCTTATTGTTAAGCACCGACTCTCTCAGATCAATTTTCAGACTCCTGTTCATAGTAGTTATTTACCTGGGGCCTCACTCTGTGTCAGGTTCTCCACATGCATTAGCCCTGCTCGCTAATTACAGCAACCCCACAATAACCCGCTTCTTCTCCGCTTCTTCTCATCATTCCCTGCCCCCCCCCCCCCCCCCCCACTGTCTTAGTTCCCTCAGAAGCTGATCCGGGAGCAGCAACTCGGGTACAAATCGTTTATTTGGGAATCGAAAGAAATATGGGCAGGGCGGTGAGGAAGGTGGTCAGTAAAAGGCGTGGTGGTATTAAACAAGGTAATCTCAGGGGAAGCTGGGAGCTTGACCCTGTTGGGGACATTCTGGGGAGTGGTGTGGAATACCTATACTCAGAGTCATCATACCCACGGGGGCAGGGAGTCAGGGCACAGACTCACCAGCTCCCATCAGACGCTGGGTGGTTGAAAGCTGTGTGTGAAGGTGGGATCGGCATTAATTCCTGGGCACTTCTGGACCCTGCAGGGCAGGTACAGTGGCAGTGAGCAGCTAGAGAAAGCCCTCAGGTGAGGAAGTACAAGCACGGGGGTGCACAGAAGTGGTCAGAGTTCGGGGCCTATGGCCCCATATTACAGACAAGGAAACTGAGGCTTGGGGAAGCTGGCCCAAGGGCACCTGGCTAGGAAGTGTCAACGCCAAGATTCGCTGGAGTCTTCCTGGCCCTAAAGCAACACCACCTGACACTTGAGAGGCATTATCTTGTCTTATCCTTCAGTACCCCTTCCAGCCCTTTGCACGAGACTACAAACCCAGTGGAGATTCCACAGCCGCTTCCTGATGGACGAGCCTTAGTGACCAGGAGCTTATTAGAACCACAGAACAACGAGATCTTAACTGTGCCTCCTTCCTTCATAATCGCGGGTTTTATCTCCCGGCTTCCCTTTTTTATCCTATCGTCTCTTAGGCTTCGTCATTTGAAAATGGGGAAACTGAGGACCCAAGCGTGGGCAGGTCCCTCTCACGAAGCCGGGGCCAGAGCGGGAGTTGCTACTCTTGGCCTCCAACAAAATCTAAAGGCCCGGCCGATCCTTGTTTTCCTTCCATGAAATTTCCCCTAACTCGATTAAAGAAAAAAAAAAAATCAATCAATTTACATGGTAACAGAAAAGGACAGGGTCATGTATAAAATATTCCCCCATCTGCACTGGAGGGCACGGCTTACACGCTTCAAGAGCACAGCCAAAGGCTCTGGGGATTTGTTTTTCTTTCCCTGACCCGAGGACTCTGATCTCTCACTTAACCTCTGACCTCTTCAATTCAGATAACCAGGGAACTGGCAGCTGGGGCTGGGGGCGCTGGGAATGCCACCCTGCCCCGCTGGCTCCTCCGTCTGGCCATGGTGCCAGAACAAAGGGAGGCAGCGCCCCCCCCCCGCCCCGCCCCCAGTACTTCAGAGCCCCGCCCCCAGGACTGCAACCAGCTCTGTGGAGACCCCTGCTTGTAACCACTTCCCCACCAGGCCCCCCACCTGGCAGCACAGGGGGCCGCCTCATTACAGCTAATGCCATTTAGAGTCTGCTTTGTGCAGCAGAAAAATAATAAACAACACGAAGCCCTTGCTTTGACTCCATTTTAAAAACTCAAGCTAAAACAGGCTTCACTGAAGATGATGACCTCCCCTCCCCATAGGCCTTTTTGTTTTCTTTCTCAGACTTCATTTCAAACAAGGCCAGAGCCTGGATTTTTAACAGCAGCTACTTAGAGGTGGGGATGAGCCACTTGTTTGAAATTGAATCAGCTGTTTTTATTAAACCATATATTTTCATTCTTGCCAGCGAAGCCGGGAGAGGACTTTCGAGCCCCTCTGGTATACTCTGCGGCTCATTTTCATTGGAAGGACGGCTGCAAACCTGGCCCCGCAGCCCCCAATCACCGCACTCCAATCCCACAGCGCCGGGGCCGGCCCCAACCCTGTTGTAACCCCAGAGACGATGCATCTGAAAGACCACTATCCCCAAAACTCTTTTTTAAATGAGAGGCCCTTTGGCCCCTTGCCCCACTACCCAGCCCCTACATCTCAGCTCCCCCATGTTTCCAGCTCGGTGGCCGCTACCAGAAGTGACTTGCTGGTGACTTGGCTCAGCAGTGACCACCACGGTTGTGCCCAAGAGCTACATGACTACTTAATCTCTGCTTTGGCAAGAGGGTATACGCTGCCTGCTAGACAATTAGATGTGGTAGCAACAGACATTTCTTTGGAGTCTCCAGTTCTCAGATGTACACAGTGGGCCTTTCATTCATTCATTCATTCATTCATTCATCTTCTTAGAACAGTGCCTGGCACACAAGGACAGCATGTCTGTGTCACTCATATTCACAGGCAACATTTACCAGGGGCTTCCTATTATGTGCCGGGGCCTAGAGATAAAATGAGACCCAGCCCCTACTTTCATGGAGATCATACTATCAGAATATGGTTTTCTACCAAGCCAACACACTGGAATCACCAAGGGAGCTTTTAAGAAAAGCTGATGCTGGGCCCCACCCCCAGAGGTTCCAATGTAATTGGTCTGCAACATTTCCAATGCACCATCGGGCCTCAGAACCACTGTTCTCTAGGGAAGGGCAGACAACAAACAGCTACGCCCCAGGGTGAAGAGGGGAGGAGCAGGGGTGGGCGGGGGGGCGGGGCGGGGGGGGTGCTCTACACAGAGGAGCAGGTTCTGACCCTGAATGGAGTGGGGAAGGCTCTCTAGGGGAACTGAGACCTAAAAACATAAGTCAGCATGGGCCAGGCCAAGATACTGGCAAAAGAGAATAGGGGAGAAGAGTCTAGAAGATGTGAGCAGCACAGGTAATGGCCCAGGTGGAAGGTGAGCTTCGAAGGTAGGAGACTCTCCAGTAATTACATGTGGCTGGAGTTTACAGGGAGAGAAGTGATAGGGGATGGGGGGGGGGAGGACTATGCCAGAAGGGTAAGTGCACAGGGACTGGTAGGGTCTGTCACCTGCATAAGGGGTTTGAACTTGCTCAAGATCAGTGGGGAGGACTGGAGGGAAATTATTAGCTTTACATTTTAGAAAGCTCCATGTCTATGGAATGGACTGGCGGGCAGCCAGACTGGAATCCAGGTGAGAAATGACAGTGGCAGAACAAGGGATGTACTGGTCTGACTTCGGTAAGGCTCTCCCAGGCGCAGACCATGAGAGACAGTGTAGGATGGTGTCAGAGTTGTCCTACTTAAGGAATGAAGAAGCTGGGGTATTTGTCTGCCAACTTTTGCCTGGCATGGGTACGAGGCTGCTCCTTTCGGGGTTTAACTCGGCACCATTCTGGCTTGCCCCATTCCTGCCCTCAAGAATGGTCTGGCCAAAGAAAGCTCCCTGGCTAAGAGTCCCAGGCACTAGCTATAGGAAGCCATCCGTGTGGGTGAGAACAGGGAGTGCCAAGGGGGACACGCGCAGAGCTTCCACAGCGGACTTCACCCAGGGAGCCAGGGAACGAAAGACTGAGGCCAGTTACTCCTGGAGAGGCTGGTGAGTGTGGTGTGACTGATGGGTGGGGATGGCAGTGAGGAGGGGCGGGGGAGGGGGCCAACCTCACAGATGCTGGTTGAGTGCTCGAGCAATTAGAAGGGAAGCTTCAATAAAACCCAGGGTAAGATGAGCACAACCGTGGGCAGGTGCCAACCAACACTCCCCTGAGTGTCAGCCCAGGGCGAGGGCGGGACTGTGGAATTCTGGTTGTTTGAGCTCCCTGGACTCTTGGTTTCCAGGATGGAGGAACGTGCATTATTTGTAGCAGACGCACAAAGAACCTTAACGGGCTACTCTGAACCAGCTCTCATTCTGGGTCACTCCCCCAACCCCAACTTTGTGCCTCCTTCCTTCTCCTCTCCCCATGATGTCCTCCCTGACATCATCTTTGGTCTGCTTCTCTTCCCTATCCAATTTCTCATGCCCCATCTAATCAGCTGCTCTGTTGCTTGTGAATTAATTCAGGGCAAGGAAAAGAAATCCACTCAAACCAACTCAAGTGCAGGAAACCAACTTACTGGAAGGAACAAGGTCAGGGGAAGGAACTGAGGGCAGGAAATGTGGCCAGGTTCCCTGCTGGTTCAGAAGCTAGGACCATGAAGACCCCAGCAGTAGAGAGAAGGCCTGTCTCATTTTTCTCTGAGGCCCCATGTTCTCTCATCTTTCCCTCTTCCTGTCCATCTGTTCCACTTCTCTCTTATTCCTTTCTTCTCTGTCTCTAGTATTTCTGTTTACCTCTGGCATTATGTGGCTTTAGTTTAAGCCAATATAAATGGATTTCAGTCTTTATGTCAATTTTTAATTCTCAGGAGAGAATAATCTGATTGGAAAATAATAAAAATAAAACAACCCAAACTGGCTTTTGGACACAAGAAAATTTATTGGCTCAGGTAACTTAAAAGTAGTGTACACTTCAGGCATAGTTGGATCCAGGGGCTCAAGCTCTTTCTTTGGAAACGCTTGACTTTTAGCTCCATTTTGCTTTGTGTGGGTGCCATTCTCAGGCAAGCTCCCTCTAAGTTCAGATCCTCCAGTTTGGGAGCCCCAGGATAAAGAGGACTTCTTTCTGCCAGAAGTTCCAATCAAATTCCTAGGACTGACTCTCCCAGAGCCACCCAGGATCACAATCTCATTGCTAAACCAGTCACTCTGTCCAGCAGTTGATTGGCCAGACCTAGTAACATGCGCACTCTGGGACCAAATGGATGAAGAGTGGGAGAAGGATGTTTCCCCAGAGGTAAAGGAGGGGCTGGTATCAGAGGAAGGAAATGTGGATATGAATAGGCAAAAGTAAATAACCAACATGGCCATGGGGGTGATGCCAGGCCTCTGCCTACTCCCGAGAGCTCTGAACAAGGCGGTTTCCTTATGATAATGTGGGAAGCAAAGCAGTCACTGAACCCTCCTGTCAATTTTATCTGAGCAATCTCTCTGAAATCGCTGCCTCTGAGTCACGGCCTCTCCTTGCTCCCAGGCACCAGCCAGTGCTGACCACCATCCCGTGTGCACTGACATGGCCATTACCATTGTTAAAATATTGCACTATTGCTGTATCTGCTGGTAAGTATCCATTAGCCTGAGTGCTCCCAACCTAGGCTACCCAGGTCCCGCAGATCGCCATTGTGTAGCCAGCAAAGAGTTAATGCTGAACACAGCAGGAGGGGGAGGGGAGGCACCAAGACCTTGCTGCAGGCCCTTCTGATTGGCTGATCTCATGACCTACCAGCCTTTCCATTGCTCTGGGGCCAGCAGTTAAATATTTCAGATATCATCCTGATTCCAGCAATAGTTTCCTATCTGTTCTCCTTCACTCCACTCTGTCCCTCACACCCCACAGTCCGTCCTTCGCAAAGCTACCCAAGAGTCAGCTTCCCAAACCCTGCCTGAGCTTCTCACTGGCCACCTTCTCATTCCCCCATGCTTCAAGTCCTACCTCCATACAGATGGCAGCCTGCCTCGCGTGATCTGGTTCCAGCCTCACCTTCCATCCGCTTCCACTCAAACCGCTTCCCCTATGTGTATGCTTCTCCATGCCCCTCTGCCCTCACTGGATGGCAGCTTTCCTCCATCTGATATACTTTACCCAAGTGTTTACAGTGATCCCACGTGTCCCACATGGGCTTGGAGTAGGAGACAGAGTGGGAAGCAGAGAGAAGCAGGACAGACAGAGGCTCTGAAATGCAGACAGAGAAGCTCAGCCATGGGGGCTGCTTGATCCCAACTTGAAGAGCTCCCTGGAGGAAGATTCCTGGATGTTGAGCAGGAAGCATGAGAATGAACTCAAGGAGGTGTCCTGATGCACCGTGATTCTGGGGAAATCAGCCTCAAGCCCACCTCCCATTGCCCGAGTACCTTCCACCTGCCAGCTTGGGGAGCACTAACCCCTTCCATGCCTGATCTCACCTGGTCCTTACCTCCACCCTGTTTTGGTAAGAGTGCCTGCTCTGTGCCCATCATGGGGAATGATCCGGCTTCCCTACCAACCCGCAGGGGCAGTAGGTGGGTCCCCTCAGGGAGCCATTGGCCACAGGCAGGCTGCAGCTTATATACAGGTAAATACGGTAATCTTTCCTTCCACCTCCCTGCCACAGCAGCAGGGATATGAATTGATTGTCAGAAGCTGTTTAAGGGCCTGTGATTGAGGAGATGATCTGAGATAAGCTGCTCCAGTGAAATAAAGGCCAACAGCTGCCTGCTTCCACGTCAGCCAGCCGCTGTGCTTTTCTCAAAGGCAGCTCTGTGCTTCGGCACCCACCCCCACTCCACCCCACCTCCAGGAGGCAGGGAGCACTCTCCTCACACTTTGGGAGGAAGGAGACCATATCTGGTGACAGATGAGATATTGAGGACTAAACCGGAGGGTGTAGGAGAGCGCAATAGTTGGGGCTGGGTACATCGGTTTCCTTTTCTTCGTGGACGGGGTCTCAACTATGGATTCAAATTTCATGGGAATCTTAGCATTGGACAGAAGGAGGGGTTGGGGAGACTCAGCCCTGCTCAAAGCCAAAGCCCGTGAATTTCCTAACTTCATGTGGAGGCTTTCACACAGAATCACTTCTTGCGTCTGAAATGCCCATCCGTCCATCTGTCCGTCCATCCATCCATCCATTTACTTATTCACTCATTCTACAAATACACAATGCGTAAGAGCTTGGGCTTTGGCAGCTGACAGCTGCATTCAGTGGGTTTGGTCACTTACTAGCTCTGACCTCAGGCAATTCACCCAACCTCCGGGAGTCTCTGGATATCAATGAATTTCAAAACAAAATCACAGAGCTCTTTGAGGAGTTCATAGGACACACATGACTATGCCGTAGAGGGCATTCATGTTACAAGAGCTACAGAAGAAATGACATGGCAAGAGATGTCCTCCCATTGAAAGAAGGAGGAACAAGGAGATTAGGAGTGACATTTGAGCTGAACTTTAAGGGACAGGTAAGGAGAAGAGGTCTTTCTGGGAGGAGAGGACAGTGCAAACACAGCCATACTCTTAGCATCTCACTCCACAAAATACGGCTCACAGACAAGCAGCACCTGCGAGCTTGTTTGGAATGCAGACTCCCAGGCCCACCTAGACCCCCTGGATCAGAATCAGAGGTGGAACAACCAGGAGATTCAGGTGCAGATGGGTTTGAGACGCTCAGGGCTGATGATCTCTGAGCTCTGTGAAATGCCCTTTTGGCAAAGACAGGAAGGAGGGACGATCTCCCTGCATGTTTGGGCTGATGGCAAGGGCATCACGCCAGGCCTCTGACTGGACATGCTCCCAGAATCAGGGACCCCCAGGAGTGTGGGGAGCAGAGCCCCAGAGGCACTTGGAGGGTAGGTGCTTCAGGACAGAATGTTCTCTGAAGCTGCATCTGAGCCTGTAGGCTCAGGAGACTGGGGTGCAGTCTTGGCCATTCACCTGCTCACCCTTTTATTCCACAAGCTTGTTTGAGGCACTTTTATGGGCCAGACGCCATGCCAAGTTCTGCCCTAGCAGTGCTATTAGCCCTGAGGCACGTCACCTTCCCTCGCCCTCAGTTTCCCCATTTGTCAAGTCCAGGTTGTTGTGGCTTATTACCTAAAGCCGCATCTACTGCAAACATTTCTGTTACCTGCTCCCTCACTTTCTCAGTACTTCCCTCTTTTTCTCTGCCCCTCCTCCATGACTCTCCATTCACCTTCCTTCCCTACGGCAGGGGAATTCCCCAGCCCTCTCCTTACCGCTGGGTTCCCAGGAGAAGACCACAAAATGAAGATTCATGTGAAAGTGACTTATGAGGAGGTGGGGAGGGGGGAGGCGTGGGAAACAGTACGGGGGACAAAGAGGCGCCATCCTGCAGGAAGCATCTCAGAGCTGCCCTCATTTGCACTGCCAGGGCGAGGGAGCCAGCCGCGCCAGGACATCCCAAGCACTTCCAGCTCTCTGAGGGCACATGCTATGCTGCCTTCCAGCAGCGTGAGGACAGCCCGGGAGTCTCATAAGGGCCCTTGGGGCAGGCTGGGGGCAGGGAGACCCCGGGAGCTGGTGTGCAGAAGAACCGCAAAGAAATCCCGGTGTATAGAAATGAACTTAAAAAAAATTTAGGGGTGCCTGGGTGGTTCAGTCAATTAAGCATCTAACTCTTGGTTTCAGCTCAGGTCATGATCTCAGGTGCATGATCTTGTGCCCTGCCCTGGGCTCTGTGCTGACAGCTTGAGATTCTCTCTCTCCATCCCTCTCTCTCTCTCTCTCTCTGCGCTTCCCCTGCTCTCTCTCTCTGTCTCTCAAAACAAATAAATAAGCTTAAAACAAAATCTGGGTATATGGATACAGCGCCGAATGCAACCACTATGCTCTCTAAATAATTATAGGCCAGACTGAACTGAGGTTCTTAGGGCACAATAACAATAATGACATTGGACTAAAGCTCCTCCTTTATCGAGCACTTACTTTGTGTCAAGCACTGTCCGAACGCAGTGACTACACAGTACCTCACTTAACCTAGGGGACAACTTTCTGAGGGCTTTTCAACTTTCCTAACTCCCACCCCACCCCCAGCCCATACAGTGCCACGATTTCTTTGATCTTTCCAGTTACAAACAAAACAATTAACATGTATGACGACTGTAGAAGCTTACTATGAAACCAGAATGGAGGAAAGTCTTCAGGCAAGCCAGAGCACTTGAGAAATCTTCACCCCACCCACCCTACAGACCTCCACTCATTGCCAGGGTTTTGATAATTATCTGGAAGGCAGAATGATTTGACTTCCCAAAAACTTGCACTCAGATTTTCCATCGGTCCTTTAATGGGCCTGGAAAATTCTGTGCAGCGTTGGAGATACACAAAATCACATAGACTAAATTTTATGGCGATTTAAGTCATTTTTCAAGGGTATTTTGGACTCTACATGATTTCCAGCTGACTTTAGAATCCAACCCTGTGTTGGGGCGCCTGGGTGGCGCAGTCGGTTAAGCGTCCGACTTCAGCCAGGTCACGATCTCGCAGTCCGTGAGTTCGAGCCCCGCGTCGGGCTCTGAGCTAATGGCTCAGAGCCTGGAGCCTGTTTCCGATTCTGTGTTTCCCTCTCTCTCTGCCCCTCCCCCATTCATGCTCTGTCTCTCTCTGTCCCAAAAATAAATAAACGTTGAAAAAAAAATTTTTTTTTAAATAAAAAAAAAAGAATCCATCCCTGTGTTAAAACGTAAGTCTGCGGCACAGTAAGTATTTCGCCACACAGATAAGAGAACACAGGCACAGAGAGGGGACAGAGCTTGTTCAGGGTCACACAGCTAATCAGGGAGGTGGTGGGATTGTGAACTGTGGCCAAGTAGGTACCAAGGCTGTGTTCCTCAGTGCAGGGCCGTGCTGTGCCTGATGCGGAAGAAAGACGGGCCCTCGGTGGTACTTCTGGAAACCGTGAGGGGGCTGACCACTCTGGACAGCGCTCTGAGCAGCCCTTGGCTCTTCCCTTCCTTGGCTCCAGAGAGAGGAGATAATCCCTCATCCATCTTTTACCCAGCCTCCTGTGGTCCCTATTGGCAGCAGCTGCCTGACACTGTCTCTGAAAGATGTTTAAGACTCTGCCAACCCAGTGTTTAATGCATGCAAAGCCTTTTCCAAAGAAGTCACTTAAAAAGATTACAGAGGACAGGATTGCCCCTCCCGCCTCCAGCTTAGGGAGACTTTGCAGCTGGCCTGGAGCTAAGCTAAGGAAGCAGAGTCTTTAGCAGCCTGAAAATAAAGTGAGCCTTCATTTGAGAAATCACTCAGAATACCAGCTGCAAGGGCTCAGTTCATTGATGTATTCACCGACTATTTGCCGCCCATCCACTGAGTGCGTGCCCTGCGCGGTGCCCTGGGGATAGTCTAGGGACATGGCCCCCGTCCTCCTGGAGCTTACACTCTAGGGCAAAGTGCCCACTCTGTCAGGAATCCCTTCTTTGTCATAAGCTTCTGCTTGGGGTGGGGGTCCTCTGCCCATCTCCCCCCAGAGAACAGTTCAGATGCCTCTTCACTGCCCCAACACTTCGGCGAAGCATACGAGGTTTGGTCAGCCCTAGGGAAGGCACCCCCTTCCTATCTGGATGGAAGAAGGGGGGAGAAGAGGAGAAGGAATGCACTATGCATGCGGGGAAGAAGGAAGAAAGGAAAGCAGCTGAGTGTGAGAGGAAGGGAAAGGAAAAGAGAAACACTCAGGAAAAGAGAAACGCTCAGGATGTCGGCACTTACGAACGTGGGGCTCAAAAGGACTGGCTGCCCTCTCCCTTCTGCCCAAGCACTCCAGGTACTGAAAGCACGAAGAAACGAAGAGAGGGTTGACGGACAGGAGGAGACTGAGAAGAAACATACTCTAACCTTGCAGCTACATTCCCCAGGGTCCTGAGTCTACTCAGAATTTTTTTTTAATGTGATACAATTAGCGGTCCTGTGCATGCAAACCAGTGCCCTGAGCCAGGGGTTAGTAGCCTCCAGCCCGTGGGACGAATCCCACCCACTGCCTGATTTTGTAAATAAAGTTTTACCGAAACACAGCCATGTTCATCTGCGTATCATCGATAGCAGCTTTCATGCTGCAGTGGCAGAGTTGATTAGTCGTGACAGAGACTGTGTGGTCTGCAAAGCCTAAAATATTTACTAGCTGGCTGTTTACAGAAAAAGTTTGTTAACCCCTGGGTGTTATTTCTAGGATCTCCAGCTTCAGAGTTCTAAAATTGCTTATCAATTCTTCAGCACTTCCTTTAAATTCACTCATCAAATATTTATTAAAGCCTACAGTGTGAGAATATTCTCTTTTGGTTGCAAGTGATGGAAAATTCAGCTCAGGTGGGCTTAAGCCAAAAAGGGGGGAGGGGAGGGGAGAGAAGATTATTGTCTCCTGTAGCTGGAAAGTCCAAGGATTGTAGCATGAGCAAATCTGAGCCCAGAAACTCAAACAGCAGCAGCATGCCATGGTGGTGAGAAGCGATTCGCTTCTGAACAGTAGAGCACTGCAAAGGTGACAGGATGTCACTTCCATAATTAAGTTACAAGAGACTGTACCCTCTGCCTTGCTAGCAGACTCTATTGCCTTTTCTGATGCAAGCAGCCATATTGGAGAGAATATTTCCTTCTTCGTGTGGCAAGAAACTGAGGGCAGCCTCTGGCCAACAGTCAGCAAGGAACTGAGACCCTCCATCAAACAGCTCTCAAGGGAACTGAACTCTGCCAACAACCACGTGAGCTTGGAAGCCTGTCCCAGTTGAACCTTGGGTTGACCCCAGCTTTGGTTGCTACCTTGATTGCAGCCTGGTGAAAGAGCTTGGGGCCAAAGACCCAGGGAACTATCCCCAGATTCCTGACCCACTGAAACTCTAAGATAACAACTGTATGTTGTTTTAGGCCAAGTCCGTGGTACTTTGTTATGCAGCAACAGATAACTAATGCATTCCCTAGTCTCTGAGGGAGGCTGGGAAGGTACTTTTTAGCTTGGCATGTTGCCATTACCACCTGGATTGGGGCTATCTAGAAAAGAAGAGGAGAATGCATAATTTTGGGAAAGTAGCAGTTGTCTCCTAGAAGCCATGGAAGCATTCCTGGGAGGAGAAGCCCAAGTCTTGGATTAGGACCGTGGCAGGTAGTGACTGGATTCCTGGTCCCTTACTTCTTGAAGAACTGGCTTCCTTTCGCTCACTAACAATTGCTTATCACCAGTTTTCGAGGTCCTCTTAGCCCCTCTCACACATGACCTGGTTCCCACACGGAGTTCCTGAACAGGAGCTCAAATCAGAAACACAGGCGTAGCAGGAAAGCAGAGAGGACGCAAAGGCAATGGCTACTTCAAAATCACACATTTCCTCTTTTTCCACCCTATTGATCTCATTTATTGTAGGATCTGGTGGCAAAGTGAAATCTCTTTCCTGGACAGTACTGCATGACTGTGATTCCAGATGCAGAAATGAGACTTACCCTTTGAGGCATCTGCAGAAATGAAAAGAAACCCAGGTCCCTTTAAACAGTACAGATTCGGGGGTCTAGACATGAACTTTATGGTTAAAAATCCAGCAAGCCCAACCCCTTCGAGTCTTCTCTTGGGGAGTTTGGAAAATGCATAATTTTAAGTGAGGCTGAATTTATGAGCATTGTAGTTATAGCAACAGACACTTCAGCTTCTGGGAGGCAGGTCCATGAGACTGTTACGTAACAGTCAACTTCGTGGTAAAAAATGCAGGAACACTGAGACCGGTAAAAAATATATAATAGGACCCAGAGAAAAGGGCAGTGGTGGGCAAGAGGGAGAAAAATGAAGGCTGGAAAGGCTTTTTCAAAGAAGAACATGATGAATCTTTTTGTGAAGGAGCGAGAGCTTCATTTCGCAGGCTCACTGCTGCCAGCTCAGGCATGTAGGAAGAAACTCATCAGACAAAAGAGCAGACAAAAATATGGATGCAGCACTCAGGGGCCTGCCAAGCTGAGGATTAGGAAACAACAGAAAACACATGGATGGTGGAAGGAAGAGCCGCCTTCGATCTTTGGACCATAGAAGGCCAAAATGAAGGCACTGGCCATTCTCGGGGTGCTCTCGAGCCTGTCGCTGCTGTGTTTGCCTGTGGTTTCCCTGATTCTGTGGGAGTTCCTACTGTCCCGGTGATCCTTTTCCTTGCTTGAGAGGAAGGAAAGTGAAGGATTCGTCTCCCCCCAACATCAGAAATCATGTTCTCTGCCATATGAGCCTTGTCTCCACACTGGCACGAAATTAGAATTTCACAGTGTTGTTAGCATGGACAGAACAGTGTTTGGAATCAGGCAACATGGTCTTGCCCTGGCCCCTGCTTTAAAGGGCCCCTCTGGTCTCTTGCCTCCCTACACAGAGTCCATGGGAACAAGGGGATATGCCCATCTGGGTCCCATGCCTGGGATTCTGTAATTTCCGGCTCAGTGGTCCTGACCCTGTTTCCAGGATGTTTCCAGGGCACCTCTTCCCTTCTTTCTTACCTGGGAGACCAAACCTTCCATCCAACATGTATGCTCCAAGCCTGAGTCCATTATGGGGCAGCTGGGAGTATCCACAAGCAAGCGAGTGCATGAGCGAGGCTCTTCACCATGTAGAACAGGGCCAGGGAAGAAACAATGTGAGCAGGCAGGGTGCTAGGGATCGGCTCTTCCCAAATTCCACATTCTGGCATGGAACGCCAAGGATGCTGAGAAGTCTAAAGTCAGTCCTGGTGTCACAGGGGATCAGGAAGGTATTATCTGTCAGGGGACTGGAGGCTAGTATGTATTTTACGGAATATCTTGCTACCAAGATTTACAATTTTGGAAGGCTCAGACTCAGACATAGTGTACGGGGGCCCTCATTTGTGCTCTTGCTCCAGGATCCCCAATATTAGGGGCCCAGCCTGAACAGAGGGCTTGTGGCTCGGCTCTCTTCTGCCCTGCTCAGCTGCCGCCATCCTGGCAGGGGAAGGAAGGGCACTTGCGAGTGTCAATCCCTTTCCCCCTGTGAGGCCAGACACTGAAGGGTATTTCTGCAAACTGTAAACAACAGAAAAAGCCCACTGGTCCCTTGGCTGGAATGCCCCAGGGTAACTTCTTCACAGCCCTGCCCCAATGCACAAGACACACACTGGCTGCAGAGTTATGATCTTGCTTCTGACACGTGCCCTCTCCTCCACTGACATCAGCCAGGGGCCCAGGCTTTTTCAAAGGAGCTCCCCACACCACCCCCGCCCTTGGCCTTCCAGAGCTGGCCCATGCAGTGGATGCAAAAAAACAGTCTCTTGTCTCAGCCTAGACCCTAGCAAGAAAAATCAATAGCAATTTGGCCCCTGGCCAGCCTCCCATTACTCTGGAGAGGCCAGTCTTATTTGCCATCCACCAGATAAAGGCAGAAGGCCGGAGCCTTCAGACAGGAGGCAGCCCAAATCCTCCTTCTAGGCGATCACGGCATGGCCTGATTTACAGCCTTGCGAGCGGCTCTGGCCTCAGGTGCCCCAGCCAGGCTGTGTCTCCAGCCCTGGGGATAACCCAGAAGCGTGTGTTTAGCTGTTAGGGGTGTAGCCATGGCCCTGGCCTGAGCCCCAGCCCTGCCTGACTGTGCTTGGTAAATTGATGGTATAGGCCTCTGGAAGTCTATTTGCTCATGAGCTTTGAGAGCCTCTGGGAGATGACCCACCCGAAGGGACAACAGAGCTGGGAGCCTTAAGTCTGGCCCCAGGACAAAGCTTTGATTGTTAAGAAGTACACAGAGACCATGAGGTCTTGTAGGTTTTATATTCCAGCCTGCCATCCCATGGGCTTGTGTCAGTCCTGGGATAGGAGGGAGGAGGGGGTAAAGGCTGTAGGGGTAAGGCCTTTCTAGGGGAAGGTATTTTTAAGCCTCCTTTCTCATACCTACTTCCCTCAGAAGACACAAAGAAGAATGTTTAGTTGGTGCTTATGCTGTGTCAGGCACTCAACTCAGTCCTGTGTCCTCATTTTGCTTATACTACTCCAAGCTTACAAAATAGTACTTCTCTCATCAACAACATTTTATGGAGGAGGAAACCAAGCCATAAAGAGTGTCACTCAGATAGGAGAAAGGTCAAAGCGGGGTTTGAACCCGGGCAGTCTGGCTATAGACTCTGGTTTTAGCCACTGAGCCACTAGACCTCATTGGTCTGCTCCAGGATCCGACTGGATCGGGTTAACAGTACACTGGGTTTACAAGAGATCATTAAAAGATCAGGACATGATTGTAATTCCTATCTTTCTTTCCGTTCATGTAGAGAGGATGCAAAAAAAAATATCAGACTTGGGTACCAGTAGGTAATGGGGGGAAGTAAAAGGGGCAGAATCTACCAGTTCTGGGTTGAAACCTAAACATTTAAAACTTAAAGAGTGTTCCCCCCCAAATTCATGTCCACCTAGATATTTGGAAATCGGGTCTTTGCAATTGTAATTGGTTAGCATGAGATCACACTGGATCGGGGTTGGCCCTAAATACAGTAACTGGTGTCCTTCTAAGAGAGGAGAGAACACACAGAGGTACACATGGGGGAGGAGACCACATGAAGACAGTGGCAGGGATGGGAGTGAAGTAGCTATAAGCCAAGGAACTACCCTCAAGGACTACCAGAAACTCCGGAAGCTAGGGGGAGACAAGGAGGCAAGGAAGGATCTTCCCCTAGAGCCTTCAGAGAAGCGTGGCCTTGCTAACACCTTGACTTCATCCTCCTATGAAGTCTCCAGAACTCTTGATACAGCAGATTTCTGTTGTTTCAAACCACTCAGTTTGTTGTCGTGTTTTAGGTAGCCCTAGAGAACACATACACTGTTTAGAAGAAAGAAGGTGTTTCATGAGGCCCAGCCGAGCTGCTAGAGTTGTCTGCGTTATAGTTGGGAGCGCATGCTCCAGCTACTGACAAGCGTGTCTTTGCTTCCAATTGGCCATTCTTCCTTGTGCCTATCTCTCTCTCATATTGGTGAACAGCCATCAATTTCTGGCTGCCCAGTATCCATTCTTCATTCTAGCCACACCAAGCTTTCTTTGAGGGAAATTGTCTTCTCCTTGATGCAAGGAAATTCCTGGAAACCAACTCACACTACAAAACTCAAAGGGACAGTCATTCCCTCTCCCTCCCCTAATGTGGCCGAAGCACAGGCCCACTGTGTAAGCTCAGTCAACTGGATTTTCCTTCCTGAATCATTGCATAATGAAGGATTGAGAGGGAGGCCATCTGAGGCAGAGTGGCAGGCTAACAGCTCCTGCTTGGAGATTGCCGCTGTCGTTCATGCTGCCAGCTTCTTAAGGGGCCCCACTTCCCGTCCATATCTGAGTTCTTTGGCACAGAACCCATTTTCCATTCTAACAACATCCAGATTTGCCTTTGGAGAATTACCTTCCATCATTCTCCTATATGTGAGTTAGAGTTGACTTCTATTGCTTGCAACCACAAATACCACCTGATACACTCAAGAGGCTGAGGGAGGGGAGGCAGAATGTAGGTATGTGGGGGACCCCTGGACAAAACCAAAAACCGTTCCTAATACTATGTAAATTTTTCCAAATTCCTATACCACTGAGGAGAGTATAAATTGGTATAATCACTTTGGAAGTCTTGCCAAACCTAGTTGGATACAAACACTCACACTTAGTGGATACTAAGTT
Source organism: Leopardus geoffroyi (assembly GCF_018350155.1). NCBI lineage: Eukaryota > Metazoa > Chordata > Mammalia > Carnivora > Felidae > Leopardus > Leopardus geoffroyi. The sequence continues at coordinate 39,944,216 of NC_059331.1, forward strand.
TGGGAGTGTCCACTAAAGCTGAATATATGCATAGCCCATGGCCCAGAAATTCCACTCCTTCTCCCCCTCTCTTTCTCTCTCACACACACAAACATACAACAAAAAATGCACACGTTGCATATATATTCACCAAAAGATATGATTATCATGGCAGCACCATTCATAGTAGTCCAAAATTGGAATCTACCCAAATATCCATCTATAGTGGAATGGAAACTAAATTGTGCTCTATTCCCACAGTGGCATACTATATAGAAATGAGAATGATAAACTACAGCTACACTCATTAATATAAATATATCTCACAAACATAACTGATGAGCAAAAGAAATTCAACTTGCAAAAGTCTAGGCTCTATGGTTCCTATTTACATCGAGTCCGCAAATGGGCAACATGAATGCACAGTGTTAGAAGTCAGGAGAGTGGTTACACTTGGCATAGGAGAACCTTACCAACCGGAAGAGTACAAAAGGAAGAGTCCATGGCACCAGAAAGGTTCTAGTTCTTGATCTCAGTGCTGGTTATATGATGGGTTCATTTTATGAAAAACTTTCTGGAGCCGCACACTGACGGTTTGTGTGCTTTTCCATACGCATGCTGCCACTTCCATTTGGTCCCTCGAGGACTGTGGAAAACTTAGCAGCTTCATCTCCTTTGAAAGCACCAGCAAACCATACACAGGGAGCGAGAGCACCCTCCACTCCCCAGGAGGAAGCAGGAATGGTGCCTCGTATTTCCAGGATGCCCAGGAAAAGGGGACCAGAGAGGAAAGGACAGAAAATGGCTTATACTACGAAGTACTGACATATTCACGAGCACATGCACAGGGTGATTTATATGAAGGCTTATTAGGAGGGGATTCTGTAAGAAGTCAGGGTCCTGACTTATAAGTAGGGGCCGGAGCTACCAAAACCCTGACACCCATCACTGGTGCTGATCTGGTAGCTCAAGGCAGACATGAGCATCAGAGATCTTTGGCAATGCCATTCCTCATAAGTTAAAGATGATGTTAATAAAGAAGGATTTAGTCCAAATAAAACCCAACCCCTATAGGCAAGGAAGTATCTAATGTCTTTACACATAATAATGCATTTGATTCTCTCAGCATCCCTGTAAGACAGCTAGACAAGTTGGAGACATGGTCCCATCATGAAGTGGCAGGGCACCATTTTAATTTTAAGAACATATATATTAAAATTATACCAACTTGAATTCAAATTCCGACTCTATTATTTACCCTATTACTTACTAGTTACATGGTCCTTTATTTTCTTGGGCCTCAATTTCCTCATCTTTAACATGGGAACCATAACATCACTTTCTCCATTAGATGCTTGTGAATATTAAACAGGATCATTCACATAAAGTTCTTAGTGGCGTGCCTGACACATAGAAAAAGACTCCATAAAGGATAGTTGTTGCTCGTATGTTTTCTTATTACTGATAATCTTATTTCTTCTAAAGAGGAACTGTAGAACATTAAGAATGGTATTATCTTTTATAAACTTCAAGATAGAGTCTGCTGAGTACAATTCTCTGTGGTGACTTCTTTGAACAAACTTTTATTCTCATGTAACTCTTCAGAGTTAATAAAGACAACATTTCGCACATGCCTGGGACACAGTATTTTGAAATACTGGCCACCTAGCTCTACTGGCTCACATCTGCTGGATCAAAATTGCTTCTTTCTGTCAGGAACTCATCTGGGCATTAATCCTTAGAGGAAGGAGGGAGGGGAAGGGCATGACCCTTTTTCCCATAGGTGTCATCTGTGATAAGAGGAGAATGAAGACCCCCTAATTGATTCCTACTTTGGAGACTCCAGGATGCAATGGAAAAGTGATTAAGGACACTATGGAGGAAATGTATGGGGTTCAATTGTCACTTCTCCTAAAAATATATAAAATCTAGCAAGTTTTGCATCTGTTTTGTAATAAAATCTCCAAGAGAATGGAACATATCAAAAAAGGGCAACGGGGTGTTTCAACCAACAGTGTGACCTGTTCTAATTCGGAGATTCTTTTTCTCTTTGCTAACATCCCTAACTCTGATGACCCACTTCCAAAGAATAACCGGAAGGTGTAATTATGCAGATATAATACACTTCTTATATTTCTAAGATGCAGCATTTCTCACTTTGTGCTCTGCAGACATAACTCTGCAAAATGCTTTCTGAAAACAGGGTTCGAGGATGAAATAAGTGTGAGGACGTTGAATACTATTACCGAGAAGATTTTGTGGTTGTCTCTCCAGCATCTGTTCTCCACTCTTCCGTTGTTGATCAGGGACCTAGGAAAGAGCCTGACTGTAGCAATGTTCCTCCTTCCGGAATGGAGTTTGTGGTCTAGGCCTCAGCCAATCAGCAAGTCATAGTTCTCTGGTAATAGTGATTGGGTCAGAAGTGGGCACATGACACAGAACCAATGAGATACAATAAAGCTTTTGCTAGGCCTGCTGGGAAAAGGGCAAATGCTCTTTGCCGTTGGCTTATGTGGTGAAGTGGGATACTGGAACTGCGGTAGCCCTCTTCGAGTTACGAGGGGGTAGACTGCCTGAGTGTGGAACCAGCAAGGGCGCAGCAAAGTGGAAAAAATTAAGGGAAAGCATGTAGTCGCTATAAAAGTACGCCACTCAGATCTCCTGCTCTTAGGAGAAGAATGGACTAATGGCCCAGCTATTGCTTTCTGAATCTACCATCATCTTGTGACAAGACCCTTCTTTCCATGGCTGCTCCCAGCCAATGGCTAGCATAGCAGGGATACTAGTGCAGGCTTATTTCTGTGGGACACGGACCCACCGCCACATCACCCTGCAAAGGAGGCTGGAGAATATAGTGTTTATCCTGGGCAACCATGGATGCAGCTTGAAACATTGAGCTTTGTAACTAAAGAAGGGGCAAAAGGAGGCTGTGGACAAATAGCAGTCTCTGCCATTGTTATCTGGTTCTTCGAACTTCCAGAGCACTCCTCTGGAAAGAATCACAGAAGACTCCCTCCCTCTTCCTCCCACTCTGCCTACATTTAATTACTCCTGGGCAGTCTTTCTTTGCAGTGTCCCTTTTACCCATCCCCCCATGCTACCACTCAAGTTCAAACGTTCTTTTTCCCCTGTTATAAAAATTTCTTCTTGCCTCTTCCTTTCTGTGTCAAATTCATCCTTGTTAAGCCATCAGATGAAGCTTCTTAAACACCACTTTGTACACTTTTCTTCCCATTTAAGCCATTGTCTATGGGGAAGAAACAACCTCTTTGGTCTTGCTTGTCCCACGGGCTCTCCTTGATCTGGCATTTTCCAAACCACTGAAACTCATTCTCACCACGACCTGAAAACCCAAGGCTACTTCTCTTCACCAACATACTGCCTCTCACTGGCTTCTCTTTTCATGTCTACTCCCTGTTCTTTGCCCCACGTCCTTTCTCCTTCTTGACCTTCTCCTGGACTGTTGTTTTTTGAAGACAAAGAATCTGACTATGTTGAGTTATGGGTGGTGGGGAGTGATTACAAAGACACATATAGCACATTGGGAGACTGGGATCTTAAGAGAACCTAGGAAAGGTGAACCCTTGAGTCTCATAGACACTGGAATGGCCTTTGAGATTTGGCAAAGCAAGATGATTTATTGGTTAAACTGTGGACTTTGAAGTCCAACAGGCTAGGTTTGAGATCTGGTTCTTCTCACTTAGTAGTTGCATGAGCTTGAGCAAATGAATTAAGCTTTATTTCCACATTTGGGAGATAGGATAAAGATAAAACAGACTCTGTAGGGTTGTTGGGAGGCTAAATACATTGTTATATATAAGCCACTTAACCCAGTGCCTAGAAAATGGAAGGTGCTCAGTAAATGCAGGTAGGTCTTGTGCCTGAAGTCCATCAGGGAGCCAAATCACCTAGGCCCATCCACAGTGAGAGTTGATGGATTCTCACTCATTTCCACCATTTCCACTACTCAATGATCCCCATCTCCATTTCTCTGGGTGTTCCCTAGTTTCTCCACTCACTACCTACTGATTCCTTCCTTATATTTTGGCCTCACATCCTTGGATTGGCCACTGCTCATGGTAGCACCTCTTGCGCAGCACTTCCTGCTCCTGAGCAGCTCCAATGGGCCGTCCCCAGTCAAGAGTACACTTCAGTCCAATGGCACACAGGAAAGGAGGTCTGTGGTACATGCACCGTCACACCCCTTAGCAGGGTGGGAAGAGGGGCCTGTGGGCATGAACTGAGCTGCTGGGTATGTGGTGTCACAAATACCTGCTCTGTAGTTCTACTTCTGAAAGCACAGATGGAAAGAAATGACCCTCATCGAGGTTCAACCCCACCCAGACTCTGGGCATTTTCACATAGTCTTCAATCATTCAGGGCTGCATTAGAACTCTTCCATTCTCCATTTTAAAAAATGGGGGCCATTCCTCTATTTAAAAAAAAATCCTAAAAGTTGTACTTTGTAACTGCATTGGTATAAAGATGAATATAATCTGGGATGGATTCATTGTTATATATTTACTATTGTTATTATTTTCTGTTTTTTTTTTTAAGTTTATTTATTTTGAGAGTGAGAGAGAGCATGAGCAGGAGAGGGTCACAGAGAGAGAGGGAGAGAGAGACTCCCAAGCAGGCTCCACGCTCAGGAGGCAGCCTGACGCTGGCATGAGGCTCGATCTCACAAACTGACATGACACGAGCTGAAATCAAGAGTAGAATGCTTACCTGAGTCACCCAGACACCCCTCTCTTCTGTTTTTAAAAGACAGTAAAGTCACAACATGGGTCCCTAACAGTATCTGGGCCCTGTGTACTGCATCTATTGGGCCTAATGGAGAGGTTGGCCCTGTACCTATTACATAAATGTTTATTGAACATCTACTATGGACCAAGAACTTCTCTAACTTTTTATTTTTTTAAAGCAGGCTCCACACCCGAAATGGAGTCCAATGCAGGGCTTGAACTCGCTACCCTGAGATCGAGACCTGAGCTGAGATTACGAGTCTGGTGCTCAACTGACTGAGCCACCCAGGCACTCCCAAGCACAGATTATGCAATGGTGAGAAAACAAGAGTCCTTCCTCACTGGGCTAATTTTCTAGCATAAGCTCTAGATCAGTCCTCAAAACTTCCAAAGAAGGAATAGAGTTTTCTGAGGACTTTTCCCTCTAGTAATTACAGAGAGCTGGGATTAAAAGGATCCTTTCTCTGTTCCTTTCACACTTAGTCTTAGGAGGAAAAGACAGAGCCACTGGACACAAAGATCAGGACACAAAGAGCCACTAAGCAAAGATCAGGCACAGTTCATTTCAGTTTCTGAGAACAAGAGGAGGTAGTACACATTTCCATCCTGTGGGGCTCCCTCCCCGGACGGGATCCCCTGGAAGGCAGTGCGGGGTGGCCGGCAGGCAGCAGCCTCTGGAGTGTTAAGATTTCAGCCTGGGCCCTTCCTGGCCGTGAAGGCTTCGGGCAAGTTACCCTCACCCCACCTCAACTTCTGTAAAGTGTTCCCAGAGTACAGGATTTTTATGAGGAGGAAAGGGGAAAACTCATTTGTAGCATAGTGAGATCTCAAGAAATACTAGCTATGAAGTCATATTACTGATTGCCAGAGACTCAGAGGCTATCTGCACATGACGGCAAAGAGTGATCTGGTCCATTAGCAACGTCGGCCAATGACAGCTCATTTATTCTGCATCTGCAACCCCAAGAGTAGGCTCAGGGTAGAACCAGTGCACCAAGACAAGGATGGCATTAACAGTGGCCTGCCTTTGCTGAGGATACCATGGGGATGGATTCTTGGGCTGATTACTAGACTCAGAATTTCCTTTAATTCTCTCAAGCCAATGGCGAGGTAGGTATTATCATTCCCATTTCACAGTAGACTTGAGGGTAGAGGGGAAGAAGCAGCTGTGAGGACTGTCCTTGCTTTGGCTCTTCCCCTTTTAGCCGGAGTTGGAGGTGGAAGTGAACATCACTGAGAGACACCCCGGACTTCAGGGAAAACCCAGCTTGGTGTTGGTATAAATTAATTCACACATTTCCCAACTCTGTGGGTAGGTACTTTGTGGATACATCACCAATCCAAGGAAAGTAGTTTCTGGCTGCTGCTAAAATAGAATCTAGGACTTCCCGGGCACATCACATTTCTCAGACTCCGCAAGAGCAGTTGAAGAGTTGTGAATAGAGCTTAACTCTTTCCCCTCTTTGAGCTGAAGAGGCCAGTGAATGTTTGCTTCTACCAAACCTTTGGAGTGGTTTTTGTCACAGCTGCTGAGGACAATAGCAACAGTCATGGAGAGATTTCTAGAGGATGTTCGCACCTCCACCCCTCGAAACGGTAAACATCAAGCTCCTGCAAACCACATGGTGTGTCATTTAGAAGCCCTTGCATTGAATCTCTGATCCCAGTCCCCCCCCTACCCCCACCTCTCACAGCTCAGCCCCCATGTCTCCCTGCCTGGCCCTTTGTTCTCTACTGATATTTAACTGTTTCGAATTCCTCAGTAGACCATTCTGGTTTTCTTTTCTATGTGGCTTTTCAAGACATACCTCTCCTTGTGACACTCTTCTCCAGCTAGCAATCTTGCTTTTCAACTTCCTGCTTAGGTGGCCTTTCTAGCAGATACTCTTCTCTTCCAGAAATCTCCTGTTGCATACTAAACCACTCCCAAGCTTAGCAGTTCAAAGCAATAATTTATTATTATTGTTCGTGGTTATGCAAGGTGCTGTGAGTTACCTGAGCTCAGCTGAATGGTCTTGCTTGCGGTCTTTTTATGCAGTTGCAGCCAGATGACCAGGGCTGGAGCTGTCTGAAGCCCAATTGGGCTGGACAGCCAAGATAGCTCCTTCATGGACCTGTCCATTGCTTGGCTGAGATGGCCACTTAGGCAGGTATCTCTCTGTCTTCTTGTGAGGGTTTCACAAGGCTAGTTGGGCTTCCTCAAACTATGGTGGTTCCAGCATACTCAGACTTTTTACATGACAGCTAGTCTCTCCCAGGTTGTGTATTTCACAAGACCAAAGCAAAAGCTAGGTTTGTTATGTCCCAGCCTCTGAGGTCACAGAGGACTACTTCCACTGATTTCTATTGCTTACACCAGCCAGCCCAGATTCAGTACAGGGAGGGCCTATGCATGGGTCTGAATGCCGAGAAGTAATGGTCACTGGGAGGCCATCTTGAAAGCTGGCTACCACACCTTTCCTGTCTCTCCCCTTCTCTGTGCTCCCATGGGATTCATGTACACCCCTAGCTCAATATCTCTCTTAGGGCACTATGCATGCTTTCTTTTTTTTTTGTCTCCCTGATTCACTGTGAGTGCCTTTGTTTGGCTGGTGAGTTTTGAGCCTTTCGTGCTGGGTCTAGTGCCTGGCCTTCACAGAACACAACTTCACTTCATGGACTTGAACTATGCTGTGACCTGGAGCTCCATCTGTCTCCAGTCTACTCAAGGCTCCAATCAAATGGTGCTCTCACCTCCCAATTAAAGAAGGCTCCCCTGAAATTCAGACCCAGTCCAGTCCAGTTGCCTTCCAACAACACAGAGCCAAGCATTTCCTTTTTCCTTCTTTGACAAGTTAATTTGGTTCTTGAAAAAGATACCAATTGACAGCCCCACAGATTGAGGAATATATGTCTTCCTCCAGAGGGGTCCCTGTGCACCAAGAAACCTGGGTGGATGCTGAAGAGGGCAGTTGAGTGTGGGCATGTGTGGAGACCCAGCTGTAGACCTTGATTCCCAGGGGCCAATCCTGCCCCTTTAGAAAGAGTCAGGTGGGGAGGATATTTCTTTAACAAAGACATCACCTCTAGGCACAATCTGACAATCTGACAACTTGCCTGGCTTCAAGCTTCAGTTCTGCTTGAGTTATTCCATCTTTACTAGATCTGGGGTGGACTGGAGGTGGGAAGAAGAGTGAAGAGAAAATCCATCTCGATAATGGAGACCAAGGGAAGGATTATGGGATGAGCTGGGACAGAAGAGAACTGAGAAAAAAATGTCCTCCTTCAACAGGCTACTAGGGTAATGCTGGCTAGCTCTTGCCCTTGTAAACCACACTTATCCACTTTTCTCCAAATCATGGCCCCAACCTTCTTCTTTACTAACAATAATACCTACGGAAAGAGATGCCAATCAGTGAGTGCTTAATATAGGCCAGGCACTGTGCTAAGCATTTTTTGCATATTACCCCTCTGAATCCACATTGTTCTGGGAGATTGTTGTCTCATCTATAATTCCCTTCTCCCTTCCTTCAGTTTACAGAAGAAATTAAGAGATCTTTGGAGAGATGGAGGAATTTGGCAGAGATCAAAGATCTTGGAAGTGGCAGAACCTAGTTCTTATCCTGGCCTGTCTGCCTCCAGAGGCTTGGTGCTCAAAATGGGTCTGACAGCATCATCACCTGGGAACTTACTGGAAATGTCAATTCCCAGGCCCTAAGTAATAGATGGATCAGACTCTGCCTTTGAACATGACCAAGTGATTCTTTCCTACTGGAGTGTGAGTGGTCTCAGCCTCTCTCCTGCAGATGGAAACAGTTCTGAGACCACTGGCTTGGCATACTGGCATCAAGTGAGCCTTGGCTGACTGCCAACTATTACCCAGCACATGTCAGCAAGAGCACATGTGACTGGCTATCTCCACATGGGGCCTGAAAATACAACAAACCCAGGTTGGCACTATCAGGCATTGTGGTTAGGATGGCTCTTTCTGCAGTCCCTCAACATAACCCTACCAGTAGAAGGTAGGGTTCTTTGTTCTTTGTTCTTTTTAATTATTTTTCTAATAATGTATAATTTACATGCAACTAAGTGCTCAAATCTTGGCTATATAGCCACCACCCAGATGAAGATAGCACACATTTCCAGCACCCTAGACAGCTCCCTCTCCCAATCAACACCCTCCTTAATATTCACTCTTCAACCTCCATCATCATAAATTCACTTTACCTATCCTTAAACTTCAAATAAATAAAGTGACACGGAATATTTTCTCTTGTGTCCATGTGACCATGAGATCGTTGTGTTATATCAGAATTTATTCCTTTCCATTGCTCAGTAGTATATACCAGTTTGTCTATTCTAGTGTCAATGGACATTTGGTTGTTTTTGGTTTTTTGCTGTTATTATTAAAGGTGCTATGACTATTTTTGTACATGTGTTCAGCTGGACATGGGCACTCATTTCTTAGATAAGTTCACAAGCGCTGACTTGCTTTATTCAGCATATGGTAGGCTTTATTAGTTACTGTCAAATAGTTTCCCAAAGTGGCTGTACCAATTTATACTTCTACCAAAAGCATGTGAGAGTGAGGACTCCTTTTAAGTTCTGGTCCCAAAGCTAGTGAGGATTCCATTACTCTGTACTGAGTTGTTCTCCTTTGCAAAGGGAAAGAAAAGATTTGCTACTAATTTCCTATCTACGAGATGATGGCACTACACATCATTTGAAATCAATAGATTGTTCATGCATGTTTGTTTGACGTCAGATATCAGATGCAGAGCCCTTTTATGGAGCGCCAGAAAAGACACTTGATCCCAATGAGCTGCGACAATTGAAACTTTACAGCTTCTGCTCGCATTAGAAAAAGGTCCCAAAGATATAATCAACCTTTACAAACATATGGGGCAAATTTCAGGGCAGTACACGGGGAATTCAGGTCACAACTCACATTAATGATAACCTGAAATAATAGGAGCTATGTGGATAACTTCTGCACGGCAAGCAGAAATTATACCCCTGAGGTCTTCTCTACACCAGAGGCCATATATTAACACACACACACACACACACTTCCCCTCTGGGGCCCTCCAGTTTACTAGAAAGAGTCAAGGCTTGGGTCTCAGAAATGAGGGTTAGGGGCACAACGTCCATGCTAATTGCTCACTGACCCTCGACCAGCCATTTAGCCTTTCCATGCCTCAATGCCCTTTCTAATAAAATGAGCAGCCCAACCTGCAGACTTCTCTCTTTCCCCTCCCTGACTCTTAGCCTACCCTTTCTTTTTCTCCACTCATTCAAAGAATCTTTTTATTTTGAAATCATTTTAGTCTTACAGAAGAATTGCAAGAATAGAAGAAACTCCCTTATCCTGTTTTCCCAGGTTCCATTGTTAACATTTTGCCATTTTTGTTTTATCACCCCTTCTGTCTAAATAGAATTTTTCCCAGAAACATTTGAGAGTTCACTGTAGACAAGCCCCTTTACCCCTAACACTTCAGCATCAATTAAGAGAAAATGGCATTTTGTTTAATATCGACACAACGCTATCATTCAATACACAGCCCATATTCAAATTTTACCGATTGTCTGAATAGTCTGTTGTAGTGCTTCTGCTCCTCCCCATCCAGGATCGTGCATTGCATTTAGCTATCATTTTTGTATGGTCTCTTTTCATCAGAAGCAGTGTTTGAGCCTTTCTTTCTCTTTCATAGTAGCGACATTTTGAAGAGTGCAGACCAGTGGTTCTAGAGAATGCCCTTGAACTTGTCACTCTACACTCTTACCACACTCAGATTTGCACATCCCCAGAAATGATGTTTTCTTTCTACCAGGCTTTTGTTTGAGCTAACCCTTCCACCTGTAATCCCCTTTCTTTTCTCTTTCACATGGGAACTCTCCATTCAACCTTCGCTGAGACCTTTTCTATGGCCCCCTAAGGCTTGGATAAAAGCCTCCATGGGCTCCCATGATACCCCAAGTGTAGCCTTTCTGAGCATCTGTGTTGTCTGTGTGGTGAGGAATCATTGACTACTACCCAACTTGGGACTCTCATGTCTGTCCAGGTCAGACTCCCTCTAAAAAGTATAGGCATGAAAGCTTTGAATATTCGTCCTTCACCCCATCGTCCACTATATGCCTAGGGCTCCTCTTTGATACAAGGGTAACCTGGGGCAGCCTGGTTCTGTCAGAGGTGACACGGCCAACCAATACTGGGGAAGCCCTCTGTAGACAGACCAAGGCTGCGGACAACTGCAGATCACCTGGGGTATGTGTAATAATGACATTAACAAGAGCAGGAGTTTTAATAGCAAATACTTAGCACTTACTCTGTACTATGTCTAAATTATTTACTGATAATAAATCATTTACTGCTATGAGGTAGATATTTTGGTAATGTGTTGGAGGTGACTTGTACTGTTTCATGAGAGCCAATTGTTAAATATTTATGAATTTCACCATCTGGTGTTTAAACCATGGATTGCTTGCAGTTGACCACTGTAGGAGTATTTATACCACAGCTATCAGCAAATGCTAAAAATTATTACTTTTTTGGCAGCGATGGGGGGGTTGGGGTGGAGAGCTGATTTACCAACACAATAGATATTGTTATTAACCCATTTTATAAATGAGGAAACTAAGGCATAGAAAAATCATGTACCTTGCTGGAGGTCACATGGCCAATATGTTAGTTATCTACTGCTGTATGACAAACTGCCCCTGAACCTAGTAGCTTAACACTACAATAATTATTATTTCTCACAATTTCTGTGGGTCAGGAGCTCAGGCAGGGTCTAGCAGGGATAGCTTGTCTCTGCTCCATGCTGTGTGGGGCCTCAGATGGAAGCCTAGAAAGCTGCAGCCTGGAATAATTTGAAGGCTCATTCACTCACACGGCTGGCAATTAAGGCCGCTTCTGCATGGATGCCTAGTGAGGGCTGTCAGCTGGAATGCCCAGACGCAGCCTCCGCATGTGGCCTCAGCTTCCTTACAACATGGTGGCTGGGTTCCAAGGGCAAGTGTCCCTAGAGAGAGAGGCTGCCAGATAGCATCTAGATCCTTCCTATGACTTACCCTTAAAAATCACACAGCATCCCTGCTGCCTACTCCTTTGGTCAGGATAGTCAGAAGCCTCTGTGTCTAAGGAGAGGGAGTAGAGCCATCCTTCTCAGTAGAAGTGCCAGAGAAGATCCTGGGGGCAGAGGCGGGGGATCGCAGCCATTTGGGGAAGATATAGTCCAATACAGTTATGGATGAAGCAGAGATCTGACCTAATAGGTTCTGGAGTTCATGGTATTTTTTTTTATAAATATAATTTTTAATGTTTTTTATTTATTTTTGAGAGAGACAGAAAGAGAGAGAGAGAGAGAGAGAGAGAGAGAAAACACTAGTGGGTGAGGGGCAGAGAGAGAGAGAGACAGAGGATCTCAAGCAGGCTCCACACTGTAAGCGCAGAACCTGATGTGGGACTTGAACTCACAAACTGTGAGTTCATGACCTGAGCCAAAATCAAGAGTTGGCTGCTTAACCAACTGAGCCACCCGGGCTCCCCTCTGGAGTTCATGTTCTTAACCAACCAGCTGCACTTTCCCCAGTGAAGGCGGGGAGCAGTTGGCTGGAGAGGCCTGCAGGCTAACAGGACACTGAGTATGGGGCCAGTGCCCCGTGCAGGACTCCATCTCTTATCCACCGAACCCTTCCCAAAACCCCTTTATGGACATCCAGCCCAGGGCACCAAGCTCACTCAGGTCCATTCTAGCACCTTTTATCCACGTCCTAATCCTGCTTGTTTTGTTTTGTTTCGTTTTGTTTTGTTTTGTTTTGTTTTATTTCCAATAGACCTTGGGAGCCATTAAAACAGTGCCAAATTCATTCGTTATCAGAAAGATGTCCCTGCCTTCCTTCCTTCCACCACTCTTGTATTGGGGTGACATACTTGCCTGCACTCAGTCATGAGTGGCTTCCTGGAGGAGGGCTTGCCTTCCTACCTAAAATTCTTCCAAAGCAATAAAGAAAAATATAAGTTGTGGCTTCCCGAGGGTGAGTTGAATAAATGTATCCTACATTACTTTCCACACTAGACCCTGTGAGTCTCACTGACTCACCCTGTTCCCTCAGGACCTGCCATGAAGTGGGTGCTTTATTTATTTTATGAGTGAATTGATAATAAGAGCAAACATGTTTTGAGGGGTTGCTCTGTGCCAGGTACTGTCTTAAATGCTTTACACGTATTGGCTCATTTAATCCTCACAAAAACTCTATGAAGCAGGATAATAGTAATCTCCACTTTATAGATGGAAAACTAGACATAAAGAATAACTTGTCCCAAATCACAGAGCTAGTGACTGGTAGAGTCAACCAAACTACCTTTCTTGATAAAAGGTAAGGAAGGAAGGAGGGAGGGAAGAAGGGTGAGAGGGCAGAAGGGAGGGGGAAGGAAGGAAGGAAGGAAGGAAGGAAGGAAGGAAGGAAGGAAGGAAGAAGGAAGGAAATGCATTATAATTTTTATCCCAGGCTAAGGCATTTATCCCTGCTGAAATGCGAATGTTGCTATTTGGAGTGTCATTAAAAACTTTTCCTACCATAGCGCCTGAAATTCCCATCTTTACATTCATGTCTTTGTATTAAGGTCCTTAGATTACAAATATCCTTCAACAAGGACAGCATCAAGACCATGGCAAGCACTCGCATGTGTTGCTATGTTCTACTTCGCACAGTTGGGCAGGGTTCTGAGACTCTGGACCATCAAAATGGCAAGCATGGGGAGATGGAAGGGAAAGCATCCATCCTTTGACCAAAATTAAAGAATATGAGCAATGCTTTGAGAAAAAAAAAAGAACCCCAAACTCTCTGCTTCGATGAGACATCATCTCAGAGGACAGCACAGTAACAAAACATTCTTTCCAGGGAGAATGATAAGAAAAGGCAGGGCTCTCGGAGCAGGGTAAGGAGAATCCCCAAATTCTTCACCTACATCATGGCTCAGACAGGGCCTCCTCCTTCCAGGCTAAGGCTGAGGAGCACAGGCTGGAAAAAATTTACTGGTAAGAGAAGCCCAGAGAGGAGACTGAAGAATTGTAAGAGAGGATTAACTCAGGGACAAAATGACAAGAGGAAAAATAAAGATCAGCCATCAGTGGCAAGTTGGCCATGGCGGAAGTCTCACATAAATTGAGCAGCAAAATAATGAGAAACTTGGAGGCCAAAAGGTGAGCTGGCAAACCCAGGAGGCATAGCCGAACTGGCCCCAGAGACTCCGCAGAGCCTGAACACTGGCTAGCCCACGTCAGACAAGAGACCTGTTCTTGAAAAATAGTATGCGAGTCCAACATTTGAAAAGGGAGGCATATTATAAACCCAAAGCAAGTGAATCATGGCACTGGTGAGGGTTCCCTGAGAAGCAGCCCCTGACACAAGGATTTAAGTGTGAGTAGTTTATTGAGAAGTAAAAGTGAAAAGAGGAGGGAAGTGGAGAAATGAGACGGGCAGGGTAGGCAGTGCCTACAATAATGGTGAGTTATCAGTCAGCAAGCACTGTAGGCCACTGAAGCTTAATTCCATAGGGATTTTTGCAGGTGCTGGAAGGCTGCAAAAACCATACTCCTAACTGCCCAACAAGAGGGGATTATGTCAACAAATAATAGGCCACTCTCAAGAAAAAGCCATGGAGAAAGAGACAGAGAGAAAGTAATAGTAATTATTTACAAGTAATTTTTCACAGCAAATCAAACTTTTACTTATCTGCTCTTCCTCAGATTTTTTCCATAAGACACACAGATTGCTTGTTTAACAAAAATGATAGACGTTCCCAGAAAAGGAAAAAGTGCAACTGTTAAAAGTTATAGGAGAATTTACCAGGCAAAGGAATTCTAAGGCATATCCTTCTGAAAAACAAAAGCCCCCTCCAATAAGGCCAGCATGGCTCCCTAGTTTATGTTTGTACAAAAATACGGTTTTAAAGAAGGGTAGGATATTTCCATTTAGACAGCTGGCTTATGGCCAGGTAGACCTCTACCTGTTACCTAAGAAAGCCAGATAATTCTGGATTCGACAGGCACACAACCCCTTAGTCCAAGTTGTTCTTCTGGCCACTTCTTGTCATCTCAAGATGAGGCACCACCACTCTGTGTACCCCCAGTCTATGTGTAGAATCTGAAGACTCAGTCTGGGGCCCGTCTTGCCCTACATTTCTCAGCAGGCCTGCAGTCTGGGGCCCAACCTGGCAAGCTGGAGCCTGTTTACCAAGGTCTAGCCAAGTGACTGTGACAGATCCTGTCGGGCAGGGCCAACCTGTTCAGTGTCACGTGCCCCATAGGAGTGTGGGAACATCCCAGCTTCTCCATCATCCAGGGGCATAGAGTTCCTTCCTTTTGGATGGTGGCCATGGTGGTTTTGAATATTCCTGCATAGCCTAGTGGGGCTTGAATTATCTGAGGATCATGGTGAGGTGAGGTTGGGGGATGTATTATCCTTCCACGTGCAAAGACCCTCAGCTCCACACGTAGCAGGAAAGCAGGCCCAGTGCCTCTTCGCTCTTCTCCCATCAGTCTAAAGGGTTTCTTCCTTCATCCAGGCACCAACCACCTTGCTCCTTGATTCCCCTATACTCCCAAAGTGGCCAGTCCCACCTATCCCCTTCTCCTCCTCACACATATGCATTTTATTTCCCTCCTCTTGAAAACTTACCATCAAAGTGCACATTTTCTCAGTGCCTATTTTCAGCTTGATATTCATAGAAGAAAAATATCTAATCAACCAATTCATATTAAGTATTAATGAATAAGAACACCTAATTTATTGAGCTAAAGGAGTGAATCTCTAACAGCTAAATTTTACCATTTGGTAGCAGGTCAGTAGGCAGAAGTTTGTTTTGTTTTGTGTAATGCCTTCCTAGAAAAAAATATCCCAATCCAAATTACCTAGCAATGGGGAACTGGGATCCTCAATTAGAGTAAAAACAAACACTGCCAACCAGAATCTCACAGACATATAATCTTTTGGAACTTTAAGGGAGTTTGGAGACTAAATAATAATAAAAAATAATAGTAATAATAATCACGTATTGAATAATTTTTATGCTATATAAATTATGTTATCTGATTCAACCCATACAACAATCTAATGATGTAGGTGCTGTGATTCTCATTCCTTTTTGACAGATGAAGAAAGTGGTGAAGTGCTTGGAGAGGGTAAGTAATTTTCCTAAGGTTACAGGGCAACTAAGAAAGCTATGGTTTGAACCCTGAAAGTCTGGCCTCAGGGTCTAGACTCTTGTATTATGTATTACTGTCTTCCACCTACTCTTTAAACCGAGATGGCATAGGACTGGAGGTGGGAAGGATGATGAGTGGATGGCCAAGGGTAGAGTCTTCCTCCTTCTCAGCATGACTTCTCTTTCACCAGAAAGCAGGAAGTGCAATTCTATGAGTCATAGAGGGCAGAAGGATGCAGCAGAGATCCTGACAGTTACTTCTACCTAGTTGGTATTTAAATGTCTTTTTCACCATGACAACTTTTGTTCAAGTGAAATGTTACTTGGAAGTCCAATATGACTGGCAGATAAAAGTGAGTTACCCAGGTTGAAGGTGGGAGGGGCAGCCCAAACTTGAATCGTGACCTTATGTTGGCTCCTGAGGCTCTACAACCCGAAAAGCCTACAACCCGAAAAGCACATTTTGGAAGGCTATACTAACCACTATACCACCAACGCTGAAAAGCACATTTTGAAAACCACTCCCTGTCATAGATTGCAATAGCAGCCAAAATTCTTTGCAGCTCTTTCCATCAAGAGGTAGAGTCCAGGGGCGCCTGGGTGGCTCAGTTGGTTGAGCGTCCGACTTCGGCTCAGGTCATGATCTCACGGTCCGTGAGTTCGAGCCCCGCGTTGGGCTCTGTGCTGACAGCTCATAGCCTGGAGCCTGCTTCTGATTCTGTGTCTCCCTCTCTCTCTGCCCCTCCCCCATTCATGCTCTGTCTCTCTCTGTCTCAAAAATGAATAAAACGTTAAAAAAAAATTAAAAAAAAAAAAAGAGGTAGAGTCCATTTCTCCACTCCTAGCGTTGGAGCCAGACTTGGTTTCAGCCATAGAATTCTGTGGGGGTAACGTCATGCCAATTCTGAGTTAAGGCCTCAAGAGATTTCACACTCTGCTGTACTTGCTCTTGGTATCCTTCTACCACCATGTGAGCAAGTTCAGACTGGCCTGCTGAATGAGAGAGCCCACATGGCCTCTGTCATCCCAGGCAAGGCCATCATCAGCCAACTCACCAGCTGATCATTCCCACCTGAGATCAGCCAAGCCCATACCAGACCAGAGGACTGACCAGCTGAGGGCAGCCCAAAATGCTGACCTACAAAATTGTGAGCTAAGTAAATGGTCTTATTTTAAGCTACTAAATTTTGGAGTGATTTGTTATGCAGCAACAACTAACTGATACATTTCCCTTTAGAAAAATCTCAACATGATGCCATGACCTTCCTCCCAGGTCTCAAAATGCGGGGAAATGCACAGCAAGGAGTCTCTCCCCAGAGCAGGCCCTACATTTAGCAATCCACTTACACTTCAGAATGTGGTAGGCACAGGAGAACCATCTGCCCTAACTTCAAACAGTGTTACAATTACAGAGGGGGAAGAAAGAAGACTCTATTACTTGGCTCCAAGGGGCTAAACTTCCATCTAGAGAATTCTGTTCAGAACCCACCTGTGTGGAGAAAGGGAATGTCCCTGTTCACCACAGGTGCCTCCAGGCTCGTGGCATTCTCAAAGCCTGGGGCGGGGGAATAAGTGGCAAAGAGAGGGAGAGAAAGTCTTAAAGGTTAAACCTAGCAAATTAAAGTTGCTCAGAAAACGCCAAAGAAATGTAAATGAAAATTTTCAGCCACAGTAGGAGAAATCCAGGCCCAAGGCCCCGGGTTGATCTTTCAGACTGCCGGGCACACTGCAAAGCTGTCTCCATTTATTTACTTCTAATTGAAAGCTGGCGTGCTGAGGGTTACTCCACCCAGGCGTGAAGTGTAGCCATCCGTGAAAGATTTCCCAAGACCTCTCCCTTTGCAAAGCATCCTTCATGTGCTTAAAAGGGAAAATGTCATGGGGACACTAAATTAAAACTCAGTTTTGTCTTTGAAAAATAGATTCAATCCTCAGTAGGATGTGGTTGGAGAGATACCAGCATTAGCATAATTCCTTAGTGAACTTTATAGGCCAATCAGGAAAAAAAAAAAAAGATATTCAGAAATCTGCCAGAAAAAAAAAAAGGTCTCATGGGGGCCACACATGCTAATCCTCACAGATCGACACTCTTGGGCCTGACAGTTGACAATGGGTGGTTTTCTTGAGGAGATTTTACCTCTTACAGGGGTGGATTCAACACAATTGGTCAGCTGGTGGTAAATACCATACAGGAAAAACAAGTTGACTTGCTTTCAAGCTTGTTAGTTATATACAAGTTCATTAGTTCACTCACTCGCTCTCTTCATTTATTCAGCACATGCTTATTGGGTCCCTGAGGCGTGCAAGGCACTGTTTTGGCTATTGGACATACAACTGTGAATAAGATAGGCCCCCCAAAGCCTACAGTCTACCAGGAAGGAGAGACAGGCAAACAAGTTAAGACAGTTCTCCATTTACATAAGGGCTCCCTTTGGGAAACCTTCTGTGAGTCAGTTTTGGGCATAAGCCAGAATCATTTATAACTCTGGACCCATTCAGCAGGTGTCCATACAGCAGAAGTGGCGACATCTGAGCACACACAGGGCGGCCTACTTAGGCTCCAGACTTTCTCCTCAGGCAAACTTTACCATTAGCATAT
This sequence comes from Leopardus geoffroyi, assembly GCF_018350155.1. Classification (NCBI taxonomy): domain Eukaryota; kingdom Metazoa; phylum Chordata; class Mammalia; order Carnivora; family Felidae; genus Leopardus; species Leopardus geoffroyi. The sequence goes on from NC_059331.1 coordinate 39,962,727, forward strand.
AGAGGTAAAGAACATGGGCAGTGGAGCCAGGCAGACCTCTGCCTAAGTTCTGGCTTTGTCTTATCATTGGTGTAGTCTTGGGCAAGATGCCTGCCTCTCAGACCTCAGGTTTCTCTTTGGTAAAATGACAGCAATGGCAATACCAAAGCAGAGACTGCCTATCTCATATTCATTCTCCCTTTCTTTCTTAGTAACAGAGTGTTAGCATTACTGAAGGCCAGAGTGAGTCCAGCTAAAAGACTACTTTGACCATCTTCCCTTATAGCTGGGTATGACCATGTAGCTAGTTCTGGCCCCAGAAATGTAAAGGGAAGTTGTTGAGTAGAATTTCTGGGAACGTACTGGCCGTAAGCATGTTCACATAGCAAGATGGCACTTTAAGAAATCTGCTGGCTTTCCTCCTTTTCCTCATTGTCAGGAATATAGACATAATGGCAGTAGCTACAGCAGCCATACTGGACCATGAGGTATGAAGATGAAACCCCTGAAGAAAAACTGAAGAAGCTTGAGACTCTGATGATCATGGAGTACTATTAACTCCATGGCTGCCAAGCTACAGGCTTCTTTTGTGAGAAAAATTTGTATCTTTTAAAATAACTGTTATTTTTGGTCTCTCACTGGAAACTGAAGGCAATCCCTAATACAAGTAGCTGTGTTACTGTGCGAACTGAATGAAGCCACTCACGTAGAGGAGTGAGCCCGGTGCCTCACCCACAGTGAACTCTCAGAGCAGAAGAGTTCACACTGTGATTCCACGTAGGAAATGCTTACATCGTCTTGGTCAGTGCAGGCTGCTATAACGAGATATTGGATTGGGTGGTTTATACAACAGGCATTAATTTCTTACAGTGCTGGTGCCTGGAAATTTCAAGGTCAAGGTGCTCACCAATTTGATTTCTGGGGAAAGCCTTCTTCCTGGCTTGCAGATGGCTACGTTCCTGCTATTGCCTCACATGGTAGAGAGAAGGAGAGAGTTCTGGTCGCTATTCCTCTTCTTATGAGGACAGCAGTCCCCTCATGAGGTCCCCACTCTCATGACTTCATCTAAAACTAATTACCTTCCAAAAACCTCATGTCCAATACCACCACATTGGGAGTTATGAATTTCTTGGACATCAGTTCATAACATACATAGACATCAATTCATAACACACATGGGTCCTATCAGAAACTTTAATTACAGTTGTTTTTTTTAAGCGAGATTAGTATGAGTAGGAAACTTCCTGGATTATAGTTAAGAGTTCCGAGGTTATAATAAAGGGAAGTCAGGATCCTGGATAACTGAAAGTTCGGTGTGATGATGGGGGATTGGAGATTGTGTCCATAACCATTTTTCCTAGCAGCACTTAGATGGGAGGGCCTGTCATTCATCAAAGCCACTACTAATTCATGAAAGTAAAACCACATCATCCGATTAAGGAAAGAAGAACTCAAATAATGAAATCAATGGTCAAATCACACATCCATCTTGTGTTGCCTTCTTTGCTTCATAGATGACCAAAACTACAGCAGGAGACCATATGGAGTACTTGGTGCGTGCCGGGCTCTAGCCTTGGTCTTGCCTTGGATTGAGGTCAGTCAGGGCCAGCAGAAGCAGTGTATGCTCAAACTGGGAATTTTGAGAACTCAATAGAGAGACCATTTGCAAAGGTGTGGACAAGATGTAGAGAAAACACAGAGAGAGTGTAGCACCTGTGGGTCAGTAACAATGGGGCTGTCAACCCCCCTCCCCCAGCCTAAAGCCATAAGGACATACAGCAGGTACCAGATGCCACAGAGAAGGCAACCAGGCAAAATCAGGGTCTTTGATGTGAGGACATACCCAGCTCACAGTGACCCTACAGAAGTGAATCTGACCTCACTCCCCTCCTGCTCCAACCTCAAATTTCTCATAGGCTGAAACCTTTCAGAAACCTGAAAGCAGGGTCACCCTGACCATTCAGGTCACCCTCCCAGATATAGCAGGATGGAGAAGGGTGGAGTGTGAATCTTGAGGGACCATGGCCTTAATCTTTCATCTTCGGCAATTACTATATGAGGTAGACACGATTATTGCCTCCATTTTACAGATGAGGAAACAGAGACTGAGAGAGAGAGGGAGATATTTAACAATTTATACATTTGAAAACATATAATTTTGTAAAGATGTACAACTCAGATTCTTTAGACAGCAACCTCCTATTACTGAAGCTACTCCAAATAAGATATTTCTATTGAAATGTACACAGGTCTACATCAGAGCTTAACATCCCACACCCCTATGAGATGTATACTCTGATTACTTATCTTTTACTTTAAAGAAGCAGAGGCTTAATGAAGTTAATTAAATCAGGTGACCTCCAGGATCTTCTGAAATCAAAACAGTATTTAATCCACTGATTACTTAAACCATTACTTTTGACTTATAAAAGAAAACTACAAAAAGACTCCACTTTCAGATCAAAAAGGGAGAAATAAAACTGTCCTTATTTTCAGATGATATGATGGTCTATGTAGAAAATCCTAAGGAATCTACAAAAATCTCCTACAACTAGTAAATGAGTTCAACAACTTCGCAGGATAGAAGATACACATACAAAATCAAATGTATTTCTATATACTAGCAATGAACACATGTAAACCAAAATTTAAAATGCAATATAATTTTGGGATGCCTGGGTGGCTCAGTCGGTTAAGCATCCGACTTTGGCTCAGGTCATGATCTCACGATCCGTGATTTCGAGCCCCGCGTCGGGCACTGTGCTGACAGCTCAGAGCCTGGAGCCTGCTTCAGATTCTGTGTCTCCCTCTCTCTCTGACCCTCCCCCATTCATGCTCTGTCTCTCTCTGTCTCAAAAATAAATAAACATTAAAAATAATTTTTTAATGCAATATAATTTTAAACCACTCAAAAAAAAAAAAAAAAACAATTGCATACTTAGGTATAAATTTAACCTAACAGAACTTTTATCCTGAAAACTATGAAACACTAAGGAAAGAAATAGAAGAACATCTAAATGGAGAGACATACCATGTTCATAGATGGGAAGACTCAGCATAGCAGAAATATCAATTCTTTCCAAAATAATATAATAATGATAGGTTAAGGCACCCCTATCAAAATCATAGTAAGACTTTTTATAGATAAAGGAAAGCTTATTTTAAAATTGATATGGAAAGGTAAAGAAACTGCAAGGCTAAATCAATTTGTACAAAGACTACAGTGGGAGGAATCACTCTGCTTTTATGGCTCATTATATAGCCATAGCAATCAATACTATGTGCTTTGTTGGAGGGATAGACCCATAGATCAATGGAACAAAATAGAGAATCCAGAAATAGACCATTACAGGTATGGCCAACAGATTTTTTACACAGGTACCAACGCAATTCAGTGAAGAAAAAAGTCCTTACAAATGGTGCTGGGGTAACTGCATATCAACAGGCAAAAGAAAAAAAATTGTTTTACCTTGATCTGTACCTCACACTTTATATAAAAATGAACTCAAATGCATCATGTGAAACATAAAACTCTAAATCTATCAGGAGAAAACATAGGAGAAAATCTTCAGGACCAAGGGCTTGGTGAAGAGATTGTAGACTTGAGATGAAAAGCACAATTCATAAAAGAAAAAAAAAATCAATACATTGGGCTTTGCAAAATTTAAAACTTTCAGTCTGGGAAAGACCTCATGAAGAGGATGAAAAAGACAAACCACAGCCTACAGGGAAATATAAGCCACATTTCAGACAAAAACTCCTATCTGGAATATATTAAAGAATTTTCAAAAGTCAACAGTAAAAGAATAAACAAGTCAATTAAAAAAATGGGCCAAGGACATGAAGAGACGTTTCACTGAAGAGGATATATGGATGGCAAATAAACACATGAAAGGATGTTCAATATAACTAGCCATTAGGGAAATGAAAATTAAGACCACAATAAGACATCACTACACACCTATCAGAATGGCTAAAACAGAAAAGAGTGATGACACCATTTGTTGGCAAGGGTGCAGAGAAACTGGAACATGTATACAGAGTTGGTGGGAATATAAAATAGCAGAGACACTCTGGAAAAATTTGGCAGTTTCTTCCAAAATTAAATGTGCAACTACCATACAACCCAACCATTGTACCCTTGGTGATTGATCTCAGAGAAATAAAAATAATGTCCACAGAAAAGCCTGTAGCAGCTCCATTCATAATCATAGCAGCTTTAATCCTAATAGCCAAAAACCGGAAACAACTAAAATCACCCTTGGTAGGCGAGTGGTAAAACAAATTGTGTTACATCCATACCTTGGAATACTATTCAGCAACAAAACAGAACAAACTATTGACACATGAACAATTTGGATGGATCTCAAGGGCACTGTGCTAAGTGAGAAGAGACAGTCTCCAAAGGGCATATACTATATACTCTTACTTATATAACATTATTGAAATGATGAAATTATAGAGATGAGGATACATTAAGGGTTGCTAGAGTTTAGGGATGGCACAAACGGCGAGTGTGTGACTAAAAACGGAGCATAAGGGAAATCATTCTCTTTATTTTTTAGTTACTTTCTTTTAAGACAGACAGCATGTAGGAGGGGCAGACAGAGAAGGAGAGAGACAGAATACCAAGCAGGCTCCACACTGCTGTTAGTGTGGAGCCCAATGTGGGGCTCGAACTCATGAACCGTGAGATCATGACCTGAGCTGAAATCAAGAGTCATACGTTTAACTGACTGAGACACCCAGGCACCCCAGGGAGATCATTCTATTGGAACAGTTTTCTATGTTGATTGCAGTGGCAGTTACAGGAATCTGCACATGATAAATGGCTTAGAACTAGACACACATATTGTTCTATTGTCAGTTTCCTGGTATTGACATTGTACTATAGTTTTATATATATATGTGTGTGTGTGTGTATAAATATATATATGTGTGTTGTATATATATGTGTGTGTGTGTGTGTGTGTGTATACACATATAAAAGTCCCCACCATCAGCAACAAAAATGCGTGCTGAAATTCAAAAACTCTTTCTACTGAAATGTACCACTGCAGTAAATCCTTCCATTCAGGGACACTGAAGTGGTTGACATTAGTGAGAATAGCACAGATAATCTAAAATCTGGAACAACCATATTCTGCCCTTCTGAATGCACTCCCAGCCATCATGCCTAAAATTCCTTTTTTCATCCCTTCTTTGCATCCCAAAACTTTTTGGTGGGAAAGATAAAAGCTTTCCCTGGAGCCATGGCTCTCCAAGTACTACTGGCCATGGGATTAGTTGGAATTCTGTTGGTACAAACTAGAAGAAATCCAACTCAAAGTGGCTAAAGCTAAAAAGAAAATATATTAGTTCATGACCTATGATAAGGCTGGCTTCAGGTATCGATTGATTTGGGGCCCAGAGGATGTCATGAGGAACCAGCTACCCTCTCTGTCCTGACTCTGCCTCCTTGGGGTAGGCCCCATTCTAAGCTTCATGTGGTTGCAAAGTAACTGCCAGCAGCAACTTGGACCACACCCTTCCAATATCAAATCCAGCAGAAAAGCACAATTCCACTTGATCAGTAATTCTAATGAAAATCCTAGAATTGAGTCTCTCAGGTTCTAACTGGCATGACAAGGTCACTATGACCAAAAGAATGTAGTATTCCAATCAGCCTCCTACAATACGTGAACTGGAGCTTGGTAAAGGAAGATCCCATAGAAGTATGAGGGCTGCTGCTCAAAGAATGGGGAAGAACATAGGGGAAAACAGCCCCTGTCTACCACATTCATCAATACCATTGCCAGAAAGATGAACAAAGGGATTGGGGAACGTGTATGTAAACTGCTCTCTCCACCTCCCTGGCAGTTCCCTCCTACTCCAGGCTTTTTCCTAACTTGGGGAAGGGCTGCAAAAGTAAAACATATGCCCAATACAATCACCTTGAGTGTTCCACTCAATTCATGGAGAATTCCTTTCCTTGTCTTCAGTCTGCGTTGGAATGTTGCTTTCTCCATGAAGTTCAGCCATCTCTAATGAAATCTAAACCTCCCCAGCGGCCTTCCCCCCCAAATTTTCCTTTTCTATGAACTCACAGTACTTCATACATACATTATCTTCATTACAGTGTTTTTTTCATGTATCAAGATTATTTATTTACACCCCAGTCCCTCATATTTTACATTCATACACATACACACACTCACACCTAACCAGATTAGAAGCTGTTTGAAAGCAGAGATTTGTTTTATTCACTCTGAGTCCCTAAAATGTTATATAACATGTAGAATGGTATTCAGAAATGTTGGATGGATGGATGGACAGATGGACAGGTGGATGGATGGAGGGATAGGTGGATGGATGAATGGATGGAAGGATGGATGGATGGATGGATACATGGATAGATAGGTGGATGGATGGGTGGATGGATGGATGGATGGATGGATGGGTGAATGAATGAATGGAAGGTTTCTACAGCCTTGACCATTAAATATAAGTAGCAGCACTCATTTGGGCATTTAGTCAATTAATAGCATTTAGTAAACTCCTATTGCATATACAGCAGGGACAAAGAAATTGTTGAAAATAAAATTAACTCAGTAAAGAATAAAGCAATCATATGCTTATTCTGCTCGTTTTAAAATTGAAAACTCCTGAAATAAAGACAATGTGCATTGTTTATGGATTCTCGTGAGAAAGTATTATCATCAGCTAGGGAAAAGCACACCCCAAAGGGCTAAGAAGCCACAGTGATGTCTCGAGAAATTTGTGCTAAGTTTGTTCCCTTGAACGCAAATGCCCAGCATGGTCCAAGGGTATACCAATGAGATGTGAGGGGGAAACTGAGAGATCAATTCAAAGAGATAGAAAGCCTTGGCCTTGACTCTTAACTCTGCCCCTTACACAGGGAGCTGTCAGGTGATTTGACTACTCTGGGCCTCCATTTTCTCACCTGTAAAATGGGGATGACTACCCCCTGAGCTTCCCAGGTGACTCAAGACTTAACCTCCCTGCTGTCCCTGATTCCTCCCTCGTTCTCCTGCATGTGCAATCCACTGGCAAGCTCCACAGTGAAATACTTCCAGAATCCAACCACATCTCTCCCACTTCCCCGCTGGCACGTAGGTCTGAGCCACCATTAACTGTGACAAGGACTCTCGGTATCCAATTCCTGAGGCACCAGCAGTGACCGGTGGAGGCAGTACAGCGGGCCCTACGGCAAACAGTTGTGTGTTGGTTCCTGCATTTGGAGACCCACATCCTGAGGTCTGCCATAGTTTCCTCTCTTCCTTTGCCTTGTCTTAGCCCTTCCAACCTCTTCACCCTCTTCAGAGAGATGGTGTAACGCAGGATCAAGGCCTGGCCTCTGCTTCCACTGCGGCCCGTGAAGCCCTCTGTGCCTGGCCCAGCTTCCACTCAACTCCACTTTCCGCCTCGTGCCTTCTAGAGCTCCAGTGTACTGGCCCTCAGTCTCCCTGGATGTGCCAGGTGTGTTCCCACTTTGGGACTTAGCCCTCCTTCTTCCCTTTGTATCTTGGCAGCCTGATCCTTGGTGTCCTTCAGCTCTCAGCTCAGTGAGGGCTTCCCTGACCACCCATGCAAATAAAACAGGCCTAGAGTCACTCTACCACCTCCGTCTGTTTCATTTTCTCCACAACGCTGACACTACTTGAAACTATGTGTTTGCTTAACGGCGCAGGAACTAGAACGTATACTCCACAAACGCAGGGATATCCTTTGTCTTATTCACTACTGTGTCTCTGGGCCCTATAACAGAGCCTGGCACATAAGTGCTCAATAAGTATTTGATAAATAAAAGAAGAAAGGAAAGGAGAGGGGGCAGGAGGCAGAGAGGGAGCTATCAAGACTATCAAGACTCCATTAGAAAATTCTCATAAGCCACTTAGCACAGTACCTGGCACTCGGGAACTACTTAATACATGGTGTTATTATTCATTTATTAGAAGAGTGGGCAGTGTGCGTGTGCACACATGCACACACACACGAAAATACTTTGCCTGGATTCACCTGGCGTCTGAAGAGGATATTCGAATCCTCTGACGAAGCAACATCCCCACTGGCTCCCCTGGAACTAATGCTTGAACCTAGTTCAGACCCCGGGGGTTTGGAGTTCATTTTCTTTTGGCAATCCGTCGCCTTTTCTTTTCTAAGGGAAAAAAATAAAATACAAAAAGACACTCACATAACATCTTGGAGATCAAATGGCTCTTGGAAAACTGCGTTTTGATGAGTGAGGGAATCAAAACCATATGGATTAGATTCTCCTTAGATCTCCTAGGGGGAAAGGGGGGCGGGAGCAGAGGAAGGGTAGGATGACTGCAAGATTCAGCATTGATTTTTATGAACACAGAGCTAGTTCATGAAGGATGGTCTGAGATGTAGCAGGTCGTTCAAAGCAGTTTGTTGACCACATGCCAGCGGACTCAAAAGAGAAGAGAAGGAAATATAAAAGTTTTTTTTTTTTTTTAAACACTCCTGTTTCTTTTCTTCTGATGTTCCCTCCCCCACAGGAGCTGACTTTGGGGTCTTGTCAGTGACCGGCAAAGAGCAGTGGCTGGACGTTAAGTTTGTACAATTTCTCCCAGAAAGCAGCCTCTACCTCTTTCTCAGAGGAAAGAGTCTAAAATAATCTGTTGAAGCCAAACATTTGTAATCGGGTACTTAGAGGAATGCCATTCATTTTTTTTTTTTTTTTTAATGGTTGTATTTCTATCTGCATTTTGCTGATCTGGGCAACTTGCAGAGGACAGACTAAGAGACTGCATACAGCATGATTCACACTGTCATTTGCTGGGAGAGGAAGTCACGAGGAACAAGAGCTTCCAACATTTTGACTTAAATCACAGAGAAACCTCAAAAGCAGTTTCCTCTATGCTTATCCTAATCTCCTGAAAGCAGGTGACACGGCTGACGACGAGCCTATATGATGCACGGGTCACAGGGAACACTGACTGACCATTTACATAGTACTCATTTCATCCTCCCCACCCACTTCAAGGGACGTTCTCTCACTGTTTTCATTTTACAGAGGAGACTAAGGCAGAGAGGTGAAGCAGCTTAACTAAGGTCACACAGCTGGTAACTGGTGGAGCTGGGATTTGAACCAAGGTTCTGCCAATGCCAGAGCCTGTACTCCTAACCATTATTTCCCTCCAAATAGCCTGCGCTTTCGGAATCTGTATCTTTGCTTTTATTTTTCCATTCATCTAAAAAAACCTTTCTTGCTGTTCCCACCTTTCCTCCCAGCAACCTGCCAAAAATAAATCCCTCGCCCTCTGTGCTATGCCCCATGTGTCCATGGATCCTTTTGGAAGCTCCCAAATTGGTTGGGACCTCTCCCACCTCTGAACTCCAGGAAACCTGGTGCCTCCCTGGGGCTGCCCAGCCCATTCTGCATCATAAACTCAGCCTAGCATGATGATTAGGTACCTTGCTTTTAAATGATGAGACGCGCCTGCATTTATTCCCCTGCTGGGACACTCTAATTTACAAACCACTCTGAGAGACTCAGCTTCCTCATCAGAGGAAAAATAAAATGACCCGGTGTGAGCAAGCCACGAGCTAATATATGCAGGGCACACAGCAAGCATGCAATTCATGTCGGCTACTGTGTTCTAGTTCCTTGGCCGCCTGTTTGAGCTCTCCCACCTGACTGTAAATTCCTCCAAGGAAATGTAATAGTCACTGATTTAGGCAGTGATTGCATTAGGCATTTCACTAACTGGGTTTAAAGGAGAGAGGAGAGAGGGGCGGGTGGGGGAAAGGAGATGGAAAGACAGCTCAGAGGGAATAAGGGTAGCCCCTCCAGACCAAGTGCTTGTCACGGGACAGCGGTTCCAGGATTAGCACATCCAATCCTCCCGGCAGCCCTGGGAGGTAAGTGCTGTTATTACCCTCATTTTACAGATGAAGCGACTGAGGCCCAGGGGGTTGAATGACCTGCCCATGGCCATATATTTGGTAACACAGAGTCAGGATCTGAATTCCAACACTCTTGAGTCCAGAGTCCAAGGTCTTAACCTGCTAATCTAGACTGCCCCTAAAAAGGGGGGATTTTAAAGCTTTCAAATAGCGATAAACAAAAAGGCTGGAAGTACCCGGTCTGGATTGATGGGTATTTAATGGGTAGAAATGTTGGGCCACAAGTTCACCAACACTTTGCCCGGAGTTTATCCAGTGGGAAGAAAGCACTGGGGGTTTCCCCGCAAGAAGCCATGTGGGTTTTGTGCACACACTCTTGATAAAACAGACAAAACTCTGGCTGAGGTGATGGTTCAGGTGGGATCCATGTATATATTTTATCATGCTTGTATGTCATTTCATGTTTTTTTTTTTCTTGAAGGACTTGATTTAACACATACCTCAAGGTGAGGTGAGGTAAATAAATTCTAAGATTGGAGAAAACGCAAGAGATCAATATGATGGGGGAAATATCTAAATTAGTCCTAAAAAGGTGGTGGTGGGGAGTGTCAAGGAAGGCTTCCAAGGGACGACTGGGTTGAGACCAGTTGGCTTAGTGAGGAACGCACCGTAGGTAGGTTCACTCAGTAGCCATTTCCAAACCCTTTCTCCTTTTGTGTTCCTTGATGGAAGCTTGAAGAGCTAATAGTTTCCTAGCCTCCCTTGAAGTCAGAGGGGTCCACATGACCAATTTTGGCCATTATAATTCCAACAGAAGTCTGTGGGAGGATTTCCTGGAAAAAAGTTGTACTTTCCTCGTGACCGAGACAGAAAGGGCAGGCTTAGCCCTTTCCCATTCTTCCTGCCTTGAATGCTGATATAATGGCTGGAGCTGCAGTAGCCACCTTATGACCATGAGGCATCAGGGTGTAGACAAAAGGCAAGGAAATGGCACAGAACCAGCCCTGTCATCATTGTGCTGCTGAAGCAATTCTGCCTACCTCTACATTTCCTGTTATGTGAAAAAAAAAAACAAAAACAACCCCACTATTTGAACCCCTCTAAGTCCTATTTTTTTTCATGACTTGCAATCAAAAGCATTTCTAATGCATCCCCTAGGCAAAGTGGGAAAATAATGACAAAAAAAGATGAGGTGTTCAAGGCAGAGAGTCCAGCATGTGCAAAAACCTGGCGGAGAGAAAGACTAGGGCATATCTGAAGATAACAGATACCATGTAAGTGAAGTATATGTTATTGGTGCTGGGTGCTGAGTTTTGGGTGCTGGCTGTGGTGAGAATAACACTGGAGAATCACACAAGGGCGAGGGCTACACATGCAGGGCATTTTACAGCTCGTAAGTTTAGAATTTGGACATTATCTCTAACAATGGGGCACCGTGGAAAGCTCTGTGTGTGTGTCAGCAGCTGAGATAACGTCACATTCTAAAAAGACCCTTCTGGCCTGACCTCATTCATTCAATAAACACTTTGTGAGAATGGAAAAGTAAATTGGTAGAACCACTTTAGAAAACTGTTCTCAGGTATCTGATGCCCCAGCAATCCCACAACTAAGTACACATCGAAGAGAAATGAATGCACATGTCCACCAAAGGATAACTCCAAGTATGTTTATAACAGCTTTACTCATAATAGCCCAAAGCAGGTGGCAACCCAAATGCCCACCACGGCTAGGACAGCCAAATGATTTGCTGGCATCCTTGCGCAATGGAGTACTACAGAGCAAGAAAAAAACGAACTGTTGTCACAGGCAACATGAAGGATCAGAGGCCTACTGGTGAGCAAAAGAGGCCTGCAGAGGAGATGGACAGTTGTGTTAGTCTGTGCCCTTCAAGGATATGCCAAGATTCAATGTCTAAGAGGTGATTAAGGCAAACATCTCTGAGGGAAAATGGAGGTCACTGGGAAAGACTGGGAACCAGCAGGCTGTGGTGCAGGTCTGCTCCCTATGAGGGCAAGGAGGGAGGGAAGGAAGAAGGGAAGGAAGGGACTGTGTAGTTCCCTAGACCACGGTGTATATTTCCAAGGAAGCTCAGCAAGGCTAATGGGGAGTCCTTGAGCCAAAACTGCCAGTCAGATGGTTCACTATCTCCCAGGAAATACCCTGCATGAGAGTTCCTGCCACATCCAGTTAAAGGTAGCAGGAGCCAGTGGGAAGAGTGTTCTCCCAGATATGAGATGACATATTTCAGAGTCCAGCAGAATCAGCTGTAGGTCAGGCTCCACAGTCAAAGATCTACGAGATGCATTTTCATGGCCACAACATCATACACTTCCATAGATGAAGGTAAGAACAGGCAACATCAGTGTTCAATGATAAAAGAATGCCGGTTACTTCTAGAATAAGTAGGGTTGGGACTATGAGAGAAAGGGCATGGGGAAGCCATCTATGGTGACTGGAAGTGTTCACTGTCTTGATTAGGGATGGTGACTGTGGAGTAAACATCTTTCAAGGCACCACCTAGGGTTGTGCACTTTGTAGGAAAAAATAAGAAGTTCATACTGAGCAAGCACTATCCAATACCATGCTCAGCCCTGGGCACCCAGGGGTGACTAGAGCAGACAGGGATTCTGTCCCCCAAGGGGCAGGAAGCAGGAAGCATGGTCCAGCATGTGAGCCAGCAGGGTCCCTGCTGAGGAGAATACTGGCAGTGAGCCTGGGGGATAAGATACTGTATACAGATGGTCAAGTCCAAGAAGCATTTCATCAAAGACTCTTGAAAAGACAGAGTAAAACCAAATGACAGGCTTTGCAAGAAGTAGAAGGAGATATAGGAAACCAAGTCAGGAACCATCAGAACTGCTTACAAAGGAAACTGCTTTTGGAGAAATCAGTTACGGAAAAATTCAGTGTGACTGTTCACTGCTGGGACGTCAGGGAGCCCTGAGCCCTGGGAACCACATCTTTCCTGAAGTCAAGCTCCTCTCCTCTGTGCTCACGAATCAGTTTCCTTTGGTTTACAGGATCTACTGGGAAATTACATTTGATATTTTCCAAAGCCCAGAAAGGGTTTCACATGTTTGTGACGAGTGCTGGGAGGCAGGTAAAAGAATGTAGTCTCTGGACAGAAGGGGTGTCATTCAGGGCCTCTTAGAACGAAACTGACCTATCATTTGGAGGAGATGCAAAATGGAACTCACCTTGTTCTGGAAAACTGAGGATGTCTCCTGCGAGTTCATTGCTCACAGAAAGTTTTCTGCGGAAAAGCTCTGGTATTGATCATTCCTTAAGGAACAGTTTCAAACAAGCAAACTCATTCCAAATGACTTCTGTGTTTTGCGAGTGCTTCTAGTATCAGCCCTTAATTTCCAACCCTTTTCAATTTAACATGGTGATGTTGACTATCAGGCTTTGAAACAAAACACGTAAATATATACATATATTTTAAATTTATTTCAAATCACCATGCCCTCAAAATGTGAGCCTCCAGAAGGAGGAACTATGAATAGAACATTTTACACTTGTCTAACTTTTCCTGAGATTTTTTTTAACTGTCCTATCTTTTCAGTCTGTGGTAAATGCCAAAAAAATACCTCTCCAATAATTTACTGTGCTGAGATGGCAGTGTAATTGAGTCACCCAAGTTAAGCACTTCAGGAAAATTTCCATCAGGTGCCATCATGTTCTCTGGCCTAAGCTTTATTTAAACTCACTGGATCAATCTGAATCAATTTGACATGTACACACTTCAGGGCATGGTTAGTTTCAAATCAATTAAGCTCCTCATGACTTTATGATTAAGAACCCAAGGTTATAAAACATTAATATAAAAATCACAAATTGTAAAGTGAAAAGTAAAATCTCCACCTAACATTTCATAAAAATCAACAAATCATTATGTAAGCTTCATTAAACAAACAAGGTAAGAGTAATTAGGTGGTAAATTGAGTACAGCGGTTTCCAAAGGCTCTAATTGGGATGGACCAAACAGTTTAATAACAACAAGGAAGCCAGGGTCAAGTGCAGTCTTTGCAGAATGTGGACCTGAAAAGAACTCCTCCGTGGTCTGGTGGTCCTTACAGGAGGAACACACAAGAGTTCCCAGGAGAAGCAGAGAGTGGGCTCAACACCTTCTGGCTCTCCCCTAACCTTGGTCAGGCTGCCTTACACCACCGGACACATCATAAGGATCTACTCTTGGCTGGAGCCAGCAGTCAGCCACGTGAAAGCATTTTAAGGATCACAATGTAATGTGATTCTTCCCTTCTAGAGTTACTTGGAATTTTTCTCTCCTGGTTTTGGAGCTCAGAGGAAGCAAGTAAAGAGGAAGGAGTGAATTCAAGTTTACATTAAAATAATGAGGACTTCCAGGCCCCTTGATAAGTTTGATCATTTTCATTTATCTTTACAACTCCCGTGAGGATGAGAGGGGTTCTCTTACTTCTCACCCTGTTTTAGATACTGAAGCACAGAAATTTTAGGTAACTTATCCCACAGTCACACAGCAAGGAAGGGGCAGAACCCGGGCGTGTGTGATTCGGAAAGATGAGTTCTTCACCTCTGCAGGGTGGAGAGGCCTCTTGCATGCATTTATTCAACACATACCGACTGAGGGCCTCTGCCTCCTCTGTACCAGGTGTTTCCGGACTAAAGATCAGGGCGAACCAAACAGGCAGGTTCTTGCCCTCACAGGGGGCTTTCATTCTAGGGCAGAGTGGAGTGAAAAGTAAATAAACAATCTGATAAAGTCAGAGTGATAATGCTCTGCAGAGAGTGTTCAAAGGGTACCGTGATAGTGACGGGTGGCATCTTTCACTGGGTGGTCACCTCTTAAGAGAGGGCATATGAGCTGAGGTATGAATGACAAGAAGGTGACAGCTATCCTGAGTTTAAGGAGACAGACACTCTGTTCCAAGTGGGGAGACAGGTGCAGAGGCCCCAAGGAATTAATAGGACCTCGGCACCTGCCTCTTCTCTTCATCTGTTTTCTCTCCCCTTGAATCTGTATGTGTCTCGTGACTTACATTCACCAGTAGAACGTGGTACAGTGACAGTGTTTTGGTGGGTGAGCCTAGTATTCTGGCAATTTCCTATTTCACCCTCTTGGAGCCCTGACCCAACATGTAGAGGGATCCAGCTACAATGCTGGCGAGGCCATACAGAGAGAAATACACACGAGGCTGGCCCTAAGCTAAGGAGCCAATCATGTGAGAGAGGGTCTCCAGCCCCAGTAAAGTTCCCAGCCAAATGCAGCTCCGTGAGCAACCCCACTGACACCTCAGGGGGACAGATAGAGCCTCCCAGCTGAGCCCAGCTAAGCCACAGAACTGTGAGAAAGAACCCACGGTTGCTGCTACAAGCCACCAAGCTTCAGGATGGTTTGTTTTGTAGCAACAGATCATTAAAGCAGCTAGTGTGACTAGGGTTAAACAGAGCAAAGAGGGGTGGTAGAGGGTGAAGCGAGACTTCACTCTCCACCACGAGCTGGATCTGGTAGGACCCATGAGTCAGAGTAAGCAGTTGAGATGTCATTCATGTGGTCGAGAGCCACCAGAAGGTTCAAGGGGCGTGACAGGATCTGATGATTTATATATTTTTAAAACGTATTCTGGCTGTTGTGTGGTGAGGGAATAGTGGGGTCGGAAGAGCAAGAGAAGAAGCGAGAAGACATCGGATAGGCGGCTACTGTAGGAATGCCTGCAAACTGAACCAAGGTGGTGGCGGTGGAAATTCAGTGAACTGATTTACGGCGTGTTCTGGAGATAGAGTCAAGAGTACATGTTGCTAGATGGAGTGTCTTGGGACCGGCTGGCTGAGGATAACTCCCTGATTTTAGGTTTGAGGAACTCAGCTGATATCATACAGTTCTCTAAGCATACTCTCGGGTGCTCTGACGTCTGGTGATGAGAGGAAAGGAGATTCAGCCAGAGGCAATGAAGGAGCAGCCAGGGAGGTGGGAAGAAACCCAGAATCTCTAACGGTTCCCAGAAGCTAGGGGAATACAGTTGTTAAAGGAGGAGGATGAATCAAATGAAGTCAATATTGATAAGGACAGATAGGACCACTGGTTCATGGAACCAAGGGAAGTCACTGGTGAGCCACTGAGTCATTGCTAACACACGAAGGAACCGTCTAGAAGGATTATACATTTCATCAGAGTGGCACAGAACAGAAATATGTTCTCACACCTCCCTAATCAATGCCATGATAGTAGCTAAAGCCCCAAGTCTTTGGTCAATACAGGGGTGGAGAAGAGGCTATAAGTATGCTGAATTGACTGATTTTAAACTTTTAAAAAGAACGTTTTCCCACTGATGCCATCAGGAAGAACGAAGGCTCAAAAGGGAGTATATAGAAATGAGTTCTAGGAATGCGGGACAAAAATACAAAGTAAGTTAAATTTGATATGCATCTTCGATACATGGCTCAAAAATATCCCAGGGAAGGGAGGCAAGGGCAGGATAGCTGGGCAATGATTAGGAGCAATAAAGTCATTCCTATTTATCCCGTCACTGCGTGGAGACATTTGAAGAAACAGGTTGTGCAGAAGGGGGGAGCAGCCCGGGGTCAGGCACGGAGCTGACCTCCTCCTCACACACACGCACACACACACACACACACACACACACACCGTGAACACCATTAGTGCTCTTATCTCTGTTTTGTTGATGAGAAACTAAGGCTCGCGCCAAGGCCCCAGGGCAACTACATGACAGAGTTCAGGTTCAAACCCCGGCTAATGTGACTTGAAAATCTAATATTTTAACTCTGCTTCCTTCAGAATGCCTTCTTTAATCACAACAGAAGAAACCAGGGCACACTGTTATGCATGGAGAATTACAGGCTGCAGTTGGAAGGATATTTCTCCATTTTTTTTTTGACAACTAAAATTAACTTCTTTGTCGGGTCCCCAATCCTTGGGGCGGCAGAAACAAAATCACTCCCATTTAGGAATTTCTCTGACTCTCCCCCAGGCTGACCTCCCAGTTCTGGAGGCCCTCGGGAATGCCAAGGCACGTGAAGCTTCCGTGTCCCCTTCTGTGCTCCCTCTGGCACCCTGAGTCTTTCTCGGGTTCTTTCTGCCTAAACTCCCTGATGGGCCATCTCTACCTAACTGATTCCACACTAAGCTGGCCATGGGAACCCTGGGGGCTCCCCTCGACTATCCAGGGAATGGAGTTGCGTTAGTTATGTGACTCTGGGCAAGTTATTTAACTGCTTTGTGCCTCAGTATCCCTATCTGTAACATCAATGGTCTTAAAGGGATGTTAGAGAGTTAGAAAAGAAAATATTCGTAAAATGCTTAGGACAGTGGTTGGCACATGACAAATGCTTCACTAAAGTTAACTGTCATTGGGGGTGGGCGGGAAGAAAACAATGACTCTCACTGACCAAGTTTTTGTCTTATGCTTGGACTGTAGCTCTAAAATCCAAAATGCTGGAACTTTGACCCTTTTATTCCCTCGATTCTGTAGCATCCTTTCTTCCCCTGGACAACAAAAGCAAATTGTCTATGGGGTGCCTGGGTGGCTCAGTCGGTTAAGTATCTGATTTCAGCTCAGGTCACGGTTTTACCGTTGGTGAGTTTGAGCCCCACATCGGGCTCCACACTTATAGGGCAGAGCCTGCTTGGGATTCTCTCTCTCCGTCTCTCTCTGCCCTCCCCTGCTGGCTCTTTCAAAAGTTAAATAAATAAACTTAAAAAAAAAAAAAGAAATTATCTGGCTCCACACATTTGGGACTTTGGGGGTGGGGTGTGGTTTAATATCTCAAAATCCCACCCTACCCAGTCATAGGTGGACAGTTCTGTTTGAGACTCTCTGAGTTGTCCTGCAGTGACCCCCCAATTCCCACTACCTTCCCACCACAACACACACACACCCATCACTATCTCCACTGCTGCTGTCTAGAGGGTGGAATTCTCTGGCATATAATTCCCCTACAACTCACACAGTTTATCTTTGGAGTCATATCCATTCATTGGATTTTATTATGATCTTTGGGGAAAGAAAACCAGAATCTGCTCTCAGCTACCATCCTTTTCTCTTTTAACAAAAATTGTGTATACTCACAAATTTGTTCATAATTGTGACACTTGAGTTTTCCATTCTACAGACTTGTGTGTAGAGATTAGACTAGAGGTCTGCCATGCATATCTCTTAGCCACATGTTCAACATGTAAACATATTACCCCCAAAATCAAATCTGCTAAAATAAATCTTTTGTGCATTATGGAGAACTTCAAACATATACAAAAGTCAAGGAGCCACCAATGTTCAGGCACTCATCCTCAACTCATGGCCAATCCCACTTCGTCCATCCCTAGCCATATATTTTGAAGCAAACCTCAGAGATGGTATCATGTCATCTGCAAATGTCACTGCGCTTCTAAAGACTGAGAATGCTCTTTTACAACATGGTACCGGGATCACAACTCTGGTAAAAAGTAATGATGATTCCTTAATATCATCAAAAAGCCAATCAGTGTTCAATATTTTTTTTTAGCAGCATCCAGTCTGATACATCAGGGTTGGGATTTGCACCTTGCAAATTGTTTTAGGAAACAGCCGGCGGCTGTCCGGGTGAATGATTCCATCCCTCCGTTTTCTTCACAGACAGGAACGTCATAGCCGAACCCACAGTGGGTTTTGCCAAGAACTCCAAAAAAGACAATCACGTGTCAAATAACCATGGAGACGCGGTTACAAAAGGAACACTTATTCCTTGCTCCCTTGTTTAGCTGCTGAGCACTGATGCAGGAGGCAGGCGCCGCCTGGGGCTGCACACACCTGACGGTGTGCTCCTGGTCAGCTCTGCCTGAGCCTGCAAGGACTCGTCCAGCTGGTGTCAGTGTCAGTGCCGGGGATTAGCGTGCCCTCCTGGGAGAGTCCAGCTGACCGCAGCGCTGGAAGAATCGGAATCTCCAGACTGTCCTTGTTAGTTTCTTCTAATGGTTCAGCAGAAGTTTGATATGAATCCAGCAGAGAACTTATCTGAGGTATTATTATTATTATTTATATTATGTTTCATCCGGTTCCAATGCTGATTATTTACATGACGAGCCTCGTGATATTAACCTAAGGGCAGTTCCAAGCCTAGTCCCTTGAAGTGAAGTGACTGCATTCTTAGATTTGTGGCCTACAATGGCTTTCATTTAGACACCTTACATAAATCAAGGTGCTGGTAAATCAAGAATGAAGTGATCTTATTATTACTTTAAAAAAATACATGCACAAAAATAGTCTGCTAACAATTGTTCTGGTGCTCTGCCTCTGTTCCTTAGCTTTCCTGCTTCTGGGTCTTTCTGCTTCGGCTCTCCCAGGGCTGCAGGAGGTAGGAAGGCCTGGGGTCAGAGACTTAGCACCCCCAGTATCAACCAGTGAGGGGCCCATGTTGGTGGATAAAAGCCCCAGGTGGGATAACTCTGAGGGGTGTTCTACAGCGCTCCCCAGAGGTTCCAGACAGGCCTGAACCCCCGCTGTCCACAGAACTAGCCGATTCATTATCAGCAGCCCTCCCTGGACCATCTCATTTCCCCCATCCTCCATTAGTGCTTCCTACCATTACCTCCCACTGTAGGGTGACCAGTTCATCCTGGAAAATCCCCTAGTCCCAGATAAACCAGGACAGGTGAATACCTTATCTTCCAAAAAAAAAATAAATAAATAAACAAACAAATAAATAAACAAACAAACAAATAAATAAATCACTTATACTCAAATTCTAGTTCCAGGGTTGGCTTCTGGAGTATCTGAACCTAAGACAATCCCTACAGACAGAAGAGTCTGGAACGAGATGCACCTCTTTTTTTTTTTTAATATAATTTATTGTCAAATTGGCTAACATTTATAGTGTGTACAGTGTGCTATTGGTTTTGGGGGGTAGATTCCCGTGGTTGCGATGCACCTCTCACCTGGGTATTCATTATGAATAGAACCCACTGGAGTTGGGCAGTGGGGCAGTGGGGCAGTGTTGGGCTCCGTAGGTATTTGGGTGTGGGAATCTATGAGAATGGTTTCTCATCAAATCTGTATTTGACGTTTTTACGAAGAACATCATTTGTCTACTCTTTCAAAAGTACATAATAAAAACTTGGGGTTTTATAAGCAATTGGCAAATATTTGTTTTATAACTTTTCACAAGTCATCTTCATTTAAGTGTTTTTAAAGAAAGGAAAGAAAACAGATATTAAAAAAAAAAGTTTTTAATGATGACTCAGGGCAGCGGTTTTCAAATCTTTTAAGCCTACAAATCTTGTGAGGCAATGCTACATGGGTCCTCCAGTTACAACCAGTTACAAGTGGAGCTGCTGGCACTAACACAGGGTTCTGGGGCTGGAGCCCCGCCCTTGCAGTTGCCCCGCCACCCCATCAGTCCCCCAACCCTCTTCCCTACCTCAGGTAACCACTAAGCACTTCCTAGGAAGCCTGAGGTTTTTGTTGGACCCCAGCGTGCAAACCACTATCGTAGGGGATTACTGAATGGCATGAAAAAAGATCACTAACTTTTTACTTTAAAACATGTTAGAACATGAGAAGGGCAGGGCAAAAAAGAGCACACACATTCTGTCTTGAGTTTGTGGGGGGAAAAATAATAACACCTGTATTCATATACATTGAGAAAAGGCTGGAAAGAAATACACCAAAGATGTTCATGGTGGTCATCTCTGGGGGACTGGATCCCCAT
Source organism: Leopardus geoffroyi (assembly GCF_018350155.1). NCBI lineage: Eukaryota > Metazoa > Chordata > Mammalia > Carnivora > Felidae > Leopardus > Leopardus geoffroyi. The sequence continues at coordinate 39,983,262 of NC_059331.1, forward strand.
GACCTTTTCACTTTCTATTCTGTGCCAGCGATCTATTACCTCCATTTTCCACAGTGGGTAGGAATTCTTTTTCAGGCGAACGAAATCCCAACACATGATTTTAAAGAGGGGAGGAGAGGAGGAAATATATTCCAAAGTCACATGCAGACAACAGCAGCATCAGACTAGATTTTCATTATTCCTAGATACCAATCTGAAGAGCAGGGCCTTTTTCAGTTTGAGAGGGTTTAGCCACTGAAGACTGCATAACACAGGTTATAGCCTGTCAATTCCATGCCCAGCAAGGTTTTTGAAGCTTCTAATAATAATATATGAACATTGCCCATAAAATAAGCAAAGCAGGGGATAACTCTCCTGCCCCCATTGCCATGCAGTGGTTCAGCCAGCAAAGTAGGCGGTGCCTCCTGTGACTGTGGGTATGGTCAGGTCAGCCGCATGGCCAAGGAGCATTTGAAAGGAGACTCGAAGCTTTGCCAAACCTGAGGCTATAGTAGAGAATTAGTGTTTAAATCTGTTTTTCCCCAACTAGCTGCCCATCAGAGTCACCTAGGGAGATTTCTTACAATCGGATTTCTGGCCCCACCCACGGATCACCTGATACCTCCTGAAGAGGACTTAGGACCTGCATTTTAAACAGATACGGCAAGGGCAATGGGGATACTTATGGGACAACTTCGTGAAGTTCATCATCATGGCTAGTCTGTAAGTTCTAGGAAACTTATATGCCTGTTTGCTGCTGTGACCTAGATACTGTGTGCACAACTCCTGGTGCTCTAAATATTCAGGGAGGCAACTATTTATGGAAAGTTCACTCTGTGCCTGACATTTTGCTAAGTAGTTTCAAGTCCATTCACCTTAATTATAACTCAAAGTACGCTTCTATCCATTTTGTCAAAGATGAAGAAGATTCAGAGGGGTTAAGAAACTTGCCCAATATCACCTAGAAAGAAAGAGAGGCACCACTGGAATCCTGGTCTGTGGCCCAAATGCTAGCTCATCTCATTCAGCTAACACACTTCTAGAAAGTTCCATGGCTTTTCCTTCCTTTTCCTGGGAGAAAAATGGAACCAGAATTCTCCACTCACCTTCCTCATCTCCTATCCTCTACCTGCTCCTTCACTGGTTTACACACCCGCACACATGCACACCCTCTTTTAAGTTTTACCTGCATCGAAAACAGCACCAGAATACTACCCCCAGGATATTTTATACAGAGGTTTATTCTCACAATTTTCTCAGTTCTTGTTAAACATGTCTTTCCTAAGCTACAGGAAACCAGTTGTTCCTTGAATCCATTTTAATTCTCCAATTATTTGAAAGCAGTTGTTGTAAACCATCCTAAGCAATTTGCCTGTTCAAATCACAAGGCATTTGATGGTGGGTCCTTATCCTCCACTAGTCACAAGGCCTCAGAGGCTACAGGTTTCCTCCCCTGACCTCCTCACCAGATAGTGTGATGCAAACAGACCCATCTTAGACCAAATTCCACCAAAAAGGTGACAGTTGTTAGCAAGTAGGCACATACACAGACCTCCGACCCATTCTGTAAGCCTGGGGACATCTCAGTCCGCTGTCCTGTAAGACACGTCAACAGCCTCTTAGATGAGAAGTTCATTTGAGGCAGGTGTGACAGTACTGTCAGTGCAGTACTTAGCTAACCTACTCGGGCAGGTGATAAAATCATCCTTTTCACATCCAGATACTGGACCGGGTGGACATCCAAGCTCAGTGCCTTTCCAAGAGAACACGTCACTGGTCTCGCTAGATTCATTTGCAAAGTTCAGGCAAAGCAGGTGCACCACGAAACATTTCTAGCCATCTACCTTTCCTGAACACCCTTATTTTCATCAATGAAAAACCATTTTAGAAATCCATTATGCTAATGAACACACCCGTGGGTGCCGAGCTAAGACAGATCGTTGAAGCGCTTACAGTAACTTCCTCTGGGGTGTGGGACTGTGATCTTTCAAATGTTAGCTAACTGGCCCTACAGTGTAAATGAAGGCTAACGCGTGTGCGTGCACACATAACATGTTATCTATGCTTTAGCTTTAGAAGTGAATTACAGACAACACATATCAGCATAATAGCCACCATTTAATAAGAACTCCCTGTATGCCAAGTACTGTGCTGAATGTCTGACCAGGAAGAAGACTGATCTCGTTTCATTGCCACTGAGGAAACTGAGGCCCCAGGAAACCCAGCTAGAAAGGATGAGCTAGACTCATACTCTGGCGGACTTGACAGCTATAAATCTTAACCGCTCCAAGAGACTGGTTGCCCGTAAGTTCTTCGAGGCCTCCTGGGAATCCCTCAGTCATCATCACCAATAATTTTTCATTCTTGGCTCAAAACTTTCAACAATAAATAAAATCCCAATCCCTGGGAAATATTCTACTGCATGACTTCTGAGCATAGTTGGTTCTGAAGCGGGCTTGGGAACTCCTCTGGGGGTGATAACTGTATTCTACCCAGAAACATGCCGCGCAGCTGTCTCTCAGTTTCCAAGGCCAAGGGTGGCCACAATTTGAATCTCCGCCCCCTGCCACCTTCCCTGTTAAGCCTCAGCATGGAAGCCTCCTCTCCTGCACCCCTCGGCTTAGTGTCTGTGTTTGAGCACATCAGATGCCGCAAGGCACTGGGGAGAAGGGCAGCCAGTCACAGCCCAAAGCACCCTCCCTCCCTCCCTCCCTCCCAATAACTATCATAAACTTCAGAGTTGCCAGGGCAGAGAGGAGAGGGAGTGCGCTGGGGTTGGTGAGGCACCATCAAAATCTCAATACTTTACAATAGGAGAGTCGAAAGAATTTGCTGATGGATCAACATAGAGTCTACAAGAAGAGACTTTTAAGACTTGGAGCCTGAGCGCAGAGGAAGCTAGTTGTCACTAACAAGGTGGGGAAGACTGAAGAGCAGGTTCATGGAGAAACAGCGGGACCTGTGAGGTTTGAGAGGCCTATGAAGTATCCCAGGTGTATTAGTTTTCTATTGTATTGTAACAAGTTACCACAAATTTAGCAGTTAGAAATGACACCATCAACTCACCATTCCGTAGGTCACAGTCCGGGTAAACTCAGATGTTTTTGCTGCTCAGGGTATCAGAAATTTGAAGTCAAGGTGCTCACTGGACCCAGTTCTTGTCTGAGGCTCTAAGGAAGAAGCCATGTGCAAGTTCATGTTCATCGTTGAGAGAATTCAAGTCCTTGCTATTGTGGGTCTGAAGCCCCTGGTTCTTTGCTGGACACGAGTTGATGGCTACTCAGCTTCTAGAAGCTGCCTGCGTGTCTTGCCATGGGGCTTCCTCCATCTTCGAGCCAGAAAGGGTGGGCCAAACCCTCCAGCTTTGAACCTCTCACATGCTCTTCTGTCACCAGCCAGACAAAAACTCTGCCTTTAAAGGGATCTTGTGATTGGGCCAGACCACCAGGAACATCTCCTTTCTTTAAGGTCAGCTGCATCGTATAATACAATCTAACCAGGGCAGTGCCGTCCATTACATTCTCAGTCCCGATGGAGAGTGCACACCAGGGCAGGAGTGGGGGCAGAAAATCATGGGGGCTTTCTTAGAATCCTGCCTGCCACCCAAATGGAAATGCAGAGGAAGACAGTCTCCTGCAGAAACTTCCAGGGCTGAAGAACAGAGGAGGAGGGGGAGGGGACAAGCCCATCTGGATGTCTTTAACCTCTGGAACTTGAAGCACTCAGGAAAGAAGGCCTGGCCCTTTGAAGCGCCCCACAGAGCCGTGTGTGTGTGCCCCACCATGGGTCTGCCCTGCCAATCCTCCTGCAAGGGCCCCGAGGCATCTTGGCTGCAGTATCCCCGTGTCTGGCAGGTGAGTCAACAGTTGGCTGCTCTCCTGGGCTTTCTTGGAAAGGGCTGTGTTCCAGGTTGGCAGCTGTGCTGGCTGGGAAGGAGGAAAAGAGAAAAGCCAAGTTCTGGGGGCGTTGCTGCCAGGCAGGACACCTGGACCTTTTCCCCCTCGGCCCCTGAGAATGATGGCAAGAAATTTCACTATCACTCCAGGGAAGCCGGAGCCATAATAAAGCAGGGTGGTAAAGCTCTCAGGCAGTGGAATCCAATCAGTGACGTAGTCTCACAATTGCACCATCCGTAAAATGGGGATAGTTGCTAGTAGCTTCCACAAAGGGGCTTGTGACAATTAAACAGCATGGTATCTGTAAATCATTGACCACAGTGGTTGGCATATAGGAAGTACTGACAAAAGCCCACACAAAAAATACTATTAACAAAGGGGAAAGGAATGGCAGATGGAGGCTATCCAACGAGAAGGGATTAAAAGGAGGAAGGGATCAGATAAAGAGGTCAAGGGGACAGCTAACCCCTTTGATAAGAAACTTTCATAATATTGGAATGCAAGTTAGTTGTTTCTATAAAGACTTATGAATATACAAAGGACAGCTGGTACACCCCAAGGCATGATGGATTTTGATTGAGCCACACAGTAAATCTGGATATGATGTTTCCAAGGCTCCTAGGTAGCCAGATAGGGCTTCTACTTCCAGTAGAAATTCAGGAGGGAAGAGAGGGACAAGCAAGGGGCAGACTATTATGTTGGTATGTTGCATGCCACATTTGATTGCAAGTAACAGACGTCCACACGAGCTTAGTGGGGTGGGGTGACATATATGAGGCATCAACTGTGGCTTCACCCTACACTTCTGTATGCACTAGATTTCCTTGCTGCATCCTGAGGACTTCATTTCCTACCTCCAGCCCAATCCAACTCAGCCAGAATTGAGTGGGTTATTCCATAAGGAACCAAGCAAAGGCCTTATACTCAGGGCAGCACAGTGGGAAAATGAAGATCACAGCCTCCGCCAGCTTTGTTCCAAAACACTGAGAGTTCCTTGAGTTGACATCGAGGCATTTCTCTTACCTGACAAAGACCACCAAACCCTATCTATCATCCAGTTTGCAGGGATGTGTCCCAGGGACAACACCTTTTCCCATCCAACGGCCAGGACTAAAGCTTCCCAGGACAGAGGGGCCCACAGAGACCTCTAGGTCCACTGAGAGCAGACAGCGGCATAAAAATAAGGCCTCACCCCTGACCAAGGTGGATAAGCTGGAAATAGTTCCCCCCTGAGTGGCAACTTCGAACATGCTCATTCTGAGGCATGACACACACCCTGTGGACAGACACCCAACAAGAGGAAATCAAGGAAGCCAGTCCCTGCCACTGCCTGGTTGTCAGCTCCTTCCCCTTGTCCCTTTACAGACTGGCCTGTTCTCTCTGTCTGCCAGCTTAAGAAAGTGCACGTGGCATTGGGGTCCCTGCCTCATCCTGGCTCTACATGATCTCTTGGTTCAAGCGCTGAGAACTATCTAACTAGAGTTGTATGTCTCTCAGTTCACATGTTTGAAAGGCAGAAGCTGGTTTGAGCCTATGGATTGATATTGGTTCAGTTTGCCTTGGATCCAGTTAGTGGTGAGGGGTAGAGTATGGGGGTCACATGGTATAGGCATGGCTGCCTCTTTCTTCCAGTGGGGTTGTGGGTGACTAGATACTCAGAAGGGAGACAGGGTGTGGCAAGTACCCCAAATGTAGCCACCACAAATAGCCCCAACCTAATTTAGATTTCATCAATTCTGATACATCATTACAGAGTTCTTGAAATCTAATCCATTCCAGAACACTTCCAGATGAGCCAGAAGGGAATGCATCTTTGTATCCTCTCTTTCTTCCAGAATCAATTTTTTGGTATTATTTCGAAACTAGATATGCAGAAATCCCATCCTGCAAAACACAATCTCTTGTGGTTAATTGAATGATTATCTCCCATTTTTTTTCTTTTCAACAAGTCTCAGTTTTCATAGGTGGGCTTGTTGAATGTGGGGTACACCCACATGGATATTTCTGTGGCAAGAGGGCATCATGGAAGAAGCCACTTAATTACAGCAGAGTTAATGGCCTTGTCCGGGTTAGTAGTAAAACCAAGTGCCACTTGCTGAGCCTTTAACTCTTCATTAACTCAAATCCCAGTTGTAACTTTCTGCTAGGGCCCGGAGTTCTGACTTTGCTTAATCCACTAGATAGAAGTAGAGCAACAGGAGAGGCTGTAAATACTCTGTCAGGGCATGAAGAATAACAACAATAAGGCATTCATATTAGGAGAGGAGATTCATTCATCACGGTTTGTTTACCCTCTCAACAACCCAGTAGATTTGCTGTGGCTGTCTCTGGGGAAGCAGCTGGTGTAAGGAAATCAGATTGCAGAGCAAAGAATGTGAGCTCTGCAGTCACATGCGCCTCATTTCACATCCTGGCCAAGGCCCTTCACTTCTGGGATGGGGCAAACCTGGATGGCAACTCTGATTGGTCAGTTCCCATACCCTGACCCTAGTGAGAGAGCTTGAATGGCAACCTGCTTCTTTTGTCCTCAGTTTTGCTTCTACAAAATGGGGGAATGATAATATTGACTTCATAGGGTGATTGTGAAGCTTACATAGGATCACATATATGAAAGCCCCTTGTATCTACTAGGTACTTATTATGTTTGCTTCTTTTGCATTATAACAGACTTCTTCCAGGTTTGAGCTAATTCTCTATTAAGGTTTCATGACTGACCAAGACAGAACAAGGAGAGCTAATGGGGATGGGGCCCCTGGGTGGCTCAGTCAGTTGAATGTCCGACTTCAGCTCAGGTCATGATTTCAGTTTGTGAGTTGGAGCCCCGCATTGGGCACTGTGCTGACAGAGCCTGGAGCGTCCTTCGGATTCTGTGTCTCCCTCTCTCTCTCTGCCCCTCTCCCACTCTCTCTCTCTCTCTCAAAAATGAATAAATGTTAAAAAAAAAAAAGAGAAAGAGAGAGAGAGAGAGAGAAGGGGGGAAAGCCAGACTTAAATCATTCTTGTGAGAAAAAAAAGTCTCTCTCAGGTAGATCCTACCTCAGGCTTGAATTTCATCCTCTTTTCCAGACCCTTCTATTGATGTGGCAAAAGTTACTCACTGTCCCCTAACATTACACTCCCCTAATTCTGTAATAATACATTTCCCACAGACACACGAAGTTTAAGTTGAACATACAGCCAATGAGAGAGAGAGAGAGAGAGAGAGAGAGAGAGAGAGAGACTACATTTCTGAGTATCCCTTGCAGATGGCCATATGACAAAGTTTTCACCAATGGGATGTGAGAGGAAGTGAAGTTTGCAATTACTGAGCCTGACTGAGCTTCTCTTTTCCCTTTCCTACTAGCTAGAATGTGTATAAGGAGCTGGTCAACTGACCTTGGCCACATAGATGAAGACAACCCTCTGAGCAACAAGATAGAAGGAGCCTGGGTCTCTGGACAGCCCCATGCAACAGAGCTGTCTGGGACCATCTACCTACCTCCAGTCTGTTGCATGAGAAAGAAACATACTTCTGTTTGGTTACAAACACTCTCTTGGGGGAGTGGTCTCTTATTACATCAATTCACTCCACTCCCTAATTCACAATCTACTCCCTAACTAAAAATCCACCTTACCTGATTGGAATTCATCTTTAGAGCTTGCCTTGAGCAAGAATGGCCTGGAGCCAAGATCTCACCTACACTTTAGGGTAGATCAGACTTCATAATCTGGCTACTTGTAAACCAGATCCATCCCACAGACATGCTTTGGTTGATTCTTACGATGTATTTTAAAATTTTAGATCTGTTGTTGCAGCATCTGGGTGGCTCAGTTGGTTAAGCATCGAACTCTTGATTTCGGCTCAGGTCATGATCTCATGGTTTGTGAGACTGAGCCCCATGTCTGCCTGCTTAGGATTCTCTAATTCTGTCCCTCCCCTGCTCACGCTCCCTCTCTCTCTCTCAAAATAAATAAACACTTTTAATTATTAAAAATTTTAGATTTATTGTCAGCATTTATGAAATTGAGAACTTTCACCAAGAACCCTAAATGTTCAGCTTTTCTTGAGAAATCAGAAGGTCTGGCAACCCCGGGCCACATTCTTGCTTAGAAAAATTCAGGCGCTAGCTTGCTTCAGTTCATCATGGTCAATGCCTGTCAGAGTCTTGACGGTTTGGGGCCTGATACCTGATTTCTAACACCCAAAACCTATGTCCCTTTGCCTAAGTGCTTTCTCTGGCCCCCTGGAGCCCGCCTAGCCAGAGAGGCTAGAGACTGAAGGTACTACCACCCCCAAAAGACTCCAATCAACCACCGATGGGAGTTGATGTATAAATATCACAGCTCCCCATTCCTCAGATGGGATAGCTGGAGGGCACCTTTCCATTGGCCCCTAGAGTTTGAGTCCCAGCGTTCCAGAGTGGTAAGTCACTCCATAATGCACCTTTTATTGACTGGCTGCCTTCCCTTCCCTATCCCAGTTCCCAGGTCTCTCCCAACACTTCCCAGAATCACCTTCCAAATAAACAGCTTGCACTCAAATCCTACTCTCAGAATCTGCTTTCTGGGGCAGCCTGAGTCACCAGTGCCCTTAGTTTCCATGTGATAGTTAGCATTTAGCACCATGCTGCACTGTGATTTTTCTCCTGGTGAAGAAATATTTATCTGTGTTTGATCTTTATTAAAAGTGAAAAGAAAAGGGAAAGATGGTTCCAGAAGCCAATGTTTTTCAGAAAAGAATAGGTGAGAGTCTATCTCTGTGGAAGTAAAGAATATTCCTGAATGTTTAACATGCAAATACTGGCCTGCTTCCTTCACTGACGTTATCTGCCTGACCCTCAGACGGTCATGTTTGTGATCCCTGCTTTACAGCCCTGAAAACTCTTGTTAAAATTCAGGAGTCATTAACCCCTGACTTTGAATGGGGCTCTGAGATTAGCTAAGTGGCCGCGTGGGAGCATATTGAGGGAAGAGGGAGGGAGATATCTAAGTTTCAAGGACTGAAGTTTAGAGGAAGGGCCAAAGGAAACCCTGGCACTTCAGCCAGGCAAGGTGGGCTCAATGTGGCATCAGGGTAGGAAGCCTGAAGAGAGCCGAAGTCTTTCCTGAGCCTGTGAAAAATCCCTTCCACCACAGCATCCAAGAGGCTGTATCCACACCCTCCACCAGAACTTGGCTCTCTTTATTCAAAAACAACTTTTTTTTTTTTTGAGAGAAAGAGTACAAGTGGGGGAGGGGGGTGGAGGGAGAATTCCAAGCAGGCTCCACGCTCAGCATGGAGCCCGATGCAAGGCTTGATCTCACAACCCTGGGATCATGACCTGAACCGAAATCAAGAGTTGGATGTTCACCCAACTGAGCCACCCAGGTGCCCCTCCAACACAACTTCTGGGTGTGTCTCCTGATTTTGCATGAGTTCCAGATGGGTGGTAGCTATCCCTATTCTACTCGTTTTTCCCAGCACCTGACAGAGGGCTCGCCATACTATGGGCACCTAATAAGGTTTGTCTTAAATTTCTGTGAACCAGCTTGACCCTAGATTGAGTGATCAGAAGTGCTATATAAGCCAGGGGCACTGTGATTCAATGTGCATTTCTCTGTTGGAGAGCTGAAAAGGTTTTTTGGCTGCTCTGTAGTGATAAAGACTGAACTAGCTAGGCCCACACTATTTAAACCCAGGAACATGGGCTTTTTGGAAAACTAGCTATCTCTTACCTAGTTTGCAATCAACAGGATTAAGAACGTGGAGAGTCAGACTGTCCAGGTTCAAATCCCAGTTCCCCTACTTACTTATTAGCTGTGTGACTGTGGGCAAGTCACTCAATTTCTCTGTGCCTCCATAAAAAATCGAAATTAAATGAGCTAATGCATGTAGAGTGCTTTGGACTGTGCCTGCACAGAGGAAGCACTTAAAATATGTTAGCTATAATTGGCTCTGATTGGAGACAACAGGATCCTGGCTAAAAAGAAAGCCAGGATAGAAAATTATCTAAAGGAATATTCTAGTTCTAGCAAAGCCCTAAAGCTAGACATTAGGCACAAAGAATCCACATGTTCCAGAGCAGGGCTTCTGACCTTTCCTGTGTTGGCATCTATTCAAGTGATGCTCCCTTTTTAGAATAATGGTTTGTATTTATTTATTTATTTATTCATTCATTCATTCATTCACTCTAATGTTTATTCATTTTTGAGAGAGAGAGCATGAGATGCGGCGGGGCAGAGAGAGAGGGAGACATAGAATCTGAAGCAGGCTCTAGACTCCCAGCTGTCAGCGCAGAGCCTGACACAGGGCTCAAACCCACGATCCGTGAGATCATGACCTGAGCCGAAGTCAGAGGCTTAACCAACTGAGACACCCAGGCACCCCAGAATAATCGTTTGTAAATGCACAAAATAAAATACATAGGATTACAGAGAAAGTCAGTTTTATGGCTATCAAAATACTAAACAAATTTATGATACAGTATTAGCCGTGCTCTGTTACTAACACATTAGAAAATAAGATCCAGCAGTGGGTCTAATTACTACTGTAATTTTTAAATAGAGATGAGCACAAAATGTCATTTTCACATATCAATGTATTTCAATGTAATGACAAAGTCATAGGCACTACTAATATAATTGTGAACAGAAAGAAATGCCAACCTTCATTTCCAGATTAGCAAATGTAAAAAATAAAGCTTTTCCCAATACAAGAGGAACCTCTTTCCTAAGAAGAGCCAGAAAGAGCCCAGAAGTGCATCCAGGCATATTAAAAGATGCCCAAATTGGCTAATATTCCTTCCTTCCTTCCATCCTCCCTCCCTTCCTTCCTTCCATCCTCCCTCCCTTCCATCCTTCCTTCCTTCCTTCCTTCCTTCCATCCTTCCTTCCTTCCTTCCTTCCATCCTTCCTTCCTTCCTTCCTTCCTTCCTTCCTTCCTTCCATCCTTCCTTCCTCCCTCCCTTCCTTCCATCCATCCTTCCTTCCTTCCTCCCTCCCTTCCATCCTTCCTTCCTTCCTCCCTCCTTCCTCCCTTCCTTCCTTCCTTCCTTCCTTCCATCCTCCCTTCCTCCCTCCCTTCCTTCCATCCTCCCTTCCTCCCTCCCTTCCTTCCTTCCTTCCTTCTCTCCACCTTGTACAAACAGATATGGGGAATCCAAGAAGGACTGTGACTTCTGGAGGAGGGGAGTGTGTCTCCTTCATCAAGCCAAGGGAAGAACGCTCCAACAGAGTAGCTTATAGAGATTGAGGGTGCTCTCAAGGGGAGCCAGGGGCCTCATTTCCTGGTTGGAGACCCATGAACAACAGCCATTTCAGACCTATTCAAGAAGGGCCGGGAGATAACTGGAGAGAGTGAGGTGGAGAAAGGGTGCAGTCAACCCTCCTACCACTAAGGGTGACAAGGCAGGGAACCTCCTTTGGTGAAGAGGACCCCACAGACTTGAGTCTCAACCAGGAAGGTGGCCCCCAGGCAAGAAGACCCCAGAAGCTAGTGGCTGGGGGCAGAGGGGGGTGTTCCTGATGAAGGGGAAGGAGGAGGAGGTCAAGCAAAGGTGGTTCTCCAATGTTGGGGCCCTGCACATTGAGGAGAAGCCCCCCACATCCCTCTCTGCCCACACACCCCCAAATGCACTTCAAAAAAGTCACAAATGGAGTCATTTGGAGCTCACCATGAGTGCAGACGAACCAGTATTCGCTGAGGGAGGATTCGCGCAGTTCTGGTTGAGTAAAAACAAACGTGTTCCTTTTCTCCAGCCCCTTTTTTCTGTCCCAGCACACAGGGCTGCCGCATACTCCATGCAACACCCTCACATCATCTTCTGTGTGCAGGCCATCCCAGGGCTGTGCCACAGTGTCAGTGATGTTCCTGGGGGTTGCCTGAGGAGAGAGGAGGGGAGAAAGAAGGGGGAGGAGGAGAAGGGATCCTTCAGACAGACCAAGCTCTCTCTTCACTTCAAACCCCTCGGGCCGAGTCAAACCTGTGCAGGGCAGAGGGAGGAAATGAAACTAGAGATAAAACTGGACCTTTCTATATCCAAATAGAGCAGCAACCTATGGGATCCACTCAGCATGTCATCAGGGGACGTGGGGAGGAGACAGATGCAATTCACGTCCGTGCCTCATCATCTTCAGACGTGTCAATACATGGAGTAGTGTGCCTTTCATTACTTTTGCAATTCAGACACCACCCAAATGCAGTCATGGGCCCTGGGAGTCACAGGGAGATGCATTCCTTTCTTATCTGAAAACATCAACACCCTCCTCTCAGTAGACTGATCCCCAGAGATGGAAACACACTGTAGAACTGCCTGGCTGAACGTCCCTTTCTTACTGGGGACCCAACAGTCCCTCCCATAGGGGCCCCAACTGGCTTGGGCCTGCCCCGAAGGCAGCAAAACACCTTCATAATCAGAGGCTTAAAAAGAAGATGAAAAGGAGCACCTGGGTGGCTCAGTTGGTTAAGCGTCTGACTTCTTCTCAGGTCATGATCTCATGGTTTGTGGGTTCAAGCCCCCTGTTGGGCTCTTTGCTGATAGCTCAGAGTCTGGAGCCTGCTTTGGATTCTATGTCTCCTTCTCTCTCTGCCCCTACCCTGCTCATGCTCTCTCTCTCTCTCTCTCTCAAAAATACATAAACATTAAAAAAAAAAAAAAGGGAAAATGAAGGAGTCCACTCCTCAAGGAGACAATTCCAGCTCCGAGGAGTCTCGAATGTGTAATTGTCTGTAGAAAACTTCTGTGGCACATGAGCTCTGATGGAACGTTCAACGGCTGTTTCTAAGGTCTAGCACTAACCACACTTTTCTCCAAAGCCAGGAGAGGCTGCTTAGGTGCCCAGGCACCAACAGAAGTTCAAGGAAGTTAATTTTCCCAGGGACAACCCTCCAGTGGGGGCGGGGAGTGGCAGTCAGTCTCCTCTCCCTCCAGTGGGACAATGCAAAGTACATTCCATGTCTATGGTTCCCTGCACATTACCCAGTGGGTAACCAGAAAATAAGGCATGTTCTCAGCTCTTCTCCCTTCTCTCTCTCATTGCCCCCTCATTCCTGCTTCCTGGATCACTTCCCAAACAAACTGCTGTACCCATGCCCTTAGCTCACGGTCAGCTTTTGGAGGAACCCAAAAAGCTTAAGACAGTAATCCTCCCTATAGCTGAAAAAAAATCAGGCTTCCTTAAAGGGTCCCCCACACACCTGCATGGCTTCAGGGCTGAGGAAATGCAAGTCACCGGAAAAAAGCCAAGGAGTGGGGGTGGAGAAGAATCATGGCAGGTGAGGAAAATCATTTAGAAATTATAAAATTAAGTAGCTTTAAAAAGAGAAACCTGGTTGGGAAATTACTGGAAGAGCACAAATTGAAAAATGTGCTCAAGACAGTTGAGAATCTGTCAACTGACAAGAGACGGCTTTGTGAAGAAAACGAACCAGAGCAGGGTGTCAGGCAGACAGATTGGCCCAATTAAGGGCAGAGAGGCTGGGGAGAAGGAGTGAGTTATCGCGTGGCCTCTGGGGGGTCTAGAAAAGCTATTCCCAGCAGAATAGATGGGCCCAGACAGGAGGCTGGTGAGAGCCTCTGGGGTGTCTGCGTGCTCCTTCCCCACTGTCAGGAGACCATGAATGAACAGGGACAAGATGCTGTGTCTCCATGTCCTTTGAGACTGGACCGCTGATAGCGTAAGATTCTCTGGAATAAAAGGGGACGGGGTGGGTACTCTATGGGAAGCCCCTCTTGGAGATCCGTTCATTCAACAAGTATTCATTGAGTCTGTTGATGTGTGGTGCTGCAGCCTGTTACGGATGGCGTTCCTGCCCCAGGAACTTTGCAGTACTTCAGGAAAAGGAAGCATCAAATTCTTGGGCTAATATTCACTACACGGCGAGGGCTAGTCTAGATGCTTTGTCTCCTCATTTAACGTTCACAGAAACCTAGGAGGTAGGAACCACATGATCATTATTTCAGAGATGAGGAAACATAAACACAGAAAGGTTAGGAAAATGGGCCAAGGTGACAACACTGGTAAGGAGTAGAGCCAGAACCCAGAGCCAGACAGTCCAGCTCTCAAGTCTGCACACTGACCCACTACAGTTTAGTCTCTCCTATATTAAAGGATCTGACAAGTTCCGCAGGAGGATCAGCTACATAATGTGACAATGCAAAGCCCTAGTTGGTGGTGGGGAAGCTAATCTCCTCTTCCCATGGCGTCCCAACACAGAGCAGTTGGGTGATCCCCAAGGAATTACAACCTCCTTGGTACCTGGGTCAGAAGTAGGCCCCCACCAGGTTTCCTGCTAAATGTGTCATGGTGCTTCCAGCCCAGCACTGGGATAGCTGCCTCCTTTCCCTGCCCTGTGACATCACAAGATGGGCACTGACCCTAGCCCTCCCTTCACACATGCCCAGGCCTCTGCGGGGGGCAGAGGGTGGCAGCAGAATTGGGTCTCCCTCCCCTGCCCCCTGCCAATGCCAACCAGTCACAGTCCTGAGCTCCATGATCTGGGTACCCTGATGACATGGTTACTGGGCAGGGCAGAGAACGGGGAGCCAGGGGAGGGAAGACGGCAGCTACAAGCTCACCATTTAGGAGACAGTAAGAGGCACACTCTTGAAAGTTGAGACGCCAAGCCTCCGGCACATGCTCTATTGTCCCCTCAAACTTCACTTACAAAACACAACTTCAAAGATAAAATTATGAAGAATTTCAAGACCGCAGCTGCAGGGCACGAAACCCCAAATGTAAGAAGCCTGTGTGGCTGCTCTGGCAGCACAGCCATGCTCTGGCCCTGCCTGGAGTCATGGGAAATGGAAAACAGTTGGACTGTTCCAATACAGTCCTCCACACTCACTTCGGCACAGAATCCCCTTTGAGGTTAACAGCCCTTAGTGCTAGTGTTCATGGACCTCCCTCTTAAAATGCTACATCACTTCACTCAAACCTCGTAATAGCCACGTGGGTCAGGGAAAGTCAGGGTTGTCACCATTCTTCCGAGAGGGAGAAACTGAGTCACAGAGAGGCAAGTGTTTTTCTTGAAATATGATAGGTATTGGTAGGTATGGTAGGTGTTACAGTAGGTAAGAGGCAGGGTCAGCTCTCAAAACCAAACATCCAGCCTCCAGGTCCTGTGCTCTCTCCCTGCAATGCACCAGCCTTCCCAACCCTCCAAGATGCTTTTCACATCCCCTGTTTGTCACTCAGGAGAAGGCCGTAATGCTGGCAGGTTGCCATCCTGAAGCTAGTATTTATTAGGAAATCTCCAGGCATGCCAGGAAATTACAGGCCAGCAAATTAGTTTAGTCATTTCACTAGTTGAAGGAGCTCTTCGCAAGCTCTGTAAAAAGCTTTTTCAAGAACAAGTTGTTAGAAGGGGTGTTTTGGTGCCTTAAAGACACCATGTTATCTTGGGCATCCAAAGACCTCCTTGAGGAAGAGAATTCCCATCAGACTAAGAAGAAACTTTAATGACCTTGAAAAATACCACACCACAGGGGCACCTGGGTGGCTCAGTCAGTTGGGGGTCTGACTTCAGCTCAGGTCACGATCTCGTGGTTCATGAGTTCAAGCCCTGCATCGGGCTCTGTGCTGACAGCTCGGAGCCTGGAGCCTGCTTCAGATTCTGTGTTTCCCTCTCTCTGTTTCTCCCCCACTCGTACTCTGTCTTTCTCTCTCTCAAAAATAAATAAAGCTTAAAATTTTTTTTGAAAAAAAACACCACACCACAGATGTGGCAGCCAGGCTTCAAGATGGCCCCCAATGTTCCCTGCCTCCCAGTATTCACAACTTTGGGCACCCTCTCCCACCCTGAACAGGGATGAACTATATAATCAGAAGAATATTGCAGAAATGACATTTGTGACTTCAAAGATGAGGCCCTAAGACTATTGCTTCCATCTTCCTCTCTCTTGGATCACTCAATCTGGGGGAAGCCAGCTGCCATATCATGAGGACACTCAAGCAGCTCTGTGGGGAGGACCTAAAGTCTTCTTCCAACAGCCACATGAGTAGAGTAGGGCCATCTTGTAAGTGGATCCTCCAGCACCACTCAAGCCTTCAGATGACAGCAGCCCTGGCCACTGGTTTGACTTCTGCTTCACAGAGCACCCTTGAGTTAGAACTGCCCAGCAAAGCTATCCCTGCATCCCTGACCCACAGAAGCCACAAGATAATACATCTCTGGTTGCTTTCAGCTGCTAAGTTTGGGCTTTGTTACGCAGCAATAGATAACTGATACATTTCATTAAAAAGATCATGGTAAATCAGCTGCTCTGAAGTAGAAGGGGAACGAATTTCTTGAGTTGGATATAAACATAGTCACATCCTTCAGGTCATTTGTTCTCTTCTTGCTGCCACCATCACTTCAAGAAAGCCCCAAGGGACACAGCAGTCACAAATTTCGGAGGAGAAGGAGAGGTAGGGAAGGGGGACTCAGGTCACTATCTGAGGCTTCTACACAGGATCACTAAGGTGGCACATGGCCCTCTGTGGAGCCACATGAGGCCACCCCCCACCCCCCACACACAGGTAAGAAGCAGTATATACTCTAGTAATGTATCTTACAGCTATGAATTGTTACCAGAACAAATATCCCAGTGAGTGATTACTGAGCACTTTGCATGCTGAGCACTTTACATTTGCTTTTAGCGCTTCAGCTAAATTAGTACTCACAATAACCTAGTAACGTCATGCATTGGGCACAACACATCCATTGTGAGTGACAAAACCCAACTCAAACTGGCATAAGCCAGAATGGGCATTGATGGATTCATTAACTGAGAAGTGCAAGGGGTGTCCTAGGCTTC
The DNA here is from genome assembly GCF_018350155.1 of Leopardus geoffroyi. Classification (NCBI taxonomy): domain Eukaryota; kingdom Metazoa; phylum Chordata; class Mammalia; order Carnivora; family Felidae; genus Leopardus; species Leopardus geoffroyi. The sequence goes on from NC_059331.1 coordinate 39,999,892, forward strand.
AGGGACTGTTGTATCTAGGGTATGGAGTTCTTTCTTTCTCTTATTCTCCCCTTCCACCCCTTATTCTCTCTCTCCTTCTCTTCCTCCCCTAGTCATCTCCCTGATTTTTGTTCCCCCAGGAAACTTGGACACCAGTAGCTCAAGCTTATGCTCTAATAATCTAAAACCAAGAGAGGCTCTCTTTGCCAACAGCCCCATATCAGATCCCATGGCAGGTCTCTGATTGGCCCTACTTAGGCCACTTCTTTATGCCGATCCCTGGGGACAGGGCCATGGGGCACAATGATTAGTTAGGCCTGGAACACGTGTCCAATGGGTAGATGGGGCACAGTAATTGCCAGTCCCACCAGAACCACATGCAATGGCAATTTCCTACTTAGCATGAAAAAGGGATGATAGGCAGACAAGAAACACATTTATGATGATGATGATCATCATCATCATCACTTTACAGATGAGGAAACAGGCTCAGAACAGCTGCAAACCCCTGCCTGGGGTCTCATAGCTGGTAAACAGCAAAGGCATATCTGGCTGACTCCAAGGCCAAAGTTCTTAGCCATGCTCCTTCCACCTTCCTCATCCCACAGGGTCCTCTGACCCATACAGGAGATCTGCAGGCAAGATGATCTCCCTTGCAGAAGCCAGAGCAGTTACCTGATGCCAATCTAGGCCCTAGGATTAATTCTGCATCTGACACAATCTGCTTTTTCCCAGCCTACCTAGTTCACCTGGGGCTAGAGAAGGCTCACCCAAAGTATCTCCTGTCCTGACCTTGACTGCATCAACAGCCAAACTGACTGTGACCGTCTCTGCCTCCAGATGAAACTATTCTATAATATCCCCTTGCTTTTGGAGTAAAGATCCAAACTCTCACCTCAGATAAGAGCTTTGAACATCTGACCCCTGTCAACCTCTGGCTCATTTTTTCCACTCCCTGTCTCAGCCACACTATTCCTGTCAAATTCTGTGAAAGTGCCCTTCTTCCTCCCACCCCAAGACCTTTGCATATTCTGTTCCCTCTACTTGGTGTGTTCATTTCTCTTCTCTCTGCCTAGAAAACTCATCCTTCACATTGGCTCCTCAAGGAAGCCTCCACGCCTCCATTGCTGGGGTCACTTCCTCTGCCTAGGTCCCCATGGGAGTCCAGAGCTTTCATTGAAGTCATGAGAATACATTCATGTGGGATCTGTAGTGAAAATCTGGCTCTCACACCAGACTGTAAACTCATCAGAGCAAGGATAATGTCCCTGTTTCTATTCATTATGTCTAGCACTTAGCCCAGGGCTTGACCCAAAATAGACCCTTAGAAAGCATTTGTTGAATAAATGAAAGGAAGGAAGGAAGGAAGGATGGAAGGAAGGAAGGAAGGAAAAAGGAGAGTGGGGAAGGAAGGGAGGGAGGAAGGAAGGGAGGGAGGAAGGAAGGAAAAAAGAGAGTGGGGAAGGAAGGGAGGAAGGAAGGGAGGGAGGGAGGAAGGGAGAGGGAAAGGAAGGGAGAAGGAAGAGAGAGAGGGAGGAAGGGAAAGAAGAGAGGGAGGGAAAGAGGGAGGGGGAAGGGAGGAAGGAAGGAAAGAAGGAAGGGAGGAGGGAGAGAGAGAAGGAGGAAGGAAAGGAAGCAGGGAGGATGGGGGGGGGGCAGGGAGGGATTGCCATGCCTCAAATTAAAGCTCACGGAGTAAATCACAAGTATTCCAAGATGTTGATTAAACTCTTAAACTAGGATGAATGTGAAGAACATGAAACTATTACAAGCATTAGAGGATTTATTGGCTGAGCCTGGCTGCTTTTCAGTATTATTCCCTTTGTTCTCATTGCATTGGAGCCACAGGGTGAAAGTCGTGGGGAGAGGGAGGAAGGGGAGAAAAAGGAACAAGAAGCAAGAAAAGAAGGAAAGAGAGCAGGGAAGATGAACAAATAGGAAGAGTATATAGGGGTCAGGAAAAGAGGGAAGGTTAAGGGGGGAGGAAGAGAGAGAGGAAGAGATGAAGGCATAAGAGGAGGAGGGAAGGAGATGGAGGAAGGGAGAGGAGGAGGAGAAGGGAAGAAAGGGGACAGGAGGAGGTAAGTACAGTGAGTCAGAGGGAGGAAGGAAAGAAAAGAGGGAGGAAGAGGGAGGAACCCATCTAAGTCTGCTAATTCCAAATGAGCAGGGATAGGAAATAAGGCAGGGCGATTCTGGCAAGCCCAGCACCGAAACATGCAAGCCCCACCCTCTCCAGGAGATGTCATGCTATGGGTCTCTGCCAATGGCAAGCTGTCAGCCTGGAGGCTGGACAGAAAATACGAGATCCATGGAACTGAAGACTTCAGGTGGGAAGTATACTCAGAAGCAAAAAGAAGGAAACCAAGATAACAGCTGATATAGGGAGGGAGGTGGAAAAAATAAGGAATGTGTCACTCCCTCCCTCTGCCATGGGTGACCCACTGGGTACCCTCATCACCTCGGAGGCTTCTGGAACTCTGTTTTCCCTTCTGGTTGTGTTGACAGGATGAAGGGATATTTATTGCTAACACAGCAAAATGTGGTCCAGCGGCCGGGAATCTCCCTGGCATGATTAATTCATGTTCTGAACAAATGAACACGACTTTGTACCGTTGCAGTGCTTGTTGTACACATGGGGTGGTGGGGCCAGAGGGCGGAGGACATGGAATCTGGCACTGGCTGTCAGCAAGTGCAGTGCACACTGATGGGGTCCCCACAAATGCCCCATCTCCCAACTTGGGCTCTTGGGAGCATTTCCTGTTACAAATAATAAGCATGTGTGTTGCCTCTGGGGGTGAAAGAGGGTCTCCAGCACAGGATCTGTGCATTTCAGGTAAACGTCTTTGAGCATGGATGGGTTAGCAAAAAGGTAGGGATACACGTCGAGACAGTGAAAGGGATGACTGCAAAAATGAAGGGGACATTCCTCCGGCAGGAGCAACTTGGTGAGTGAAATGTCCAGTGAAATGCCTGAGAGGAAATCAAGTAAACCCTCGTCCACCAACCCACCCTGAGGCGTCTATGTCTTGGCAGTTTACTCCTATTGGGACCACTCATTCAGCATTAGAACTTATACAGGCCATTCTGACCAAAAAAAAAAAAAAGAGGGGGAGAATTTACTGGCTCAGGTAACTGAAAAATCCAGGGATTCAATGTTTTCAGGCACGGCTGGATCCAGGAATCCAAGAATTGTCATCAAGATTGTTTTTTCTCTCTGTGGCCCTGGATTTGCTTTCCTCTGTGCTGGCAAGCTCTCTCCAGTGGAAACCACCCCTGTCTAAAGAGTGCTTCTCTTTCCCCAGAGTTTCCAAAAAATCTCAGGTCTGAGTCTTATCGATTGGGCTTGGGACATGTGCCACCCGTGGAACCAAGGATAAGGGGTCAGCCCTCCCCAGATTGGGATGCTATTAGCCAAATGATGGTAAATGGCTATTGTGCAGACAAAAACAACAGATGTGACCACAGAACTGTGTTGATAGCTGAAAAATGAGAGCACCCCTCCCCCAAGAATTTAAATACAAATGCTGGTTGCTAGGGAGGCAAGCCAAGGACAACCCACACATAGGTTATTTTCTGGGACAGAGAGAGCTGAATGGAAAAGATCCTTCCTGGCTCTCCTTTAGGAATTCATTTGACAAATCCAACCCAGTGTTTCCAGAATTACCAGACCTGGAAGGAGGAAAGTAAAGGCTTTACTAGAAAGCTATTCATTCACGCATTCATTCACTCATCACTCTCACCCTCTCTTTCTCCCACAACTCTGTCATCTGGTTTCTTCCTGTCTCTCTCAGGGGGGACTGTCCTTGTGAAAGTTGCCAATGACTTTTCTTTTGTTCAATCCTGTGGCCAATGTCCTCCGTTCCTTCCGTGATTTCTCAAATGACTGGGTACCACTGACTGCCACCCTCTTGACAACTGCTTTCTCCATGGCTCTTTGCTCCTCTGTTTGCTCATTCACCCACTGAGAACACACGCACTGTTGCGGCTTCTGTTTCCATCCCCTTATCCACCCCAGTCCAGAGTCGCGGCTCAGACCACTCTTCTGAGTCTTGGTTTTGTGAATTCAAGTGCCTCCTGGAAACTTCACCAGGTGATCCCCCTAGCATCTTAGACTCATCATGTCCAAAATACTCCTCACAGCCATTCCCCCAAGGCTACTCCTTGCCTAGTGTGCCTTGACTTGGGGTCTAGTACCACCAGCCACCCACTTGCCTAACCCAGAGACCACGAACTAGACCAACGCCTCTCTCACGCTCACATCCATTTAATCGGTTGGAACTCCTTGGAAATATCCACCCACTTCTCACCATCCCCACTGAGAGTCTGGCCCCCATCATCTCGTATCAGAATTTCTGCCAACAGTGTCCCAACTAGCCTCCCACCTTGTCCCACTCCAATCCATCATCCACTCTGCACTGAGACATGTCCTTCTAAACATAAATTTGAACCCAGGCCCTGCTTGTTCCTCTAGGCTCACTTACCTTTTTCCACTCTTCTCTCAAATTCGACATGCCTGCCACACCAAATGACCTACCTCCAATTTGCATAGGCTGTTCCCTCTGCCTGGAGCACCCTTCCTCCTGACTCTTCACTCAGCTTCCTCTCGCTCATCGTCCAGGTCGCCTCTGCCAGCTATCACTCCCTCCAGGACCACTTCTAGACCAGTAGAGTGGTCCAAGACTTAGTTATGTACCTTTTCCGCATGTCCCCAAACACGAATGAATGAACGAATGAATCAATCAATCAACCAATCAATCAACTCTTTAGAGAAGATGGTGATGGTACTCAAGTTCTTGATGAAAAGGAAAGTTCACAAGAGGAGAAGGGAAATCTATGTGTCTATTTTTAGCCACTAAACACTTTCTTTTTGACACTCACTTTCCAAACAAAAATGTATTAAGTTCTTACCTTGAGTCAGCTACAGCCGTGGTGGTCACTGAGCTATAGTAGCAAACAAGACAAACACACATCTTGCCCCTTAGGAAATTATAATCTAGCAGACAAAACAGATCCTAAATAAACAGTTCAGCAAAATGTAATGTGTACTAGCTCTAACCCTCTTGTAGCAAAGCAAATTTTCCAAACATGGCTGCACCAATATATACCCCCTTCGGTATACTCTCTCACAATGTAACTGACACTCCTCTATTGAGATGTGGGGTCTACCTTCTCCTCTTAAAACTAGGTGGACTTTGGAACTGCTTTGACCAATAGAATGTTGTAGAAGTAACACAGAGTGACTTTCTGGTCCATCGAAGGCAACACAATTTCCACCAATTAATCAATATATGTATCTCTCCCCCCATCGCCTCATCTCTCAACTCTTCCTTTGGAACCCCATCCACCATGTTTGTAAGGAAGTCCTGAGCACATGGAGAGGCCACGTATGGACGTTCCAACCTATAACAGGTCTCAACCGACAGACAGCATCAACCTCTACTCATGTGAATGAACGAGTCTTTAGATGAACTCAAGCCCTTGGCTCTTCCAGCTGAGTTCCTTGACACCATGGAGCAGGAAGAAGCCATCCTCATTGTGCTCTGTCAAGTGCCCAATCCACAGAATCTATGAGCATAACAAGTGACTGCTTTATGCCACGAGGTTTTGGAGCAATTTTTTCTGCAGCCATGGCAACTATATTACTTCTCTAGGCTTACTTGCAGAAAAGAATACTAGCTGAGAAATAGTAAAATATACCGCCATTTCTGTCTTTTAATAGCTGTTGATATGCACTGGCTGTGCAAACTTGGGCATGTCATTTCCCATCTCTAGGTTCTTAGTCTTCCCATGTATAAAATAAGGTGATGGGGCTGGATGATTTCTAACACCCTAGGAAGCTTGAAAATTCTATTAATGGAGATTCATTTATGAGACGCCCCAATCAAAACCATGTCAGTTGATATGGCAAGAGGTGAACTCTTTAATTGAAATTCCTGATTTTGTTTAAATATCTTTCTAGAGGGTGAACTCAGCTAAAGCCATTAGAAAAACAAAAGGATTCCTCTAATGTATAATTCATGAAAGAAGAGTGGGTTTGACCCAGTGGGTCATTTGGAATAAAAATGCCATAAAAATAAAATATGTTATCCTTCCCCTTCTTTCTCCCTCATCCCTTACACCAGCTAATGGAGGGGAAAGAGTGAATTAAACTGGAGTTCAGGTCAAAGGTTTAGTTGATTCATTCCAGAATGGTCATTCCCTCCGGCTGCTCCAGTAACGACAGACACTGCAGATGTTGACGAAGGTTTTGTCCCCGCCCCAGGACCCCCCCACCCCCATCCTGAGTGATAAGGCCTCTCCTCCTTCCCTGGGGAGATGACCTCACCTTCTAATGGACTGCCCAATTAGGAAGCATATGAGCCTGTTGAGAAGACACCCTGTCCGCTTCAAAAGCTTTGGGGAAATTCCCCAAGGGGCCAACCTGTTTCACAGAGCAAAGGGAAAAAAAGTAGACAGCCTGTAATTAGTATAATAACCTGTTCGGATTCCACCTGCCTGTGATTTCCCCAGCTTGTTCATCCATTCATGTATTCATTCACTCAGGCAACAAATATTTACAGAGCAGCTGTGATGTGTAAGCCCTGGTGATACGACAGGTCCCCCAGAAGGAGCTAACGATTTGTGTGCACGCGATTGATTAAGAAAATGCTCCCAGGGGGCATCTGGTGGGGAGATATGGAGGGAGGGTAGGACAGGGAAGAAGAAGTTGCCAAGTGAAGGTTGATTTCAAGCAAGTCCAAGCCTCGGCTTGGTCCTGAAGGGAGCTCCGCAGTGAAAAGTACGCCTCAGGATTTGTCCCAAGTCAAAGCAGGGGAGCCAGGCTTTCAGACCTCTGCATCAGTTATTGGTATGGTCTGCCCTCCTAGGAACACAAATCCCAGGCAACCTGGTGCTCTACAAGAGCAGGCAAAGTAGCTCCAAAAGCCTGTGGACAGTCCTTCAAAAAAAAATCACAGGTGCAGGCCAGTAGAAGTGAAACACCACAGAAGCCAAGAGCAGATATTTTCCACTCTTTCATCCCCAATATTTCAGCAATATCTCACCTCATGGTTGCAATAAGCCTGCAGCAGCTCCAAACTTCCCACCCTCTCACAATATCCAAAGGCAAGAAGGGATGGAAAGAAGGTAGTACCACCTACAGATCTAACTTCAGAGCAAGGAAGATTTCTCCTGGAGGCCTTCAATACACTTTGCATCACGTCCTCTTTGCCAAAGTGGGTCAGTGCACGCTTTTAAACAAATCATCGCCAAAAGACAGGATTACTGTAAACGGTTTCTTGGATTGAGGAGGTGACTTTTCCTGAGCATCTTGCCCACCTGCTTTATACCTGATGGATTTTTCTTAGCAAGGAAGAGGAGGGAATGGCTTTGGGGCGGACAATGTGCTATGTGTGTGACACTAGCCAATCAGAAAACACCAAGCCCTTTGGACTACAGTGATTGGTTCAAGGATAAGCATACTACTCAAGCCAAGCCAATCAGAATTAGTCCTGAGAATATTGCGTTAGTTGCTAGGAAGAGGTACTTACTCACTGAAAGTGTCCTAGGCAAGAGTTGTGATAGCTATCTTGGCATCATGAGGAGCCTGAAAATAAAACCATCACAAGAAGGAAAATCAAATGGAATAAAGAGTGGTTGAGAGAACAAATCTGGATTCAGAAAACCTGAATCCGGGCTTTCCCAGAGCCAACTCTAGACTTGGGCAGGAAAAAAAAAAAAAAAATGTCCCTTCTTGCTTAACCCAGCTTGGGTGGGTTTTCTGTTCTTTGCAAACAAAAGATTCCCGAGTGATACAAGTGTGGAACAATACAGACCCAGTTTCTGCACTTACGGAGTCCAAAGTCAAATCGGGGAGGCAGGTGCTGAGCAAGTTACAAGTTACAAGTATAATCTGAGTTACAAAGGTCAAATGCAGAGGACGGGCAGAACACATGAGATAGAGGGGCCAGTCTGGTCTAGAGTCTAAGAAGTCTCCTTGGGGTGGTGTGGTTCAAGCTGACACTGGAAAGAAAATGGCTATGTTTTCCAACTAGACTCCTCTATTACCCCTTGACTTCCCAGACATAGCAGGGAGCAGCCACTCACTAGGGGAGCCCACGGATTTCCTTTCTCTCTGACACACCCCTTACTCTTTCATCCATTCTTTCAGTGTACTAATTTGGTCAGAAGCTGCCAAGAATGATCAGAGTTGTTGTTTTTTTGTTTTTGTTTTTTTCTTGCCCTCCTGCAAAAGCCTTTAGTTCTGGAGAAAGACTGTGATTTCTTTCCTGTGCAGGAGTGTTTTCTTTTCTTCTTATTTCCTTCATTGCCTGCGTGAATTGGAGTGGACAAGTCAGGCCTTGAGGTGGTGGCAGTTAAAAAGAACTCTCAGCCCCATGCAAGTCATTGGTGCAGCTGAGAGGAGCTGTATATGGAGGAAACCCTCCAGGAAACGTGGAACTTATGCGACCTTGGATAGAGAAACCACCCTCTGCTGTCTCCTAATCTGGCCCAGGGATGTTTGTTCTCTGGCATCATTCACAAACTCAGAACGGAGAAAACCCTAGTGCCACTGTCTCTTCCTAGCTACGCAGTCTCAAACAAGGCTCTGAGCCTCAGTTTCCTCATCTTTGAAGTGGGAATAATAAAATCTGACAGACTTTATTAGCAGATTTTAATAAAAATCTGCGAGAGCTACCTCAGAGGGCCCAGGGGAACACCAAAGGTGATACACATAGTGAATATACTGACAGGCACGGTCTATCATCCAGACATGATCTGCGATGGCACACTTTTGCTCATCAGGGGTCCTCAGGCCCTGTTCTCCAGCCCCAAGCAAAAGGACCGAGTCTCTCATCCGTCCTCACTGACCACACTGCCGGTGCCCTGGTCTTGTGTCCAGCACAAGACTTGCAACTTCCGTAGCAAGCACTGGGCGAACATGGCTAAGAGGAAGGGTCATTGCTGTGGTTTGCCACCTCAGGTGGGGAAGACTTGCGTTTGAGGGCCAGCATTTCCACTGCTTGAGGCTGACGGGCTCCTTTGGGAGCAATTCAGCCACCAGGACCTTCACCTTGATTCCAAAATGGAGGAGGTTGGGCAGGTCCTCGGTGTTTCACCATCCACTTTGTAATGTATGTGAACCGCCTCCAGAGGCCAACTCCGTTCACCCGATGTGAATGGGGCCCCTGAAATTGTGCCATTCAGTTTAGGGTTGATACTTGAACACAGCTACTCTGCCAAGATATGCAATCACCATTTGAGCCAGTGGGGGTCTTAACACATCAGGACAACCTCAAGGAGCAACACCAGCTTGGAGTAGGAGTCAGGAGGGGCGCCTGGGTGGCTCAGTTGCTTGAGCTTCTGACTCTTGATTTCGGCTCAAACCATGATCTCATGATGGTGAGGGGTCCTGAGGTCAGGTTCTGTGCTGAGCATGGAGCCTGACTGATTCTCTCCCTCCCTCTTTCTCTGCCCCTCCCCTGCCTACACACATGCACATACCCTCTTGCTCTCTCTCCCTCAAAAGATTTTTTAAAAAAAATATTTTTTTCGAAGTAGGAGTTAGGAAACCAAGTCTGAATGTCCATGGGCAATGCTGGTCTCCACTATTTAGACATCCCTGGCTTTCCAAACAGTATTTCCAAGCATCCCTGGAGACAGAAAAGGCATCCAGATGGGCTCTGCATACACAGCCCCTCCACATCCTAACTTCAGGGAGAGTAGCCCAAGACCTCAACATTTTATACTTTTATTTTATTTTATTTTATTTTATTTTATTTTATTTTATTTTACTTTACTTTATTTTACTTTACTTTACTTTACTTTACTTTACTTTATTTTATTTTATTTTATTTTATTTTATTTTATTTTATTTTAGAGAAAGAGAGGGAGAAGAGGAAAGGGGCAGAGGGAGAGGCAGAGAGAATCCCAAGCAGGCTCCACACTCAGTGAGGAGCCCAACGCAGGGCTCAATCCCACGATCCTGGGATCATGACCTGGGCAGAAATCAAGAGGCAGACGTTCAACCAATTGAGCCATCCAGATGCCCCACGTCCTCAACATTTTAGAAGTGCGGCTCTGAAGAAGAATGTATCTGAAAGGAAGGAAAGAAGGGAGGAAGCAGCACAGACGATTAGGCTACTGGGCTGTCAAATCTTATCTCCTTTTTACATCTGATGACTTGGCCATAGCCAAGAACCTCCAACTGACAATTTTGTTCTAAAGATTCCAAAGAGAGAAAGTCCTTTCATGGCTGAAGTGGGGTAAATGGGTCAGCTGTTTCTTAACCCAAAACAATGCAGGTGGTTCTGAGGTGAAAGGCTCTTCAGAGCAGCAGTTACTTCACTTTGGTGTCCACACAGATCCCTTGGCAACTTACTAAAAATCCCGATTCCTGAGCCCCTAGGCTCCAAGGGTAGTGACTTCGAGTTGGGGCCTGGGGCCAAGAGCAGGGCCTGGCGTCCCCTCTGCCACCTGCAGCTCTGGCACTTGGACCACACCAGTTAACCCTCTGTGCCTCAGCCTTCTCGTCAGGGAAATGAGTATAATCATGGCCATACCTTAAGGTTCGGGAGGATAAAATGATTAAGTGTAAAGCCCTTAGAACAGTGTCCAGCACACAACACGTGTTCAATAAATGTGACTTCTTACTAATATGAGGGTGGAGTCCAGGAAGCCCTGGGCGATTTGACCAGCAGCCTGGATGATTCAGATGCAGAAGATGCAGGTTATCCTTGGAGAACCTTGGATGGGCAAGCACACGGAGCAGCCTCCGTCACCTGCAGGCAGCTCCTTGCCCTGGGGTAAGAAACAAGGAATAAGACACTCGTGTGCCACCGAGCCATCTGTGTGTCTGAAGAGGCAGCAGCTACTTTTTCCTCAAATGGAAATAGCTTGTTATTCCAATTAGATGTGTAAAACATGCTAATTACCCCCCCAATCAGAAAGGTCAGAGATGGAAAGAAAAAAAAAAAAACTATAAATAATCCCCAAACCCGGAGAAAATAACTGGTAATGTGTTGTTTCTATGCCTACACACACGCACGCGGGCACGCACACACAGATTTCTTTTTCTTATACCAAAATCACCATTTTCCCTTTAATAATGTGACAGGAACATCTCACCATGTCAATAAACATAGCCCCGTGACATTCATTTTCGTGTCAGTCAGTATTCCAAAGGATGGACATAAGGTTCTTTAGCCAAATCCTGTCAGACATTCAGGTTACTTCCTTTCTGGCCGGCTGATGACCAACGATTGTGGGAACACTCACATTGACTGTTCCTGTGGTGCCCTGTGTGCTTTTCCCTCAGTAACGACGGGCGCGGATAGATTTTGCTGTGTCGGCCTCACTTGCAGTGCAGAAAGTTCTGAGACCAAATGGTCCCCAGTTTACGCCATCACGTCAGGTCCACTGGCTTCAAATCCAGCTCCACTAACTAGTTCTGTAACTTTGGGCGGTTGATTAACTGCTAAGGACCTCAGTTTCCTGTCTGTAAACTGGGGACCCTGGGGAAGTCTCAGCAGGGTGCCTGGCACCTACAAAGGCTCAGTCACTTACCAGGCACTTACCAAATATTAAGTGAACTGAAATGTCACTAAATATCGCTGCTCATTAGCCAAAACTTAGGATAAGTTCCTAAGGTCACAAGGACTACATTTTTATTTTATTTTATTTTTTATTCAATTTTTTTTTGAGAGAGAATGAGAGAGAGCAAGTAGGGGAGAGGCAGAGGGAGAGAGAGAGAGAGAAAGAGAGAGAGAGTCTGAAGCAGTCTACACACTCAGCTAAGATCTCCACTCGGGGCTCAATCTCACGACTTTGAAATCATGACCTAAGCAGGAGTTGGAGTACCTGGGTGGCTTGGGGTACCTGGGTGGCTCAGTTGCTTGAGTGTCCAACTTCGGCTCAGGTCATGATCTCACAGTTCATGGGTTCAAGCCCCACATTGGGCTCTGCACTGGCTGTGTGGTGCCTCCTTGGGATTCTCTCTCCCCTCCCTCTGCCTCTGCCCACCCCCCACTCACATGTTTTTTTTCTCCCTTTTTCTCTCCCTCCTCTCAATAAACTTTTTAAAAAAGTAATAATAATAATGACAAAATATCAAATACAAAATAACAGATAAATGGAAGCATTTGCTCTTACGTTAAGTTCTCTAAAGAAGAGACTTCTGTGGGAGGGGCACCTGGATGGCTCAGTTGGTTAAGTTTCCAACTTTGGCTCAGGTCATGATCTCACGGTTTGTGAGTTCAAGCCCTGCGTTGGGCTCTGTGCTGACAGCTCAGAGCCTGGAGATTGTTTCAGATTCTGTGTCTCCCTTTCTCTCTTTGCCTCTCCCTGCTTGCACACACACACTCTCTCTCTCTTTCAGAAATAAACATTAAAAACAAAAAAAAAAGTTGGACGCTTAACAAGCTGAGCCACCTCGGCAACTCCCAGGGCCACACTTTTTAAAGACTTAATTCATACTATCAAACTGGCCTCCGGTAACACCATACCACCCACAAAACATAAGAATTCTGGTTTCTCTTTGCCCTCACAGACACAGTTAGGCACTTTCTGAGCTCATCTGTCCTGCTCCTGTGTTGGCGGTAAGAGCCTGGAACTGTCAGAGCGATTCCTTGAGGCCACAAAGCTGAGGCCCCTCAAGTCACATCTCTGTAAGGAAGAGTGAGATAGCTGGTGTCCCAGAGGGGTCGAGAAGCATCCTCCCTCTCTCACTCTGTGACTAAACCACATTAACCTTGCCTGGACACCGGAGTCACGTCTGTCAAAGTGTATCAGCAGAATATTCAGGCATCTCTATCTCAGATCCTGCCGAGGCCACCCCTGCCTTCAGCCCGGTTCGACTCTCAGAGTTGCTGGAACCAGAGCCATCCCTTCCCAGCGAGGACTGAGGCCTGCAGTGATGCTTCCTTGGGTCTCTCAGCGATGCAGAGCCCATGCCCCCAACACGGTCTTTCTCCTCTCTCAGCTGTGACCAGCTGGTCTGTTTTTCAGCCGCCAATGGCTAATTCCGGGATTACACTTTCTAAGTTGATGAAATGTAATATCCACAGTGTAAAAGCTTTAGACTTGCTCCCAGCAGTGAAGCATGGGGCGCATTTCTCCAGGGGCTGAAGATCGAGTTTAGACCATGGTAGAGCATGGCCTGCCCTGCTGAACCCTTTCACGACACACGGCCCCGTGAAAGGGAGGGAAAATTCTGGCCAAGAGGTATGAACTTCATTACAACATGTTCTTGGTTCCTGAGGAATTGAAGAATCTGCTCTCGGTCACGTTCTCTAAATGTGTGGAGAAAGGACAGGGGTGGAAATTTCTTCCAGGTGCTATGACATTCTCTCCCCAAAGTTTTACCCTCAGAGTACATTTAGGAAAGGGGATTTGAAGAGCATAGAAAGAAAATGCTCACTCATTCTCAAAGGAGGAGGCTATTTTTCATTTTCTGTGGCGACTTGACACCTATCATGAAACAACTTCAGCCCGCAGAAAGACCTTTTTTAGGGCTGGTTTTATAAATTTCTTTCTCAGCTGAGGAATAATGACATTTTCCCTAGATTGCTTTTAAAAAGGGCACTCAGAGGAATCTAACACTAAGAAAAAGGACGTATTCATAGCAAAAATACTAACAATAACAATAGCCATAATTTACGAAGCACCTAACATGTTTAGGTCATTCACTATAGTGTTCACCTTCATTAAAACTCTGTAGAGCAATTGGGGCGCCTGGGTGGCGCAGTCGGTTAAGCGTCCGACTTCAGCCAGGTCACGATCTCGCGGTCTGTGAGTTCGAGCCCCGCGTCAGGCTCTGGGCTGATGGCTCAGAGCCTGGAGCCTGTTTCCGATTCTGTATCTCCCTCTCTCTCTGCCCCTCCCCCATTCATGCTCTGTCTCTCTCTGTCCCAAAAAATAAAATAAACGTTGAAAAAAAAAAAATTAAAACTCTGTAGAGCAATAGCCCTAAGACGCAGGCTATATTATCCTTATTTTATAGGTAAGGAAACTGAGCTTAAAGAGGCAAAACAATTTGATCAAAGTTGGCTAATGTGTTTCTAACCTTTCATTAAGATGTACATTAAAAAAAAGTATACAGGGGCGCCTGGTGGCTCAGTCAGTTAAGCATCTGGCTCTTGACTTTGGCTCAGGTCATGATCTCATGGTTCATGAGTCTGAGCCCCACATTGGGCTCTGCAATGACAGTGTGGAGCCTGCTTGGGATTCTGTCTCTCTCTCTCTCTCTCTCTCTCTCTCTCTCTCTCTCTCCCTGCCCCTCCTCTACTCGTATGCTCTGTCTCTCTCTCTCTCAAAATAAATAAATAAACTTAAAAAAAAAAAAGGATACATTATTAGGGTACACATTACCAGCTGGATAGATTTCACCATCCATATAACCACACACATCCATGTAACCAGTAGCTCAGCTGCAGATTCCAAGACACAGAACATCATTATCAGCCTCCCCAAGAGCCCCTCTCCTGTTCTTCCCACCCACTAACTCCCAAGGGCAAGCACTGCCCTGACTTAGACCATAAACTCATCTTGCCTGTGCTACGATGCACATAAACGGAATCGCGTGGTATTTACTCCTCTGCCCATAATCTGCTTCCTCCGGTACCGTGTCTGTCAGATGCACCACGCGGTCGCGTGCGCACTAGTTTGTTTACTCTGGACGCAGCATGAACTCCATGGGATGGACGTCTGTTCCGCAGCTGAACGTCTGGGTTGCTGCCGGTCAGTGGCTCTTAAAAATGGTGTGGCCATGGGGCGCCTGGATGGCTCAGTCAGTTAAGCATCTGACTTTGGCTCACGGTTCGTGACTTCGAGTCCTGCCTTGGGTGAGCTCGAGCCCCACTCTGGGTGAGCACAAGCCCTGCTTTCCAAAGTGGCTACACCTACTTATACTCCCACCACAGTGGAGGAGAGTTCCAGTTGCTTTACGGACTCATTGAGACTCGAGTCTCTTTTGCTTTTGCTCTACACATTCTGCACATTCTGCTGGGTGGATGTCAGATCACATTTAGGCACAGGCACACAGCGTCAGATGCAAACATTTCTAGAGCCAGGCCGAGCCCGGTGCTGGGCACTTGGAGAGTGCTCGAGGGATATCTGTTTAGTTGATTAATGACCCCAATGCTCATGGTGTTTGTTTTTTCAACAGTATTTTGCTGTTGCCTCTCCCCTAGTCCCAGACTCCTGAATAGCACAGGCCCCACCTTCTCCAAAACTACCCAGCGAAACAGCCTGATGTGACACCCTCGGTTTCTAAGACTTACAATCAGTAGTAAAAGGAGGCTACGGCTGGCCGTGAGTTGACTCAGGAGGAAGCAGGCACTACCACGGGAGGTGGGGTCCCAGGTGCCCACCTGCAGCTAGAAGTAGGAAGACACGGTTCCCCTCAAAGAACAGTCCCTGGAGCACAGGGAGGAAGAAAAACAAGAAGGAAGCTGTGCCAACAGCCCCACACACGTGCACTAACACATCCTACGGGAGGGAGGAGGTGGGGCATTCTGTGAGCTAAGGACAGAGAAGAGTCTCTTAATTCCCTTGCAAATGATACGGGTTCATTAGGGCAACTGTTTCAGAGGACATCAAACAAATGACTGTTCCAATTTTAAATACCTTCCTGAGAACAGGATTAAGTATGATTAAGACAATTCTATTTATTGGGGAAAATAGACGGCTGCCCAGAGCCCACTGCCCTACAATGCACCTGGGCTGAGTTTTCCCTTATTGCTTCTTTGTTACCCTGATGGCGACGTCTGGGGGAAAGAATAGTCACAGTGATAGTTAGCATTTCGGAACACTTACTATACACTAGGCTCTGCCCCAACACCTTGCTGGAGTTGTCCCATTTAACCTTTGCTAAGCTCCTATAAGGCAGGGACTGTTCCTGTCCCCATTTAAAGTTGAGGGGACTGAAGCTTGGAGAGGTAATATCTGAAGATCAAACTGCCGGTTAGTATGTGGTAAAGGAGGGACTTGAACCCTGGTGCTTTAACTATCCACGCTGTGTAACAAATTACTCCCAAAACGTAACAGCTTAAAACAACAACTATCTGGGCAGGGGTCAGCTCCACGCAATGTGGACTGGGGTCACTCTGAGGATGTAGCTGGTGGGGGAGTTCATCTGGAGGGTCTGGGACAGCTTCTGTCTTATGACCAGTGCCTTGGCTGGGAGGCTGGGTGGCTCAGCTGGGACCGTCACCCGGAGGGAAGAGATGTGATCGCTCCGGTGCAGCCATCTCAGGGTAACAGCACTTTCTCATGACAGCCTGGGACTCAGAGTGTGCTGAGGGAGCAGGTGGAAGCTGCCCGAGGCCTGGGCCCGCAGCTGGCACAGCATCGCTTCAAGCCTGTCAGAGAGCCCAGCCAGACCCAGGGCAGGGACATAGACATGACCTCTCAGTGAGAAGAGTATCACAGAGTTCCTTCAGTCTACCATGCTTTTGTCTTTGCTGGATTCCAGAGCCCTGAGCCATAAGCATGAACATATACTGCCTGACACTGTCTTCATCGTACGTGGCATTTTACACACCTCCACAGATTCTTTTACTTGTCTTAGAAGAAAAAGAGAGAGAGAGAAGAAGGCAGATGAGAAGGAGGAGGGGGAGGAGGGGGGAGGGGAAAGGGGGAAGGAGGAGGAGGAGACAGAAAGGAAAGGAGGGGAGAGGTGAGTACAGAAGGGAAGGGAAGCTAGGAGACAAGCATTTCTCGCATCCTGTAGATGAAGAAAGTGAAGCTCAGAGAGAAGAGTGCCTTGTCCAATGAGGCTGGCCAGTGAGGATGAACATCAGGATTTGAAGCCCTCCTTCTCTCCTTCCTTCACACTTTCTTCCTCTGGGCCCATGTATGCTTCCCCCTGGCAAGTCCGCAGCCATACTTTTCCCCATTCCCAAACACAGCCTTTGACCCTTCACTTCTGGTTACAGAAAGCACGCTTTCCAGAGGAGGCTGCCCTCAAACAAGGTGCTCGAAGAGCTGCCTCTCCTCAGTGGCAGCTCCGGTTTGATCAAAGGGAGATGACTCATAGCAGGGATCAGCAGGGATGGCAGAGAAGATTTTCCTCCATCTGTCCACCCTTAAGGCCCAATTTCCTCCGAATTGCTTCAGGGAGATACTGAAACTATAGATGTCACTCAGCGACAAAGAATATATTTATCCGAGTGGCTCTCCAATGCAGTGGGCAACTTTAAGATGTGCAAGCGGGACCCAGAAAAACACTGACGCGTCCTCAGAGCTGTCGGGGCGCGATCTCTCATCGTTCGCACCCTGACATAATACAGGAGCCGCTGTGTTGCTCACTGTTTATTGCTGTAATGTGTCAGCGTGGGTAACAGAGAGCAGGCAAGGAAGGCTTAATTATAAAAAGGAATCTTTTCAAGACACTTTAATTCCCTCATTGGTTTTTTTTTTTTTTTTTTTTTTTTTTTGTCCTGACAAGAACTCACACACATACTCACATAAAAATGTGAATCTAGTTTAATTTGGGGCTCTCAAAATTATTGTTAATGTGATTTCTTAATACCTTGTGGTTCAATCTTAGAGTTTCACAATCTGGCTAGGATTTTCTTTTGCTGAAAGCAGTGTAGCAAGGAGGTTGAAAGTGGGGATTCTACAGACATCCTGCCTGCCTTCGAGTCCTGCCCCCACCCCTCAGCAGCTGGAAGGCCCTGGGTCACTCATGCCCGTGCCTCAGTTTCCTCAGGTGGGAAATGCAGAGAGATGTAGAACCTCTCTCCCAGAATTGCTACGAAGTTATAAGAGGCAAATATGAAAAGAGCTTAATATAGTACCTTACATACTTAGTGTTCATGTTTATTAAATATTAGATATTTCCGTAACATTATTAAGTAGCCCAGAGAGTTCAAACATCTAAAGAGCTACATACATGATGTGGATATGTGCGTGTCTCAGTGTAAAATGACCAGGTATACATGCCCCTGTCAATCATTCTTAAACATTTGGATTATTATACAAATAACTTGTTTATTCTAGAAAAACTTTTAACATAGAAAAGTAGAAAGAAAAAAATCACCACCGTCTATCATCTATCATCTACAGAAAAACGTATTTCAATATTTTGGCCTATATACTTCCAGAGCTTTTTAGTGTGCATGAATATATTTTTTTTCATCAAGTACTTGCTTTTTTATAACTTGCTCTACTCACTGGTGGCATATCATAAGTAGACAGCATGTCATTCCTAGACAGCATCACAGGAAACATCTATGTAGTCTTCCGTCCCTTGAATGTTTTGCTATTCATTTAATTAATCCCCTACTGTTGGACATGTAGGTTGCCTTCGTTATTTTTGCAATGTTAAAAACAACCCTGAAATGACCATTCTTGGAAATAAGATATTGTGCACTTCCATGGTCTATTTCCTTCGGATAAACTCCTAGAAACAGAATTTCTAGGTCAAAAGTTCTGCACATTTTTAAGGTTATAGGCGGCACCACTGCATCCTTCAGAAAGGATGCATCACTCCCCCCAGTGGTGAATGAGTATTTCTTTCTCCTATCTTTATCACCCCTGAGCACACCTTGCTCATTTCTTTCAACAATCGTTTATTGAGCACTTACAGTTTTCCAAGCACTGCTGAAAATGACTAGAACAAGTCCTTTTCTCTCTATGCTCCATCTTCAAAGATTTCATATACTCAACTCTGAGGATGGGGTTTCAGAGTGGCCCCTTTATCTCTCTACTTGACTGTCAGAGAAATGGGTCTGTCTGGTAGGTGGAACAGGGTCGGAGACAGAGCTTCAGTGTCTGGATTGTGAAGAGCCCATTCTTTTGTCCTTCAGCTGGGAATAGGCTAGTTCTTTTTTTTTTTTTTTTTTTTTTTTTTTAATGTTTGTTTATTTTTGAGAGAGAGAGAGAGAGACAGAGAGACAGAGTGTGAGTGTGGGAGGGGCAGAGAGAGAGAGAGAGGGCAGAAACAGAAGCAGGCTCCAGGCTCTGAGCTGTCAGCACAGAGCCCGATGCGGGGCTTGAACCCATAAACTGTGAGATGGTGACCTGAGCCAAAGTTGGACGCTTAACCAAATGAGCCACCCAGGCACCCCAAGAAGGTGCCAGTTCTAACACCCCTTATCTAACTGCTATTGTGTCCTCTATGCCTTGGTCTGCTCTTCCGGTCTAAGCTTTCTCTCTAAATGTGTGGCAAGAGCTTCTACCCAGACAAGAGGGTTTCAATGCAAACGTTGACTCTAGCGGTTTAGTAGTGATAACCTGGCTCTCTGACTGAGGACTCTGAGGCTAAGTTTGAGATCATTTAAAAGAATGGTGTGGTCGATTAGTGATGTCTGCCACAGACACAGGAACACAGGAAACCAGTACGTACACCTATCGATGCTATCTGTTATTTACTCTCTCTCCAGGCGTCAGCTGCCCTCAGGTCAGATCCTGCTGGATTCATGTGCCATTTTCCCGTACTTCTGCTCTCCCTTGCTCCTTTCTTTTTCACACTCTCCCTGATTCACTTTCTCTTCCTTTGTTTCCATACTTCATATACATTCTTCACCCCCTGTAGGTCGACATCCTATAGACGACATCCTTGTTGCACTTAGCTTGCCAGGAGAGCACTCTGTTGTGCTCTCGCTCACTCCCTTGTTCTCTCTTTATTTCTCTGCCTCTCTGTTCCTACAGATCATCCACTAAGTTTACCTCTCTGTTTTACCAGCAGCTGTTGGGGGTAAACAGCACTCCTCAGGCCAACAATACATTCCTGATGGAAGGACCACAGGAGGAGCTGTTTCCCTCAGGAAGCCCACTGTTTAGGAAGGAGGGGCCCGGTGCCTGGAGAGAGGCAACAGGAAGTCACCTTACAGGAAACAAAGTATGTCATTTATGGCGCTTTATTCACGTTAAAGGGTTGCCGGACTGCTTCACAAGCTCCCAGAGACTGGTAACATGTCACTTGTAGAATCAAGTGATTCTACACTTGAATAGTGTGGAACCCTACAGACAGAGCTCAAACAGAGCCTGACAAGGTTAACAGTGTATGGGCACAGTATTACATTTCCCATAAACAGATCCCCTTAATGAGCTCTAGCTCTGGATCAGACACTGTGCTAAAGGTCTGAATGCATTATCTTCTTGACTCTTCTCATCAGTCTGGAAGGTGGTTACCACCATTATCCCCACTTTGAAGATGAGAAAACTGAGGCTCAGGAGTCTAAGTAACTCAATCTCTGCTGTGGAGTGGAGGGGGCCTCCAGCCAGGTTTGTGCAGCTCCACACCATAAATTTCTCAATAAATATACTGCTCCCTGGGCATGTGGTAGGGCTGGGGGAGTAACAAAACACCCCACCTATCCATTCCAGGATAGCAAAGAACTTAGAAATAAGGAAGATGAAAATCACCATCTGGGAGTTAAACCATACAGTCGGCCCCTAAGAGATCAGATCAGCAAACTGCAAGGTGGTTCTCAAGGATACCATGGCATCTACGTCTGTAGAAATGAAGGTATTTGCATATTTAAAGAAAAAAAAATTGTGTCCCTTTGAAGGAAGCTTAACTACCACTAGTGGAAGCCCTCAAAAAGAGGATTAAAAAAAAAAAGATTTAAAGTATACCCTCCCAAGCACCACCTGGGGGGAGAGGCGGGTACTCCAAGTTTGCTCTGACCAGTGGCATACCCTGTTAGGCTACTCATTCACTAAATTCTATTTATACTGCACCTGCTATGTGCCAGCTGCTGTGCTGAGCACTGTCCTGGCACTCACGGACCTGATGTCCTAGTCAGGAGGCAGGTTTACTGTGAACTAATGAAGTCTGAGCAGGGGGGCCCTCACCTGCCTGGGCCTATTCCAAGAGCCCTTATAGAGCGTCCGTGTGGCCATGTGATTTTGTGAAATTTGCCAGTGTGAGACACTTCAACAGCCATCAGTTAAGCCCACTGTCTCCACTTGTCTTTCCTGTCTGTATTTAAAATAAATATTCACTTTTGTGTTCACTTAATTTGGTTCTCCAGGAAGCAACCCCCAGGACAAGGACAAGAGTACACTTGGGTTACCTGGGAGGTACAGGAAGCCCTGGCAGGCAAGTGGGGACCAAGACCAGGAAGGGCAGTGGGCCTGCAAAGGCTGCGTTATCAGGCCAGCTCCCTGTGTGAGCACCTACAGCTTAATCCCATGCGGGCCTTTGGGGAACAGTCTTTTTTAAAATATAGGTTTTAATGTTATTTAGGTGTGGAAGGGCCAACAGATCAGCAGACGACTGGGAATGGTTAGCTTGTTACTCACAGTTCCCAAGAAGACAGGGCAGGCCACGCCACGATGGGCCACACGAGGCACCAGCTTCGGTCAGGACACAGAGCATGGGGGAACTACAGAGAGCCTTTACTGTGGTTTCTGTGAAATAGAAAGGATGAGGCGGGATAAGCAGGCTTATGACTAGCCTGTTTGAATCATCTCAGTGGGCTCTGGGGCATAGGGCTGTCCCTGGCTGTCTGGTGCGTGGCCCTCAGGTGATTAGGGCAAGGGGATAGTGCAGCCTGCAGTGGCAGAACCCAATGAAGGAGGTGGTTGAGGGGAATGCGCTCTGGACTGGTTGGTTTGCATTTGAAAGATAGACTCCACGGTGAGTTTTTCCTCTTTGGCTGGCCATGGGAGGGGCAGCAAGCTCCCAGATGTTGTCACAATACAGAAAATAAAGACATGGGTGAATGTGCCTGGTAGAAACCAATCACAGCAGCCAACCACAGATCAGGCCCACTTTGTGGGCAAGGCAGTCACTGGCTGAGGGCTTCTGGGGATGGTGGGGGGAATTGTTTCCCTAGCACTCTTGGGGGGCAAGAAGCTTTGGAGAAAGAAGGAGGTCCTGGCAGCTGAACCAGCTGGAACATACTCAAGTGCCAGGACTTTGGTTGGGGGGGGAGGGTGGGGGTGGGTGGGTGGTGGTGGTGGGGGCATGGGCCGGACACCAATAACCCTGCTCCCTGCACCTAATTTTACACTTATAACTGTTCGTTCTTTTTTGTCAAGAAGGCCTCCAACACTGTAGAGACTCTGGGCTCTACAAAAGTGCGTCTGTCTCTGTGGGAGACAATCAACCAATATCTGATTGTCATGGGCAGAACTTTGTCCACACACACATTTGAATACTGAAGACCTAGCCGGCAGTACCTCAGAATGCGACTGTGTGTGGAGAGAGGGTCTCTAAAAGGTAATCAGGCCATTAGGATGGGTCTTAATCCAATGACTGGCGTCCTTCTAAGAAGAGATGAGCACATGAGAAGAGAAGAGACATACACAGAGGAAAGGCCACGTGAAGACACGTAGAGAAGGCGGCCATCTGCAAGCCAAGCGGAGACCTCAGAAGAAACCAACCCTTGCCAACACCCTGACCTTGGACTTCTAGGCCCCCAGAACTAAGAGGAAAGAGATTTCTATTATTTCAGTCATCCAGCCTATGATACTTTATTACAGAAGCCTGAGCAAACTAATATGAGTTATTGAGATATGATTGGCACACACTGGTGTCGAAGAACCTCCCTTCACTGGATCTGGCCTTCCTCTGTGGACTTGGGGTTATTTAACTTCCTACAGAGCAGGCCCCAAGCAGGGTGGAGGCCACCGCACTCTGGAAGACTCATGTTCCTTTTTCTTCTTCTTCTTCTTCTTTTTTTTGAGAGACAGAGCGAGCAGGGGAGGAGCCCAAGCAGGCTCCACACCGTCAGCACAGAGCGCGATATGGGAGTTGAACCCACAAACCATGAGATCGTGACCTGAGCTGAAATCAAGAGCTGGAGGCTTAGCGGACGGAGCCACGCAAGCAGCCCAGGCTCACGTTCCTTCTAAAGAGAACAGCCATCCTCAGTGCCAGCTGACTGTTCCCACATCTGCTTTACCCAGAGAAGCCAGAAATCTGCATTCTGTATGAAAACTCCCTATTTCTCAAAGTTGGTAATGAATTCAAACATTTAAAAAAAAAACACTCTGGAGGCCAAACAAAACAACTCTGCAGGCAGATTGCACTAGCACCCACAGTTTGCAACTTCAGGCTGTATTTCTTTCTCGCAGGGAGCCACAGAGTACCCATCCACTGGACATTTCTGTCTTGTTGTCAACGAATCACTTGGCATTGACCCAGGAGTCAGATTAACCGGTTTAGAAATCCCAAGTCTGCCAGTCACTAGCTGCAGGAGCTCGAGCAGATCACATCACCTCTTGTGCCTCAGTTTCCTCATCTGCAAAGTGGCAGCCTGGGTAGATGACTTGTGAGCATCAGAGGCATGGTCCACAAACAGCTGGGTGTGCAGCAGGCGTCCAAGAAGTGAAAGCTCTCTACGCCATCCTCACTGGTTCACTTTGTTAGCGATTGTCAGCCTCCCGGGAACCCTAAAACAGGCAGGACTGAGTCTCTGAGCCCCTGGGGCCTGTGATAACTGAATCACAAGGTAAACATCGCCTGGTCAGGACCTTGTCAGGCTGCTTGCCATCCTTTCCTAGGGATGACCTGACCTTGAGATACCCTCCTTTCCAGTGTCTGCACACTGAAATAAATCACTGTTGGTTTGGTATTACAGGGTCCACAGTGCTGAGCGTTTAAAGGCAGGCACTTTGTCCCTGATTAAAAAGAAAAAAGTCACTCTTTCAGGGGCATCTGGGTGGCTCAGCCTGTTGAGCGTCTGATTTCGGTTCAGGTTATGATCTCACAGTTCCTGATTTCGAGCCCCCATTGGGCTCACTGCTGTCAGCGCAGAGCCCGCATTGGATCCTTTGTCCCCCACTCTCTCTGTCTCTCCCCTGCTCACACTCTCTGTCTCAGAAATAAGTAATCATTAAAAACAACAACAACAGGAAACCAATTTGACAATAAATTTCATATTAAAAAAAAAAAAAGACTCTTAACCATAGAGAACAGATTGAGGGTTGATGGAGGGTGGTTGGTGGGGGATGGGCTAGACGGGTGATGGGCACTAAGGAGGGCACCTGTTGTGATGGGTACTGGGTGTTGTATGTAAGTGATGAATCACTGAATTCTCCTGAAACCAATGCTATGCTCTATATTAACTAATTAGAATTTAAATAAAAATATGAAACAACAACAACAACAAAAACTTTTAAAAAATCACTCTTTAAAACGTAAACCCTGACACTCACTTCCCAGGCATTGGATCACAGTGTTATGGGGCTCCAGAAGGCATCCCGGGGTCTGCCGTTAGACTCACTGCAGCACATACGTTCATTTTTAATTCCCAGCCAGACACACGAAGACGGGAAGATACTGCCAAATATTGATCTTGCGAAATGAGACACAAATCAAGCTAATTCTGTCCACCCAGGTTCCATTCCCACAGGTGGGCTAGAACAGCTGACAGAGCCTGAGTCTTCCTTTTTTTTATATTTTTCACTCTCGGCCCACGGATCAATCTGAGAACACAGGCAACAGTGTAGATTCGATGAGCACGTTCTTACATGAATATGGGGAATATTCTTGTGCGCGTTTTGCCTGCTAGAAGGGAGACCGCATACCCACGTTTTGGAACTGAGGACTTTGAGCAAGCTACTTAACTCTCTGAGCCTTGGTTTTCTTATCTGTGAAATGAGCAAACAGTATTGCTGACCTCACTGATAAGAGGAATTCACAAAGGGTATGTGAACTGTTTAGGGCAGGGTTGCACTTAGTTGCTACACTGTGCCCTGCCCTGAGCTAAGCACTTTCCTTGGATTAACTAATTTAATCCTCCCAACACCCTTTGCATATGGATGACCATTAGCCTCATTGTACCACCAAGAAAAGGAAAACACAGGGAGGTGAGGAAAGTCACACAGCAAGCAGAGGGGAGAGCCAGGATTTGCATCCCGGGGTCTGGTCTCAGCGTGTGTAGTCTTAACTATAACAGGAAGGTAATTTATTTTCATAAATTACCACAGATTTATTTATCTGTTCAGCAAATATTAAAATAAGAAATAACTAAAAGTGGGCTGAATACTGTTTATAAATTTAAGTGCTGGATGTCCTATGGGCAGAACAAAGAGACCTGAAGATGGCCTGTGGAGCCAGGAAATAGCTTTTTGGTTGCATAACTGGCCAAGCCGGGAGGAGAATACAGAGATGTGGCTAGGATGGGGCTTCCACACCGATGGCATCAGAATCTCCCTGGAGGCTCGTTGAACCCAGCCCCACAGGAGAGCTGGGGTGGGGTCTCTACACTGGCATCTCTCCCTCTGCCCCTACCAAGCTCCCTGCCCCTTCTCCAGCTGGTCTGGGGAGCACACTGTGAGGGGAGGAAGCAAAGAAGGGGACAAAGTTAGAAATGGCTCAGGGAGACAAGACGGCAAGGCCAGAGGTCTCATTTCCTAGTGACTCCAACCCCTGAGGTCTGGGATAGTGTTCTCCCCATCCATTGGGCAAGAAAGGAAATCGGGCCTTAGAGCAGTGAATTTGCTTGCCACAAAGCTTTGCAGTGGGAGAGGCAGGATGCAAAGCCAGTTCCGGGATGAACGGAGAGCCTCCCCCAAGAGTCCCGGGGAGCCAGCCACAGGAAAGGAGGACCACGGCATGCGTCTCTGCCTCCTGGCACTCCATAGCACAGTCTCACGCCCACTTTCAGGTTCCTGAGAGCTGTGGTGCAGGCAAGCAGAGCTGAAGAAAACCAGCTCTGTCCATACTGCCCGCCCTGTCTAGGGCACTGCTCCTTCCCCAGGGCTCTCCCTGCGGGTGGTGTTTGGGAGCAGGATGCTCCGAACCTGGGATTGTTTTCCTGCTTCTCTCTGGCTCAGGAAGCCGAACAGCTCAAGAATTTCAGGGCAGGACAGATCCATTAAGAGTGTTGTAGGAGGGGGGACCTGGGCGGCTCAGTTGGGTAAGCACTGACTAGATTTCTGCTCAGGTCATGATCTCATGGTTCTGGGGATGGAGTCCTGTTCGGGCGCCGTGTGCTGTGCGCTGACAGTGCAGAGCCTGCTTGGGATTCTCTCTCTCCCTCTCTCTCTGCCCCTCCCCTGCACTCTCTCTCTCTAAGTAAATAAATAAACTTAAAAAAAAAAAAGAGTGTTGTACGAGGAACTAAAAACTGGGGAGGTGATAGGGGCACGGACAATATTACCCTTTGATCCTTACAGCCTTTTAATTCTGAGCTTCCAGAAAGGAGGCTGCTTTTGCTAAAATCATTATAATAATTCAAAATTTTCAATCTGCTTCAGTAAAAACAAGGCAAAACATTCACAGGATCAGACACTAATGGGTGCTCCAGGGGTTCACAGTCAATAACAGTAGTTACTGGGTTGGGGGGAGGGTTTCCTAAATGCTGTGCCAAATATTTTTTCTTCGTTATCTTATGTAGATCCCATGATTGGATCAATTGTTCTCAGGGGTGGATGTTTTGTTATGCTCATTTTACAGAGGGGGAAACTGAGGCTCCAAGGGATGGAGTACCTTGTCACACACACAGTTCACAGGGGCAGAGCAAGGCTTCAGGTGGAGCTGATGCCCAGTCCCCGTTCTAGTTTCCAAAAGCTGTAGAATCTTCCAAAGTTGCCATCCTCCTGTACCACACTCCTCTTTCTTCTCGCCTCCTCTAGAATTCAATGGCCGAAAGAGTGGGCCCACTGGAATCCGACCTGGACTGGAACCCACACTCCTTGGGCACATATGAGCTGTGACCTTGAGTATACACCCTTGAATTAAGCAAAACAGGGAATTTACTGGTGGTATAACTGAAGAACCCAGGAATATACCAGCTTTCAATTTGGTCTAACCCAGAGGCTCAGATCTGTTTTCTCCCTCTCCATCTCTTATGGCTATGCTTCCAGACTTTTGGATCGATTCTAGATGGGATTTCCCTTCACACAAGCAACATGGCTGCCACACTTTTTGCCCCACATCTTCCCAGGTTCCTGTTCATTAGGAAAGCGCCTCAGCCCTAGCAGTCCCAGTAAAGGTATGTTATGTTTCAGTGGTTCTAATGGGGCCTCTGCTGAATCCTGAGCCAATCCGTGGGGGTCAGAGGATCGTCATGAACTGACTGGCTTGGGCCGAGTCATGAGCTTTAAGTCTGAGTCGGGGATAGAACCGCCTCCCAAGCACATTTGCTGACAGTGGGGAAAGGGGTGGTTCTTCCAGGAAATTAGGGAAGAGTTAGCACAAGTCTGAATAGATTTCATACATGCTTGACAAAAGAGCAACTTCTCCATGCCTCAATTTCCCCTTCTGTAAAATGGGAATTATTGTAGAGTCTTAGCTCAGGGTGTTGTAACAAAATATCACAACCTGGGTGGCTTAAACAATAGAAATTTACCTCCTCCTAGTTGTGGAGGCTGGAAGTCCAAGATGAGGGTGTTAGTGTGGTTGGGTTCTGATGAGAGCTCCCTTCCTGGCTCAAGGGCAGCTAGCGTCTCACTGTGTCTTCACCTGGCCCTTCCTCCATGCACACACATGGAGGGGAAGAGTCCATGTTTCTTCCTCTTCTTGTAAGGACACTAATCTCATCATGGGCACCCCACTCTCATGACCTCATTGAACCTAGTTTCCTCCCACAGGCCCCATCTCCAAACACTATTGGGGGTTATGTCAACATATGAATTCGGGGTGAGGGGATACAATTCAGTCCATAGCTGTTAGCATTTACCCTATTCAGTTAATGTAAGAATTAAAAGATAATACTGTAAAGTTTCTTATAGCATTTGGCCCTTATTAAGTGCCAGTTAATAAATTGTAGCTTATAGATTATACATTTTTTGTTTTAATTATGTACAATGAAATTCATCTATTTTTATTTAACCAGTTAATTTATTTATTTAAGAGAGAGAGAGAGAGAGCGAGAGAGAGAGAGAGAGAGAGAGAGAGCACGAGTGGGGGAAGGGCAGAGAGTGAGAGGAGAGAGAATCGTAAGCAGGCTCCACGCTCAGTGCGGAGCCTGATGTGGAGCTTGATCCCAAGACCCAGGGATCGTGACCCGAGCTGAAATCAAGAGCTGGACGCTCAACCAACTGAGCCATCCAGGTGCCCCCAAATTCACCTATTTTAAATATAGCGCTTGATGAATTTCAGTAATTCTATGTGTCAGTGTAACCACCATCACAATCAGGATGTAGAGAGCGCCTTCACCACAGAAGCACCTTCCAGGACCTTTGCAGTTGGGCCTCTCCCGTGACCCCCAGCCCCAGGCAACCACTAACCTGCTTTAAGTCACTACAGTTATGCCTTTTTTTAGAATTTCATCTAAATGGAATCACAGAGCAGTTTTCTGTCTTTCGTGTTGGACTTCTTGCACTTAGCATAATGATGTTGAAATCCATTCATGTTGTTATTGTGTATTAATACTTTGTTCCTTTATATTGCTGTGTAGTATTCTAGTGCATGGATAGACCGCTGTTTTTTTAACTATTCGTAATTGATGGGACTCTTTCTAGTTTTTGATTATTGTGAACCAGATGCTAAGAGCAATCGTGTGCAGTTCTTTATGTGAACATATGTTTTCTAGACTATAAGATTTTTATGGCAGGTTGTCTGGTTTATTTCACAGTGTTCAGAAGATGTTTAAATGTTTAAAAATCATTTGTACCAATACCTGCTACAACATAAAAGCCAGACATGACATGATCCTACTTATATGGAATGTTGAGAATAGGCAAATGGATAGAGACAGAAAGTAGATGGGTAATTGCTTAGGGCTGGGAGACTGGGGGAAAATGGAGAATGCTTGCTCATAAGCTTTGCTCTAAAATTGATGTTGGTGATGGTTGCACAACTCTGAATATGCCAAAAATCACTGAATTGTACACTTTAAATTTTTTTTTTTTCAACGTTTATTTATTTTTGGGACAGAGAGAGACAGAGCATGAATGGGGGAGGGGCAGAGAGAGAGGGAGACACAGAATCGGAAACAGGCTCCAGGCTCCGAGCCATCAGCCCAGAGCCCGACGCGGGGCTCGAACTCACGGACCGCGAGATCGTGACCTGGCTGAAGTCGGACGCTTAACCGACTGCGCCACCCAGGCGCCCCAGAATTGTACACTTTAAATAGCCAAGCTATGCTGTGTGAATTCTATTTCAATAAAACTGTTAAAAATTATTGGTTAAACGAATAAAGGATGAAATAATTGGATGATTCCATGTATGAATGAGGACTCTTGTTTCCTGACTGTTTAATCACTCCAATACCCTTTGGTATTTATTTGTAATTCAGCACAGGTATTGGACATCTATTAAGTGCCAGATATGGTGCTAGGGGCAGAGGGTTCAAAGACAGAGGAGGCAAAGACACACACTCGAGAGACGGAAACAGACTAATTGCAGCTGCAGTAGCTAACACTGATACATCACTTGCAATGCTGCATTCACTTATATATTCTATATTCTGATTATAAATGTATGTGTGTATATATATATATATATATATTTTTTTTTTTTTTTACTTAATCTTCACAGCAATCTTGGAGGAAGGTACTAGCATTACTTGCACTCTTCAGATGGGAACACTGATACAGAGAGGGTGAGTAATTTGCCCATGGTTACCCAGTTAGTAAATGATGCTTCTGGACTTGAAGTCCAGGAAGCCTGGCTCTGTGTCCATGGCCCTGATCACTGTGCTCCACTGTCAATTCAGGGTGACAGTGCTCCAAGGGCAAAGGTCCCAGCCATGGCACAGTGTGAGAGCTGAGGGCACTGTCATGTCTCCCCTTGGGCTTGGGCTCTCAGCCCTGCATCAGCCTTTACACTTTCTCCCTTCCTCCCTTCCTCCCCACCTGGTCAGCCTCTGGCCCCGACCACACACTGCACACTGAAGAAGGGGCCCCGCCTCCCAGACCTACCTCTGACATCAAGTACTGCCTCATTACCTCTCTGTTTCTATTCCTCTCTCTTAACGGAACAGAAACCACTTGTTATGGACTGAATTGGGTGCTCCACAAATTCATATGTTGAAGTCCTAACTTCCAAAGACACTAGGTTTGGAGATAGGAACTTTGAAGAGCTAATTAAGGTTAAATGAGGTTATGGAGGGGAGGTTCCTGATCTAATAGGACTGGTGTCCTTATCAGAAGAGGGAGAGACACAGGGAAAAGGCCATGTGAAGACAGAGCAAGAAGGCAGCCGTCCGCAAGCCAGAAAGAGAGGCCTCACCAGAAACCAGCGCTGCCAGCACCTTGATCTTAGATTTCCAGCCTGCAGAACTGAAAAATAAATTTCTGTCATTTTAAGTCCCCCAGTCTGTGGTATTTTTTTATGGAAGCCCAAATCGACTAATACATCATGACATACCTCCTCCTCTCAGAGTGGAAGCAGGCCTGGCCCTGGCTGGGAGACACGGTGACCCTGGAGAGTAAAGGTCTGCAACATGGGCCCTTCTTGGAAATCCCACCAGACAGCATGTCTCGTCAAACCAGTGCTGTGCTGCCACTGGTTCACAGATACCCGAGAGCGGACTGTAAAATTTCAACAAACACGGTCATTATTAAAAAGTAAATTACATAAACATTTATTAAATAAATTATATTAAACATAAAGACAATAAATACTCAAAACCACCCCTTCCTAAGTATTTTACTACATTTTACTGTCGTGTATCTACACAGTGGGTAAACCATACAACCACACATCTCTTCCTAGATCCCCATTCAGGTACATCGCGTTGGTGGCATAAAAGAGGTCAATTTGCAGGTGTAGGTGTATTTGCACCACAGACATTGGCAAACACTTTAACTCAGAGCTTCATCTATTGTTTTGTTGATTGTCTCAACTTAAGAAAGTGATTGAGAAAATGTCAATAATCAGGTGCATCACGTATATAGTTGTTAAGTTGCAAATAGCACAAAAATCAAGGAAATATTCTTGAGGTAATCAAACACTGCTATCCAGTTCAGCAAAGAAGTCACTCATGCCACTGATGAAAACACGTCTTCACTGTTTCACTTCCATCTTACTCTGCAACATAAGCAAAATCATCAACCAGTCCGCCTGCTGGAGTTCCATCCATTTGTCAGTTGAAATTTTTGGCCAGATACTGATAGAGGAGGTGGGCAGAAATCAACAAAAGCATTTTGTGAAAATCATTTGCCAGTGTGGATGTACAATACTGTTTGTTTAACTTATACTAAATTGTGTAGTGTATTTATATACTCCAATTGCATAGTATGTTACATTTATTTATGCAAAATTTCATACTGTACATTACCAATATTAGTTACATGCACACTAAATATATAATATTTGCAAGTACACATATATATGTACATGTGCAAGTACATATATAGATATCTATGTACTTTTGGTGGGGGAGGAGAGGCATTTATTAGGCACGTAATTTTTTTTTTTTTAACTTTTATTCATTTTTGAGAGACAGAGCACAAGCAGGGGTGGGGCAGAGACAGGAGACACAAAATCTGAAGCAAGCTCCAGGCTCTGAGTTGTCAGCACAAAGCCTGGCTCAGGGCTCAAACCCACGAACTGTGAGATCATGACCTGAGCTGAAGTCGGACGCTTAATCGACTGAGCCACCCAGGCGCCCCAGGCACTTATTATTAAACATTCAGTTGCACACTGCTGTATTAAATCCTCCCTATTTGAGGCGACTGGGGACCAGGGAGTGGAATGTCTGCCCCAAGTCACATACCCGGGGCTCCTGACCCCCTACCCTGGGCTGCTGCTCCCACCTCATTCCAGCACCCTGGAAGTTACGGAAGGACAATCCAGAGAGACGGGAGGAGTCCCTAGGATCCCATCATTTCTATTTGTTCCTGAAATCCTCTTGGTGCCATACAAATAGAGCTAAGCCATAAATCCTAAGAGGTGCATAATTTCATTATTCTTATTATGCTTAATTAAAACAACGCTGAGCCTGGGTTAGTGATTAACTTTCTCTCCACCTCCCTCAGACTCCCATTAGGGTAATTTGTTTCTGAACCCTCTGAACAAACACAGGCCAAGATTTTGTTTTTCCTCTATTTTGGTTATCCTTTATGATTTTTTTTAACCCCTCAAGAGTGTGGCAGACTTTTGTCAAACTTATCCATCTTATTCTTTGAGATAAACCTTACTTGAGAAAATGGAAAGGAATGAAGGGCATGGCAGACTTTGGTTCAAAAACAGGTCTGACACCATTTAGGAAATGAATAGACCACCTACACACTGGGGAAAAAAAACAATCACATTACATATATCTGAGAAAAACAATTAGCATAAAAAGAATTCGTTAATGTCAATAATAAGACAGACAATCCAATTAAAAATGGACAAAAGGTGTGGGGAGCCTGGGTGGCTGTCAGCTGAGCATCTGACTCTTGATTTCAGCTCAGGTCATGATCCTAGCATTGTGAGACTGAGTGCCATGTGGGGCTCCATGATCAGCGTGGAGCCTGCTTAGGTCTCTCTCTCTCTCTCTCTCTCTCTCTCTCTCTCTCTCTCTCCCCCCCGCTTCCCCTCTCTCCCATTCATGCTCTCTCTCTCTCTCAAATAAAAATTTTTAAATATGGGCAAAATATTTGAACAAACACTTCACCAAAGAAGATGTACTATTGGCCAAGAGGCTCATGAAAAAGGTTCATTATCATTAGTCATTGGGAAAATGAAAAATTAAGCCACGGTGAGACAATGCTAGACACCCACTTCAATGCTTGAAGTTAAAGAGTTTAATTTCAAGTTAAAAATACTGGCCATACTAAATGATGGTGAGGACGGGGAACAAAAAATCTCATGTACTGCTGGTGGGAATGCCAAGTGGTCCAGATGCTTTGGGAAACCATATGGCCATTTCTCATTAAGACGGTGACCATACAATGCAGCAATTTACCCAAGAGAAATGAAAACGTATGTCCACATGAAACTTGTACCTGAATATTCACAGTAGCTTTATTTCTAACAGCCGACACAATCCAAGTGTCCATCAACAAACAAACGGATAAAGACACTGTGGTCTAATCATTTAATAGAATACTCCTCAGCACTAAAAAAAAGGAATATACTCTTGATATACACAGTAACATGGAGTAATCTCCAATAATTATGCTGAGCAAAAGAGCTAAGCATAAATGAGTACCTGCCATGATTCCATTTTACACCACATTCTAGAAAAAGCAAAAGTAGGGGTTCCCAGGGGCTGGAGTGAACAGACTACAGAGTAGCACAAGAGAAGTGTAAGGGGTGATGGAAAAGTTCCACACCTTACTTGGGTAACTTACTTCAACTGTATGTTGAACATGGGTGCATTTTATTATATGAAATTTATCCCTCAACAAAATTGATTCTAAAAGTACTAGCTGTGGAACCTTGGGCAAGTTAGTCTACTTTTCTGGGCCTCAGTTTCCTCATCTGTAAAATGATGATAATGACAGTTGCTACATCACAAGAATGAAAGAAAAGATACGCAAGCACTTAGAACATGGGTGTGCACAAGAATATTGGCTTGCTTTCTTTGTTGATTTTGGTTTTCATTACATTATAAATGGCCATATAATAAGTATCCCTTCGTTCATCCATTCAATAAATATTTAATAAGGACCTACTACATTCTAGGTGTTGTTCTAAGCACTTGAGATACATCAGTAATCAAAACGAAGAGTCTTGCCTTCTTGATATTTAAATTCTACTAAGAGAAGACAAACAGTAAGTAATAAAGATAATAAACAAATTATATATAAAGTTACAAGATAATAAATGCTGTGGGGGGAAAAACGAAAAAAGGGAATACGGTGACAGACAAGACTGTTGAGTCAGGGCTCATGCAGCCTGCGATTTTAAGTAGTATAGCCATAGGTTTTACTGAGTGGATGATGTTTGAGCAAAAAGTTGAAGGATACATACTTTGGAGGGAAAGGAAAAAATACAGGCAGGGAGGCAGGGAAGGAGGAATCATAATTTCCCGATGTGATCATTTGTCAACTAAAACTAAACCTGATGGGCATTAATTCTACAGGGTTGGGTTGGGGGATGGGGGCAGTCACGCTCTTTCTACTGTACCAGTTCGATGACACGGGAGCACAAACACGGAGAAGGCGATGAGTGAAGAATGGTTACGGATCACAGGCAAGGCACGTTGGCACACTGAACCCGAAACAACCAGATTCAAAAGTCACCTAGGCCACCTACCCACTAGCTACGTGACCTCTGGCATTCGACCTCTCAGAGCGATAACGGTCCCCGAAGAGTGCAAGAAGGATCAAAGAAGACAGCACGGGGACGAAGGTGCTGGCATGACTCCCGGGGGCTTTCTTCCTGAGCCCCCTCTGGATCTGCACGGCTGCCCCACCTTGCTCATCCTCCTCATCTGGCCACCGCAGCCCCGGAACGACAATTACTGCGCTGTTCTCTGCAGCCCCGCCGCTGCTTCCCCGACTTGCCAATTAGCATGGGTAATTTCAACACCTCTCCGACTAGATGATTTTAAATTCATATTCAATAATTTATGGAAATGAATGCTGGTATTTTCCCCTCTTTTTTTTTTTTTTTTTTTAAAGCACTTTAAAGAGACGGCCCAATCTTCTGACACTTGACACAGCTGATGAGCAATCTGCCCGGTGGCGGAGTGGTTCCACTTTTGCCGGAGCCCGGCCTCCCGGGGAGACCCAGGAGGAAAGAAAGCTTTCTAAAACATTTCAATTGTAAGTGGAGTTCATTAGTTTGGATCCCATTACAATAAATTATTAGCCACAGCTTTAAAGCTTAACAAAATGGACACCGCAATGATTAGAGTCTCCTCTGTTTGCACAAAGACCCTGTAATAAACCTACACTTGATGGTAAGAACAGCATATTGGCCTCAACCGAGCCAGTTATTTGCCCCAAAAGGGAAAGCCAAATTCAATTGTCAACACCCCCCACCCCCCGCCACCCCACCTTTTGACAAAAAAAGTAGGAGTTGGGTCTCTTCATTTCCTCAGAAGAACATTACCACTACGTCCCCGGGCAACTGTGATCATGGCAGGTGCCTGCTTAAAACTCGCCACAGTCTCTTATCACTCTGAGGAGAAAGTTCTGTCAAAGAATAATGTTCTGATGAGGAAAACACCACTCTTTTTTTCCTCCCAGTTCTATTGATAATCGACATATAACCTTATATTATTATATTCATTTTTTAAGTTTATTTATGTATTTTGAGAGAGAGAAGGGGAAGGGCAGAAAGAGAGAGGGAGAGAGAAAGGATCCCAGGCAGGTTGCAAGCTGTGAGCACAGGGCCCGGTGTGGGCCCAAACCCATGAACCATGAGATGATGACCTGAGCCAAAATCAAGAGTCAGTCGCTTAACCAACTTGAGCCACCAACATTGTATTAGTTTAAGGTGTACAACATAATGATATTTACATATATTACAAAACCATCACCACAGTAAGTTTAGGTAACATCATCCAGAACTTTGGCATCTTGTAACTAAAAGTTTGTACCTTCTAACCACCTTCACCCACTTCACCACCTCCCAGCTCCTGCTCTGGCAGCCATCAATGTGTTCACTGTTCCTGTAAGCTTGGTTCTTTTAGATTCCATGTATAAGTGAGATCATACAGTATTTGTCTTTCTCCGTCTGGATTATTTCACTTAACCTGATGCCCTCAAGGTCCTTGCATGTTGTCACAGATGGGAGAATTTTCTTCTTTTATATGGCTGCACAATATTCCATTGTGTGTGTGTGTGTAATACATATACATACACAATGTGTATATGTAGATACTCACAATGTATGTATACAATTGTGTATGTGTGTGTGTGTATATATATGTGTGTGTGTGTGTGTGTATATATATATACATATATATATATATATGCCACATTCTCTTTAACCATTCATTGGTAAATGGACACTAAGGTTTTATGTCTTGGCTATCATAAATAATGCTACAATGCACATGGGGGTGCCCTCAAGACAGTGATTTCTGAAAACCCAACTCTTACACTGATGAAGAATAAATATGTGTCAAACATTGATTTACTCATTAATGACAGAACTAGTGATATTGTAGAGCTGGTTCCAGCAGCATTTGATACAGTCCCTCACAAAAAGTGTACAGAAGTGAGTTTTAATTGACTTGCTCATCTTCCAAGCTGGAGGCAAAACTGACTAACGTCCTTCACAGTGAAGTGATCATCACTGGGGTTACCTTTTCTACGAGACAGAAAGCACTGGCTTCTCTGCAGAGGACAGCTATCTACAAGCGTATATGTAACCTCCCGGAGATCAGCCCCAGTCAGTTCATAGCAAAATCAAACAAAGGTACAATCCCACAGACAATTAAGTCATTCTTGGGTGGGCCTGGTAGATAATGCTCTAGTCTGACACTGAAAGAGTCTATAGTCTTCCTTTTTATCATATTTCTAAGTTTTGGACAATTTTTCTTAACAGTTCTAAGTCTTCAACATGGCGGACAAAATGAGCTTCCTCCTCTGCTCCTAGCCCTGTCGGTACTGCTGCCCGCCTGAGGCAAGTTCCTTCTCATTTCTGGACCACACAGCTGCTTCCTTGGATGGAATCACAGACTTCTCCCTTCCCCAGGTCTACTGTACTTGAGGTCTCTCAGGTAAGTCATTTCCTCAAGGGAATCTTCCTAACTCCCCTAGGCTAGGTTAGCCTTCCATAGGCCTAGTGGTTGAAAGTCTGGCTCCCTTACTGGAATAGAAACCTCCTGAGAGTAGGGGTGCTTCTGCTTGACTCGTCACTGGATACCTGGGGCAGAGCTAGAACCGGAGAGACTAAGGCAGAGGGTAAAGAGGGTGGCGGCACCCTTGGGTCATAGCCTAGGGCTCTCTCTGCTCAGGACCCAGAGACTCCGCACTTGGGGGTCTCGTGTCCAGTTGAGCCACCGACGTTCCAGGAAGTTCATGTGAGGGCAGGCTAACAGGTCACAGGGACACATGGGACCTCTCGGCCAGGTGGCCTCCCCCTTGCAAATGGGAGGGATGTGACTTACCTCCTTGGGCCCATCTCTCAATCTTATATTTGGGCTCTTGAGCAGAATCCAGGAAAGCAGTGTATTCTTCCCAGCACAAACTCAGGGTGACGCTCATGTGATTACGACTATGACAGATTGCGACGAGACACCACGGGATGATTGAGGGCTTCCTCTAATCACACCAATTGATATAAATTACTACGTCGGCCGCTCCGAGCGGCATCTGTGGGATTTACACCTCATTAGATCGGCGGTGACAGAGGAAGCAACAGGGTTGAGCCCTCCCCTCCTCAGGAGCAGTCTCTGTTCGGGGCAAACACGGAAAGTGGCAACGGGAGAGTAACATCAAAAACCTCCAGTGAACAATGGCAACAGAGCTGGACGAAATAGAGACTAAAATAGTCACAATTCTGCGTCTGGGGGTTTCTGATCTGAATCAGCTCTTTACACTTCTGTCAGACTCCTTCCTCCTTCTGTTCTTTCTGAAGTCACGCCAAAGCCCCAAGACCACAGAACCAGGTGGCCCGGGGAGAGCGCTGACAGGGACGCGACTCTGAGGTCTGGGGAGGCAACAGAGGCAGGAATCCAGCTTTGCTGGGGCCCATGCCAAGCACGGTTCCAACCTCCCATAATATCCACCGGCCGCCCTCGGTAAATAAACCATGGAAGGGAACGAACGTACAGCTGTGTGACAGACAGGGCTTCCAGACAGGCCCCCGGACCTCCAGCCGAGCCTCGGCCCCCTGGCAAGCCTCCCTCCTGAGCTGTGAGCAGTGCCGGGCCAGCTCCCTGCCAACCCTCCGGAGGCCCATAGGATACAAACAGGAAGGCAGGAAGCCAGAAAACCTGGATTTCCTTACGGGCTTCTAGAGGCAGAGGGGAGGAAGAGATGGGGGCGGGGTGGGGGGGGGTGGTGGGCAGGAGATGAAGCCAGGCCACTGATTTAGGCACACACATCAGAGCCAGGAACAAATCCCAGACTTGATTGCAGGGTCAGGAAGTTTTATGTCACAGTTATGTTTTAGCAGTGGTGGGTGTTTTGGTTTTTTTCCGGAAGTGGTCCCTGTTTAGACTGTGGGAGGACAACGTCAACAGGTGGATGTATCAGGTGATGGATGGGGACTAGGTCGCAGACAATAGCTCGGCTGATTACATCCGGCGGAACAGAAGTTATGCTCACCTAGAAGGTGCCTAGAGAGGATGCTCTCCCCGCCCTGCCCGGATGCCCTGTGCACACACCTGCAGTCAGAGCAGCTCATCAGAAACAACCGTGACACTCCAGGAAGGCCTTCTGCCAACTGGAACACACAGCCTGCCTGCAGGGCCGGCAGAGGAGCCCCGGGAAGCAGCCCTAATGATGACTGACGGGGCAGTAGGATGACTCAGGCGATGCTCCCTACTGTGCCCCAAATGTATCTACAAGGATAACCATCTTGATGCACACCGGGATGGTTTCACCCCTTCCCTGTCTTCCCTACTCCCTACCGGTGCTTCCTGGGATCACCTCCCAGAAGACTCACACTGCAGTATTTCTCTCCAGGTCTGCTTCCAGGAAAACCTAAACCAAAGCAGTGCCTTTGCAAAACTTACTAAGGGGCATCCATGGGTGGATGTGAGCTCAGGGGTGCAGAGCTTGGCAAGAAACCCTTCTCTGGTCTGAGTAAGTCCACATCGTGGTACTGATGGGCAGGTGATGTGTGGGCTGGATTTCAGACCCCACCCGACTCCTACTGTGCATCTCTGCCCGGGAAAGAGGCCCCTTGGCAGCCATTAGCATATTCATCACTTCTCTCTGCTTGGCTTCACGAAGGAACAATTTACCACTGATCTATTTTTGAGGCATATCGGAAATTCCAACACATACTCATGACAGTCTGAACATTCCTAGGAATTCAAGGAACAAACGGGGTGTGGAAGAAACAGAACAGGGCTTGAGCGTGAGTGCTCTGAGATCAAATCCTGCCTTTGCCACTTTGGGGCGACCATTTCAACTCTCTGCAGTTTTCATTTCTGCAACTGAAAGAGAGGACATGATTGCTTGGGGCATAAGGTTAGGAAGCAAACAACCAAACACGAGGGCAGTGTCTGGACACCAGAAGATGTCCTTTCACACTTAGCCCTCCTCGTTCCTCTTGCTGGACTTCTGAAGCAGTCAGGGCCTGACTGGGACCCATGGGCATGAGTCCCTGGGGCCCCCTGACATTCAGAACCAGGTCAGCCCCCAACTAGTGTTGAAGGCTCACTGCTGTTGAGGGCCAAGAGGTAAATACGTTAATGGAGAGGAGGCCACCGACCAGGTGGTGATGACAAACCTCACTGTCCCATCTGTCCTTGACCTCCTCCCACTGCAGGTTGGGCATGAGAACAGCTCCTTACTATTCCTTTGCTGAGTGAAGTGATGCATGAACCAAGGCCCCCGAGAGACCCCAAGCCAGGTGAGAGGACCAAGCCTTCCCTCTTTATTTCTTGACTCTTGTGCCCCCCGAGGGTAACATCCACAGCTGTCCCTGGGTTTCTTAGTAGGGCCTAGTGGGTTTGGCACAGCCACAGGTCTTCCTCACCTGGAGGTGCTGATTTGAACACAAGCAGCAGACCTCCTTACCTGAGTGCACACCCTGCCAGGCTTAGTGCCGCGACCAAGAGAAACCGCCAGTAAGACCTGTGAGAAATAAGACTTCCAGAAGCCTGGAGACCCCTCGAAAGTACCTCCTCCGGCTCCCCATATGCACAGCCACCCAGGCAAGGATGCTCTGTCCACTAGGACACACACACGCATATGCACACACACACACACACGCACAACAGACAACACGTGGCCACAGAGTCCGGCTCTCACAAACATGTTAGAGATCAGGAAAGAATAAAAGATGTGGGCCTAAAATATGCAAAGAAAAATATGCAAAATCAAAATGAATAAATGTGGGGAACCTGGGGGAGGCTCAGTCGGTTAAGCGTCTGACTTCAGCTCAGGTCTGGTCTCACTGTTTGTGACTTCAAGCCCCACCTCTGGCTCTGTGCTGACAGCTCGGAGCCTGGAGACTGCTTCCAATTCTGTGTCTCCCTCTCTCTGCCCCTACCCCACTCACACACTCTGTCTCTTTCTTTCTCTCTCTCAAAAATAAATAAACATTAAAAAATTAAAAAAAAAACAAAATGAATAAATGTTTCATTAAATGTCTACAGACACTGGGTCCACTGGGTTCACTATCGAGTTTTGTTTTCATAAAGATTTTATTACATCTGAAAGAAATTCATGATTTGGTTACCTTGTTTTGTGTGAACTTCTAAGGAGGCATGATGACTGCTTACAAAACATAGCCAACAGTAAATTAAATGAGTGACTGTTCATAGCCAAATAAGTTCAAAAGCAAATTCTAAAAATTATTTTTAAAATTGCAGGGATCATTGGGTGGCTCAGTCGGTTAAGCGTCTGACTTTGGCTCAGGTTATGACCTCACAGTTCCTGAGTTCATGCTCTGCATTAGGCTCTGTGCTGACAGCTCGGCACCTGGAGCCTGCTTTGGATTCTGTGTCTCCCTCTCTCTCTCCACCTCCCCAGCTCATGCTCGCACTCTGTCTCTGTCAAAAAGAAATAAACTTAAAAAAAAATTAGAAATGTTGCAGGCCACTGCACTCCTTTAAATAAATAAATGAATAAATCTCCATATTGATATGGATGCATTATGATATATAATATGCAATATGTATGTACATGTATGGTATGTATTATATAATATATATAAATTATATACATATGTGATAATGGTACATTATAAGGTTTGATCTAATATATCCTGTAGGGTCAGGTTCTAAAACTAAAAGTAACTAGAGCCAATAAACATCTTGAAATGGCTTGCTATATGTCAATAGTTACAACTATTGTTAGTTCTCAGGGAACTCTTTACTATTGTATACACCTTCCAGTGAGGACCCTATTATTTTTTTAACCCTGGATATGCAGACTTGAAAGTCAGTCACTGGTCACTAAAGATGTACACAAATAACATCTTCTTCCTTAGAATTAAGAGACTTCACGACCACCAACCCATAGGCCTTCCTCCCTCTGGCCTCTTATCCTACAGATAAACTGTTTCCTCCAGAGATTTCAGGAAGTAGGCTGAGTTCACAGGCAACTTAACCTCTTTTTACACATCTCTGAAATCTTACTGCTGAGCCCCTTAAGGTCCCCCCCACCTCCGCCGGAGCAGCCACCATGCATGTGCAAGCTATCGCGGCCACCCCATCTTCCAACCATGATTCTCAGAGGCTGCACCCTGTGGGCCCTCCACCACTGAAAGGCCCTCATTCCCCACAAAGCCACTTCCACCCCATCACAGTTTCTGCCAACCTCTTCAGAGCAAAAGATGCGAGGGGCCATTAAACACAGGCCATTAGCAGAGACTGAGCCGAGTGGCACCAGGGAAATCCCCTCACAGTGGGCATCCTTTAGACTTCGGTTTTCATGCCACTTCAAGAAGCAAATTGATTTCAAATGCACACTTTAGAGCCTCTTGCTTACCCCATCATCTCTCCAATTAAGGCAAAAGCCTCAGGGCAGCCGAAAATTCATTATGAGGAACCCACAGGCAGGCCTGGGTTGGAGGTGCCCTGGGCAGCTTCTGGGCCCAGGGAGATGCCGGCAGCGCGACTGGAGACAGATGGGTGCTGGATTTGTCGATGAATAATTCACACCCTCTGAGAGCCCTGCTGATAGTTGGCATCAAAGAAGAA
Organism: Leopardus geoffroyi; assembly: GCF_018350155.1. Lineage (NCBI taxonomy): Eukaryota > Metazoa > Chordata > Mammalia > Carnivora > Felidae > Leopardus > Leopardus geoffroyi. Next base: position 40,041,414 of record NC_059331.1, read on the forward strand.
TTCTTTCCAAGCCTGGCCACTGTGCAGATGGGTGGGGGCTCCGGGGCAGAGGCCATGACAAGCTTGGGAGGGGGGTGGGAGTGGGGAGGGGAGAAGCTGCATCCACTGATTGTGCTTAGGACCCTCTTCCAGGATCTCCAGCAACAAACAAGCCACTTCCCCAGGATGGGTGGTGAGTGCTTGTTATCAACACGGCAAGCCACTCGGCCTGGCTCCCGGAGGGCTGTTGAATGAGGCAAGAGCCGATCTCTCTCCACCTCCTTGCAAAGCTTTGCTCCTTGATCTCCTCTACCTCCTGGTCCCAACCAGCCCTTAGGAAGTCACTGCTGGTCACATCTCACAGAATCACAGGCTCACAGAAGTACAGAACTCAATTGAAGAAGCATTAGGTGTGTATGATACGCCAGGCCCTGTGGTAGGGCAGGGGATACAGTGTAAACAAAATAACAAAAAACCCACATTCGCATGGAATTTACATTCCTTTGGACAAAATCACCATAAATCAGTATGATCTAGTCTCCTCTGCTGGAAGAAAAAAGAAAAGCGATTGAGGTCCAACTGTGGGTTTAATGCTGTGCTAGGAGCTTTATATTTCTCATTTAATTTTTTCCCCCAACCACCTGGAAAGATGAGATTATGACTCCCATTCTACAGGAGAAGAAATGGAGGCCCAGATAAGCTTAGTAAGATGCCCAAGGTCACAGAGCTAGTAGGTGAGAAATCCTGATCTGTCTTCACAGCAGGTGAAGTGCATCTATCAGGAAGCCTCCCCCCTTCTCTAGCTCATATAATCAGTCTCCCTTCATTTGTAACTGCGATGTTTAATAACTTTGTGAACCTGAGCGAGGGATGCAGTTTTCTCATCTGTAAACTGGGGTTGACAGCACCTATCTCCCCAGATTGTTGGGAAGATTAGAGGTGACCAGGCCTATAGACCCTTTGTCCAGAGGGTGATACTGATAAGTACTCAATACATGTGAGCCATCCTGAGTAGTAGTGGTGGTATTTTAATATTTGATTTGATATGAACAATCACACATAAGGAGAAAATGAAAAATTATAGGTGGCAAATAACCTTAATAAAAGAATAAAAGTATACTAAGTCAGAGAGACTTACTATGAGCACACTAAGTCAGACCTACAGAAGAAAAAAATGGTTGCTGTATTATGAATATCGTAGGTGTTCAGCAAGCTACTGCCTTCCGACTCTTCTTATCATAACCATAGGATATGGCCAGGAGGAATTCTGAATTGTTAGGTGTGCAGCCTGATCCCTCGTCCTATGCTGGCCATGATGACCTCAGGGAGTACTACCCAGAATGGCTATGGGTGACAGTGCCAGGGACGGATTTCTCAACCTACAGGGCTCGGCTCAGATACAATAAGTGCCATGGGCTCCTTGTTTAAGTACTGGCGATCTAGAGCCAGTCTTGGTTTAAGCTTAATACCACAGCCTCTTGTTTTCCTTATCCATGCAAAAGGCCGCAGGGTGATAAGCTATGCTCCTTTAGTGCCTTTCAAATACCTTTTCCACCTTTTGTTGTGTATCAGCTTTTGCTGCCTAACAACCCATGTTAAAACTGAAGTGTTTTCAAACCTCTATCATTTATTTAGCTCACAAGTCTTGGGCTGGCAGTGCGGGCTGGGCTCAGCCGGGTGGTTCTTTGGCAGGCCTCATTCTCAGGGCTACTGTCAGCTTCCAGAGAAGCTTGGGCAGGCTGGTCTATGGGGCCTCAGTGGGCACAGCTCATCTGGGCTTTATGTATCATCCCACAGGCTAAGCTGGACTTGTTCATACGATGGCAAAAGGGATCCGAGAGTTGCAAACTGTTTATGCATCACATGTGCAAACATCCTGGCAGTCCAAGCAGCTTGCTCTAAGTCCAGAGTCAGAGCCCGAGGGCATGGAAAATTACATGACAAAAAGGGCTGTGGGCACCAAAGGAAGGCATCCAACACACCAAGGAGCCTGGTAAAACCCTGCATTGTTCAGGATGTATTTGGATACAAGTAACAGAACCCTACCCATGTCAGTTTGACTTAAAAAAAGAAAAAAGGCAATTTACTGGCTTGGGTAATGGAATGATCCAGGGTTGAACTAGCTTCAGGAATGGCTGAACGCTGAGGTTGATATGATATCAGATCTCTCGCTCTCCCTCTCTTTCTCTCTCTTTTCTATCTCCTTCCTTCTTTCTCCCCATTTCTGCTTTCTTGTATAGGATATTCCTTTTCCAGGAAGATTTCACCCACATGATTGCAAAGATAAACATCAACAGCTCACAAATAGCTTCCTTCCAGTTTACCAGTTGAGAAGAAAAGCATCATTTCTAATAGCTTTGGTCAAAGTTCTGAAGAGGACTTTCATTGGCTGGCCACACATCTGCGCATCCCTGAACCAATAATTGTGGCCAGAGGTACAGATATTTTGATTGGCCAGACCTGGGCCCTGGGTCCAACCCTATGATAGAATTACAGGGTACAATCAGCCCTTAAGATAGGCAGGGAATACGCAGTATTATTACAGAGAAGGTCAGGAATGACTTCCCTGAGAGGATTCCAGACAGGTGACTCAGGTGATTATGGGAAGATGCTTAGGATGACAAGTTTTTTAAAATGCTCAAAAAATAAAACAAGAAAAGGTCTCCCAAGATAAAAGGCAATAAAGGTATTCTCCCAAAAGTGGGAGAAGAATGTGTTATATGGTTATATGTGTTACATGTTCTGGAAAGGCATCTCTGGTAGGCTTTTTACCTCTTGGTCAAAAATAACCCACTGCGACAGGCTTGACATGCTATGTTATCCATCTCTGGAATATGAAATCTCTCAGTTTATTGTTTCCTGGACTTTGCAAAAAGGGCCCTTCCTGCAAAACCTCCTCCAGGACGGTTTGGAAAATCCCAGAAGCCCTAGGCCTGGCATCCAAGATGCTACTGGAGAGGTATCCATTTCCTACTTCTCCTAACCTGGGAGGTCAGCAAACTTTTTCTGTTAAAAGCCAATTGTAAAGTATTTTAGCCTTTGTAGGCCAAGAGGCCAGCTCACAGCTATTTTGTAGGTATTTATAGAACAAGAGAGAGAACAAATTTGTACAAGTTCTTTTCAACCGCTTAAAATATATTTAAAAAATAAAAAATATAGTCCATTTGCAAAGCTGCACAGAAACAGGTGGCAGGATGGACTTGACCTTAGAGTGCCAGTTGGTCCATTCCTGCCCTAAGCCATCTAAAGTGGCAGGAGGGAAGACAGATACTGTAGGATCCAAATCAGAGCCACAGAGAGAAGGATGGAGGGAGGAAGGAAACCAGTGATGGTAGGTAGAGTCTGAGAGAGAGACTGAGGAAGTCTAGAGGGAGAAAGAGTACTCTTTTGGGGCAATGACCACAATAAAACAGTTACAGAGAGCAACAGAGTGAGGTTACGCAAGAGAGAACAGGAGAAGATTTGACAATATTTGCTGTGCTTTGCAATGAAATTCACAAAGGACTCCAGTGAATACTCAATTGCTTTTTGGTTACTGTGGTACTGGTACTGGGTTGTCTTCCCCTCCCTTTCTTTATATGATCCACACCTGAGTCTGGGGCCACAGCTTTACGTGGCTTTCTTTGAGCTACTTCCCAATATTTTATCTGGGTTAACACTCCTCTCCATCCCAGTCATCCCAAGTAATCTGGTTCCCTCACTCATCACATCCTTCCACCTGGGATACACTCTCCCCTCCCCAACCACCCTCCACTTGACCAACTCCTGTTTATCCTTTCTTCAGAGATCGTTCATAACTCCTGGAATCTCACTGCCCTGTATCCTCACCCTGCAAAAGCCTGAGTGCCTCTTGGGTTCCTCCCTTCAAAATGGGGCCACTCCTGCCTGTCCCTGTTGAAAGCAAGGCAAGGCAGAAGCACTTTTGCAAACTGTAAAGGGCTAGGCAGGTGGAAGCTGATATTTGGCCCATTTTTGGTCTTCTCTGTGTAATCCTCTCCAGGTGATACTTTCATGGTCCCTTCGAGCCAGATCTCCGCACGCACAGTGTTACTGGGAGGGGAATGATACGTCTGTGATTTGGGGATCTGCTTCTCCAAACAACAGTTTAGTCAGCTTGGGAGAAGGGGGAGAACGGGGTGGTGCTGACCTCTCCCTTAGAGCCTCCCCAAATTCCAAGTGATTGTTTTTACATATCAGGAAATTCTGAGTGTGCCATGCTCAATTAAAGACGCAGGTGTCTCTTCTCCCCAGCAGCTTCCAGGCTGCTACCTTCTCGAGCTCGGCTCAGAACTCCATCTGAACCTGCCTCCTATAAATCTTAAATAAAACAGCCCCCTCAGTCGACAGTAATTAAACAGAGACTCCGCCGCGGCGAGCTTGGCATCCACACCTGCCACTGGGATCCCCTTTCTCCAGGCACCTGCGCTCGGCGGCCATCCCACCCCACCCTCCCCCCCGGCCCGCTCGTGCGCACGCGCAGTCAGCTCGAGCGCGCGCCGCCGCCTCCGGCCGGCGCCCGAGGAACAGATGGAGCAATCATGCTCCTCATTCCGCCAGAAGGGCCCCGCTACTCTGGGGGGAGTTCTGTGGTTGTAAGACACATAATTAGACACGTCAGTGGACAATACGGCGGATTAGAGGGGGTGGGCTCGCATAAGGGAGAACAGGCATCCTCATTGATCTGCAGCGCGCCGAAACGCGCGGCGCTCCCACCCACGCCTGGCCCCGGGGGAGCAGGGGCACGGCGATCGCCTCCGGGTGGGGGGGGCCGCCTGCTGCCGCCGCGCCGTGGCTCTGCCGGCCCGCTCGAGCAGCGTGTGCCTTTGCTCTTCCTTGTTAAACACCGCGCCGGGCTGATTTCTGTGCAAAGGCTGCCAGTCCTGTGGACGTGTCACCTGTCAAGTGTCCAAGCTCTACACGGTGGCAGTGGGACCCGCCGCTGGCCCGGTAGGAGAGACAGCGACGGTTTCAGCTCACACAACCGCAGCACAGCCCTAGTCCCTGACTTCCCCGCCCCCGTCCCCCGGGGTGAATGCTTCCAGAAAAGCCCACTAGAGCAGACACGCGCTGGAATTCACCCGCCCCGCCTCAGAGGAGCCAGGTGAACTCAGGCCACTTCACCAGGCTCTACACAGGGCTGCACCTAATGAGGGGAAGAGCCGGGCCTCCAAGGGGAAGATGGGGTTTGCACCCTGCGCTGCCTTTTGGCTACATGGGTGACTGGCAAGTTACTGGGCCTCGGTCTCCTCTTCTTGTTTTGTGGGAATAACCTCCACCTCTCAGGCACTTGTGGGGTAAAGTATGTTTGAACTGATCTCCTTTGTGAAAATCAGAGACTCGTTCAGGGTAGTTTGAATAATCAGGGTGTATCAGGTGGGTCTTCTGGGAATGGGAAGCCAAGAAAGGACTGCAAGTGCAAACTCACTGAAGGACGAGGGGAGGAAAGGAGTAGAAGAGGAAGGCCCAGGGCAGCGAGGACTGGCATTTGTGGAGGGAGGGAGACTCCACACCACCAGCCATGCAACCTCAGAAAGTCTAGAAGGACAGCAGAGAGCCTAGAGCAAAGAGCCTGTGGGAAGGGTCCCACATGAGGCAGGAATGGCCCAGTTCTAGCACCTGGCTGTGGCTGTCGGTGGCTAGGAGCAGTCTGGGGAGAGTGCGGCCTCCAAGTGAACACTGCATCCTCTTCAGGATGAGCTCTCTCACCTTGTAGAGCGAGCTCAGTAGTGCACGGCCATGGCTAACCCCAGCACCATGGGTGGCCACATGACTGAGACAAAACCACCCAGCACATTCCACTTTATTGGCCAACTGTGAATGATTCTGAATTTACCTAAACCGATCTAATTAGACTGAAAACGAGGACAATTGCTGGGGATGCTGGAACACAGCTAATCACTTTTCTCGTGGACGTTAACAAGAAGTAGGTAGCTCTAGGGAATCCTGGCAGCCACCTTGGGACATGAGACATATCTAAATTGGGATGAAATCAACCATTTGAGGATGGTACAGCAGAGAAAACTCCAAGAAACAGGGCTCTGGTCACATGGTTGGGCAGCTGGGTTAAGTGTCTCTTGAAATCCATTCTGTTGCTGGACTTCTTTCATGAACTAATAAACGCTCATTATTGTTGGAAGCAGTTTGGTCAATTTTCCTGTTTTATAAGAAAGGATTCCAGTCTGATCAGCAATATGGGAAATGGATGCCATCCGAACTCCACAAGTAAGAACAGTCACAGGGTCAAGTCTAATGGAACTGAGACGAGAAAAGGGTGGCACAGGGATTCTAGGCTGCTCTGGGACCTCAGGGCAGAAATGTTTGAATCTTCATGTTACAGAGTAATGTGACTTAACCGCACGTGTCTGCAGCCTTGGGTGCCCAGCCACTCTCTTTGCCATGACCATAACCCTCTCCTTGGTATTTTCTCCACTACACACATTCTTCTAATTCATACTTCTCCTTCTGGAGTCTGCAGGACTGACTCCAGACCCACTTCGTGACTCAATGAATCTCTCACCCTCAGCAATTACTGCCAATGGCCTGATCTGCTCTGCACTTCCCCCTGCAAATTTCTGAGAACACAAATCTGATTGTCCCGGCTCTTGCCTCATTACACAACAAAGAGATTCTGTATACAGTGGAGGCTGGGTATCAGTATTTCTTAAAAATTTCTGATGGTTCAAGTGTGCTGCCAAAGGCACTTCAGTCAAGTTTTCCAGGTCCACAGAAGGCCCGGCCTGTCCTTGGGTCAAGTTCAACTTCAATCCAGTCAGCTAAGAGCAGAGCCTCCTCCAGTGGTGGGTCTGTGGGTACAGAACTGAAGTGTAGACAGGTCCTGCTTGACATGCTTAAAACAAGAGAAGCCTCACACAGACTTTGGCACAAGGCAGTGACTCAACATGTGACAGCGGTTAGTAAAGTCTAGTCTCCTCTCTAATTCAAAGGTGTACTGTCTTTAATTTTATTTTTAATGTTTATTTATTTTTGAGAGACAGAGTAAGACAGAGCACAAGTGGGGGAGGGGCAGAGAGAGGGAGACACAGAATCCGAAGCAGGCTCCAGGCTCTGAGCTGTCAGCACAGAGCTGGACACAGGTCTCGAACTCAGGGACCTCGAGATCATGACCTGAGCTGAAGTCAGACACTTTAACCCACTGAGCCACCCAGGTGCCCCAAAGGTGTACTGTCTTTAAAGTACACTAGGCTGCTGCTGTACCACAGCTGAGGAAGAGCTGCTGAGGAGGCAACCTACGTCAGCTAGACATCCATGCTTGGCAAATACACTGCACCACAGGAAAATTCTGATTAATTCTATTTACATTGGAGAGGAATTTCTTCCATTGCAGTAAGACCTATTGATGCAGCTAGGAAAAGTCCTATTTGGGGAGGCTGTTCAGTGACCTGGGGAAATACTCATGACCTGATGTTAAGAGAAAAGAAGGGATACTGGGGTGCCTGGGTGACTCAGTCAGTTAAGCGTTGGACTTTGGCTCAGGTCATGATCTCGCGGTCCGTGAGTTCGAGCCCCGCATCGGGCTCTGTGCTGACGGCTCAGAGCCTGGAGCCTGCTTTGGATTCTTTGTCTCCCTTTCTCCCTGCCCCTCCCCTGCTCTCTCTCTCTCAGAAATAAACATTTAAAAAGTTTTTTTTTTTAAAAAAAGATACAAAATTTATATAGTGCATGATTCTAATTCTTTTTTAATGTGAGTATATATTTGTATAAGTATACACAGTAAGAAAAAACACTGGAAATAGAGACACCAAAACAGTAACTCTGGTTCTCAGGGAGAAGTTTTTCTTGAAGCTAAATATGTTCAATTTAGAGGACAGACTTTTATTTTGGAATGTCCTTTTACTTTTTTGATGGTAACCTGCTTTCACGAAAGGATGATTTCAGCGGAGCACTGGCTGGGCAAGCATACTGTATGGTTGATCCATGAACAACACGGGTTTGAAAGGCAGAGTTCCACTCATACACACAGATTTTTTTCACTTAATACAGTATTATAAATCCATTTTCTCTTCCTTATGACTTTCTTAACATTTTCTCTAGCTTACTTTATCGTAAGAATACATTAGATAATACATGTAACAGAAAATATGTGTTAGCTAACTACGTTATTGGTAAGGCTTCTGGTGAACAACAGTAGGCTAATAGTTAAGTCTGGGGGAGTCAAAAGTTCTATGTGGATTTTCAACCGCATGAGGGGTCAGCACATCTGACCTCTGTGTTGTTCATGGGCCAAATGAATATGCAAAATAAAATGTTGGCAGCTCTACATCAGCAGCCCTCTACATGCTACCGTGGTTTGTTTTTCCTAATTTTAATTTTATAGAAGTCTGAATATAAGAACCTGGAACCCACTGCTCTGGGGCGCAGCCTCGCAGGAATCCCACTTCCCCAAGCTGATCCCTTTAGCTTTCCCTGGATCCAAGGCTCTTCTGGCAGGACCTGGCCCTGACTGAGTGGCAGTTCAGAGGAGGGAAATAATTTCCAACCAAGAAGAATGAAGGGTGACCTCCTGGAGGCGGCAGCATTTGAATGGGGCCTTGAAGGCTATGAGATGTCAAGCTATGCAAACTGACAGGGAGAAGAGAAAGCGATGCATGAGCAAACATGCCAAGGTGGGAAAACACAAAGCATAAATACAGTAAATATTTACTACATACTGTAGAAGAAGCTCAATGCGAGGCACTCGGTTGCAAGAGGGCTACTGTGTTCAGAGGGGTCCTGGGCCCGTCGTCAAACTGCTGGAACTTCAGGCTGGAGGCCCGTGAGCTGGGCTCTCAAGTCACTCGGCCGTTCCTGCTGCTTCTTCCCCTGAATGCTCAGCCCAAGGAGAGAAGGTGGGAAAGGTCTCCCTGGAAAGAACTTACAAGACAAGGGCATACCACTGCCATCCCTTAAAATCCCGGAGACACAGCCTCCAGCACGCGGGCCTAGCTGGACAGAGGAGGCTTGCACAGTAAAATCGCTGCCTGCAGAGCCCCTGGAGAAAGGCAGAGTACCACCGAGTACAGCCTTGTGGCAAGACTTCCCAGAGGTGAATCCTTTCTGTTCGTTTTTCCCCAAGGGCTTAGGCATCCAGCTCCACATTCATCCTTTTCCTCTAGCTTATCTTTTCATGACTTTGGAGAGCAGTCTTCCTTATCTAGGAAACAAATGGCCTCCACGGAGAGCTCAAAACAGCGGAGTCATTTATCTGTCTGACATGTGTTTCCCTGTTTGTTTTCTCCAGCCTTGACACAAGAGTTGTGTCAACTGTGGATGGCTGTGCCCCAGTCACTTGAGAGGCATGAATCAATTTCCAGCTGCATTTATCACTTGCTGCCTTAAATCAAGTCTAATCAATGCTTCCTTCATTTGGTATGGATTGAAACTATATATAACACGCTCAGAAAACGGCCGGGAAAGGGAACAGATCACAAACAAAAACTCCGTCGGGGATTTAGATGGAATGATGTTAAGGAAACATTTGTAGAGTTTGATTCACTTTAATGGAGATGCCTGACCAAACAGATACAGAGATTTGTTTATGAAGTTTAACTTCAATGTACCTGACATGCAATGTCATTTCATGATGGATCAGTCTATACGAGGGGACTTTTGCATCTTCAAATATTTTATATACATTATGAAGATTCAGTATACATCTGAGTAAGGTTTTATCCCTCTATGGTCTTTAACTCCTATTTTTTTTTTTTGTCACCATTGACTACATGGGTCAATTTTTAGTTACAAGATGTAAAATAATAAAAATCTTTGTATTAAAATACATATCCAGGGGGCGCCTGGGTAGCTCAGTCGGTTAAGCTTCCCACTTCAGCTCAGGTCACGATCTCGCGATTTGTGGGTTCGAGCCCCGCATCAGGGTCTGTGCTGACAGCTCAGAGCCTGGAGCCTGGTTCAGATTCAGTGTCTCCCTCTCTCTTTGCCCCTCCCTCACTCATGCTCTGTGTCTCTCTCTCAAAAATTAAACATTACAAAAATTTCAATAAAAAAATAGATATCTAGGAGCCCCTCTGATATAAAAAGTTTTTTATGAAGTCTCACAACAAAGAAAACTTAACCCTCTCTCTCCTTCCCCCAGTTCTTCGTAATAGAATTTGATCCATACAACCAAAGTGGATTTTCCACTAGCAGGTGTGAAAACCGCCCCGCAGCTGTTCAGCTAACTCAGAAAGTGGTAGGGAGCAGCCCTGTCTCATTTGTAAATTAATCCTGTGCCAGTGAAAGATGATATCAGCATAGTTACTGGCACCTAAAACCCATCATGCCCACAGCAAGGCCTCGGATTATTCTTCAAGGATAATGGCAGAGGAGAGACAGAACATAGAAAAATAGGTCAATGATAATGCGAACCCAGAAGATGAGGCAGTGCCGTGATTCATTGACATAATTAATATTTCTATCTAATCTGCTGAACTGTGTAGACTTTTACCACTGGCATGCCTCTGAAGTGATTAGCAGGGCTGACTCATTTTCACAGTGCCGGCTCCCCCAGTGACCTGTTGTCAGGTAGCTGAACAGAGAGCCCTGTTCAGCTCTGGGAAGTCCGAGAATAATAACCAACCCTGATGTTGGTTTGATACTTTCCAGTTCATAAAAGTGTTTTGAACATACAGTCTCATCACCCTTTAAGATAAGCAAGAAAAAAGTTCTATCCCCATTTTCAAAAGGAAAAAGGAGGTTCAGAGGTTGGGGTACCCCCTTGGGGGCTGGTCAACACCTGAGCTCTAGCTCTGGAACTCACTTCCTTGTCTCATCAACCCCAAAGCCTTAGTTCTTCTGCTGACCCGTGACTGTCACTGAGGTCCCCTTCTGTTCTTTCCCCAACATATTTTTTTTCTCCCATCACCCAGGGTTCTTGGGAAACTCCTACGGTTACAGGAGATCCCTAGAGTTGCTTGGCAGGTTGTCTAGTTTAAAAAAATGAAATAAGAGGCAGCACCTTTGGACTTGTTTTGGGTTACAGACATGGTGTAGTGTTCTTAACTCATCTTAAACAAAGACAGGGTAATGTGATATAACAAAGCTTTAACCCTCTGTGAACAAAGAGAGGGCAGGTGAAAGAAACACTACAGATTTGGAGTCGACAATTAAGGCACCCACTCATGTGGTCTTTGATACTCATGAGAGTTGTTTAATGAGCTCCTCTGTTCTGAGGATTTCTAGGATGGATCATGTTTGCTCATTCTTTTGGGGGGGCTAACAGGCTTTTCCACCCATGGTGAGTCTCACACAGAAGTAGATCCTGTGCAGATTCCTAAGTTAAGGGCAGAGTTGATAGAAGGAAGAACTTCCATGGCTTTAAACTTTTTGACAAGAGTGGATCTGCTCAACTTGACATTAGTAGAAGTAAATGAGGGGAGTAACAGATAATGCATCTTCAAACTGGCTTCAGGTAATGTGCCACTGAGAAGAAATGCGTTTTCAATGGTCATAGGCATTTTGAAGCTCTCCAGGGAGCCTGAAAAAAGTCTTGAACACATTCTGACAAAGCTGTTATAGTGTTCAGGAGTTAACATGCGTGTCGAATGGCAAAGTCACCCCAACTATCCTGTTAATACAAACTGAAATTTATATTGGAAATACAAATACTCACAACCTATATAAACCCAGAGTAAAAGGGAGCATACCCTTTCTTGAAATAAAAATGCTGAGATTAATACATATCAGATTTCATTTCATTTCCTCCCTAGAGCAAATTGGTTTATTTCATTTATTCATTCATCCAGCCAATATTTATGGAGCGCTGAGAATACGGGCACTGATGATTCAGTGGTAACCAGACACAGCAGAGAACCTGCTCCCTGGGAGCTTACCCTCAAGTGGGAAAATTCACATTTAAAATATGAATGGAGACTTACGCTTCCAATCAAGATGGAGTAATAAAGACCAGATTTACTCTCCCACCCAACATAACCAAAAAAGAAAAACAGGATAATACACGTAACCATGGTTTTCAAGACACTGGACGGCAGGCAATGAAAGCCTGTGATCCTGAGGGACGGGAAACGAATACAGTGAGCCGCATCATCACCTGACCTGAGACACTGTCCAGGATGCACAGGGAGGGACAATGTAGGCAGTCCCCAGGGGACCCTGGAGTTCAGGAGACAGAGCTGAGGGTGAGGGGGCACTGAGGCAGCTAGCATTTGCAGGACAGAGTACCAGAGAGGAGAGAGCCGCAGAGAAGCCCAGATACCTGGAGAGGGGCCCCTCTGATATTCATGCGAGTACCTACTGCTAAGAGTGTGGAATCGTGGGAAGGCAGCATCTGAAAGTATTAGAGGGAACCGTGCTCAGCACGCATACAGGGGCCTATTTCCACCCGCTAGACTGGAAAATTTGTAATTCACAGGGCAATGGGAAAATCTTTCCTTAGTACCAGGAAATAGTTTGTCCTAGGCTGAACACTGTTCCAGACCTGCCTAACAAATGACATGAGCAAGACCCACAAAGATCACACTATTTCCAAGTAACTTAACTGCATCCCCAAACAAAGCCACAGAACGTAAGAATACATACATATTCAGCCAGGTAAACTTTATAACGTTTGGCACTCAGTCGAAGATTACAAGGCATGCAAAGATGACTCATAATGAGGACTTGTATCCAGAATTTATAAAGAACTCTCAAAGCTCAAAAATAAGAAAACAAGCAACCCAGCTTTGAAAAGAAAAAAAAAGGCAAGAGATTTGAAAAGACACTTCACCAAGGATTTGTGGATGACAAATAAGCATATGAAAAGACGCACAGCAATAGAAGCCTTAAAAAATGCAAGTTAAAAGCACAGGGAGATACCATCTCACACCTAATAAAACGGTAAAAATGTTAAAGCCAGATCATACCCGGTGATGACAAGAATGCAAAAGACCTGGAACTGGTGGAAACGTGAACTGGGACAGCCATGTTGGGACACAGTTTGGCAGTTTCTCGAACTGTTACACATCCACCTACCATACGGCTCAGCCATCCCACTACTGGATATTTACCTAAGAGAAATGCAAGCATATGTCCGCACAAAGACTAGCACACAAATGTTCATAACAGCTTTATTTGGAACAGCCGAAAGCTGGAAACAACCCAAACGTCCATCAGTAGGTGAATGGAAAAATCTATCCAATGAACTACTACTCCGATACGGGGAAACAACAAAAACCAAAAAAGCCCTCTTAATACAGGCTACATTGATGAATCTGAAAACAATTACAGTGAGTGAAATGAGCCTAATTTAAAGAAGAGTACATATTACACGATTCCATTTATATTAAATCCTAGGAGATGCATACTTAATGCACAGTGTCTGAGCAAGTAGAGCGTGCAACACTTGATCTCAGGGTTGGGAGTTCAAGCCCCACGTTGGTTATAGAGCTTACTTAAAAATAAAATCTTTAAGAAAAATATACTCATGGGCTCTACCTTTTAGAGATTTTGCCAGAACTGTTATTTCATCTTCAATATTAATTATACTTTGGTGAAAATACTTGAAAACGTTATTTTTAAGGTTGTGACAAGGAAACCAACAGGTATCAACATAAGCTCCGTGGAAAAGTGTTGCATACACTAAGAAAAAGGACCAAGTGGAAGTGGATTCTCGTTCCGTAAAGGAAACCAAACCCGCCATAATTCTCAGCAGTGAGGAAAACCACGCAGAGTCAATCACTTGGTGTCTGCCAGTCGCCTCTGCCCTGCACGCTGCTGTGGCTTGCAGCCGCGGAGTCCTCAGGTCCGGACACTTGAACTCTCGAGTTCAGCTGCTCTCCAAGCTCCTCTATCAGCGGCCCAGAGCCTCCAGGAGCCCGGGGGGAGGTGGGTGGCTTTCTCGGACTACCACCACATCTCTCGACGGCTGAGTTTCTGCACACCCCGTCATCAATTAGCAGGTCGCCGCGTTCCTTGAGAAAGGGACCCTGCCAGGAACGCACTGTCTCAGACTCACCACCTGAGAGCTCCCCTTGTTCGGAGTCCGAGCCTTCGGTCTCATGTGAGGTGGTGCTGTCTGACTCCTCCGTGTCCCCTGCCTCAGGAGGGCAGGCAGGTGTCTGCTGCCTGGAAACAGGACGGCCTGCTCTTGATGCAGTGTCTTCCTCCTGGACAAGAAGTGCTGCGGCCTCCAGTTCTTCCAGTTCTAATCCCAGCTGGGCCTTTGTCAGGGACACTTCCTTTAAGGTTTCTGCAAGAGCTGCCAACTTATTGGACCTTGAAAGCCATTTGAAGAAGAAATATTAGGACAATTCATTAATTGGCCTGAGAACGAAACAGCTTCTTTATATAGCTTAAAGAAGTAAGAAAATAAAGATGGGTCCATACTTCACGTGACACACCAAGATAAATCCCAAAACAGATCAAAGAAACGTAAAAGAAAATGAAGTGGTGAGGTATTACAAGGAAATGCAGGAGATTCCCTTTATAACCCTAGGATGAGGAAGCCCTTTCTATCTATGACTTAAAATCCAGAAGCCACAAAAGACTGATAAATTCAATTTAAAAAAACCTATAGGACAAAAACCAAAAAACAAAACATCATAAACAAAGTCAATAGGCTAATACAAAATTAAGAAAAATACTAGCAACTCATGTCACAAAGCAAGGCCTAATTCCCCTAACACGGTTCTTAAAAATGGACATAACAATTCATCAGAAAAATGGACAAAAGACATAAGCAACAATTCTCACAAAAGGAGATATAAACGCCTCTTAAACGTATGAAAAGATGTTCAACTCCAGTCAAATAAGAGACCCAAACTAAAGTCACAGTGAGATACATTTCTCATTTATCACAATGGCAAACATCCAAACGGGATAACACGACAAGAGAGGCTTGGGGGAAAGACCCCTCCCCACACTGCTGGCGACAAATTAAACAGGTACAGCCCCTGTGGAAAAGGTGGCGATAACTTTCCAACTTGAAAATGTACACACCCTTGGCCGAGCAATACCACATCTGGAAATTAAACGCACATGCTACAGGACAGAGGCCCAGGGTATTCACTGACATTGTTTTCAATACCCCAAAATGGTAAATAACCAAGTGCCCGCGACCGCAGGACTGGTTAACTACCTTATGGAATATCCATGCAAAGGAAGAGTCTATGGCTGTGTACGGAACAAAGCGCTCTATGGGCTAACCCAGGTTACACTGTGTAACAGCAACAACAAATGGCACGCCGTTATATGGAGGCTACCTTTTATGTTAAACAAGGGGAAAGAAATAAAAACACCCTTCTGTTTGCTTGTATACTTATCAATAAACTCTGGAAAGCTGCAGAAAACACTAGCTTATGTGGGGGGGTCTGGTGGGGACTGGAAAGGTAGAGGAGGATGACAAGAGGGAGGCTTTTCACTGCAATTGTTTACTTTTAAACTCTGCAAGCGTAACACCTATTCAAAAATTTTAAGTATACAAAAGAGAAAAAAGCAATACTATAGAGAGCAGCGTGATGTGCTTTTTACTTTTTTTTTTAATGTTTATTAATTTTTAGAAAGCGCACATAGGCGGGGAAGGGGCAGAAAGAAGGGGGACAGAGGATCTGAAGCAGGCTCTGTGCTGACAGTGGAGAGATATGGCGTTCAAACTCATGAACTGTGAGATCATGACCTGAGCCCAAGTCGATGTGCAACTGACTGAGCCACCCAGGCACCCCCTTTATATTTTTATCAGAAAATCATGCCATGTTATTTCAGAGGATAATTTTCAATTTGTAACATTACATTATACTAAACTTTTTTTTATTAAACTTAGAGGCATTCGTACTTTTCCTTTGTTTTGAAAGAAGCAAAAAAAGCATACTGCAGGTGTCCAAAACTCATGGCTTTACTCCTCCCTAGAGGAAAATCTGAAGTGACAACTGAAAAGGGCGGCAGTGAGCAAGTGAAAATGATCAGCACGCTGACCTTGGCTTCTACGTTTCTCTAACTCTGAAGCTGAAATGAGTGTACAAAACATTTAGTGGCTTTGAGACAAACTGGATGACGGTGAGTTCACAAGATAAATTCACTTGTAAAAGTGTAGTCCATCCCATAATATCAAGAAAATGGGGCTTTGTTTCACTGGAGCAGAAGTGACTGGTGGGGCAATGGGAACTAGTGAACAAAGGTGGTGTTTTTCACCTAAGTGCCCAGGTCTATCTGAGACCCTTTGATCTCAGAATATTTAGTGTAATAACGACTTTGTGCAGGGATGCTCTGTGCCCCGGCTGCCCTCCATGAGCACAGTCAGGTCCCAGAAGCCCCACTGCAGTGTCCCAGGGTGCGTGCTGAGGTACTGCTAAGTGAATGGCCAAGGGCAACAGCCATCACTGAGGGCAACTTCCTCTTATGTGAGGAAACCCCTGAGTTTCAGTGCTGGGATTCCCAGAGCTTAGAAAAAGAACGGTGGGTAGGGTAAAGAAGAAAATTAGGATGGGATCAGCTGAAGTCAGCTTATGATTCACCAATGGTCTACAAACTCTGGATGAACTCTCATCACTTTAAGACATCTCTAAAAGCACAGTTATGGAATAACATGGTCGCGATGTAATTTACATCCATGTCCAAGACAGTTGTAGATGACATCCACAGACCATATATGCTGAAACCCTGACTGCCAGTAGTAAAGAATTTGGTCTGAATTAGTGGACCAGTTTGCAATATCTTTGCCCCAAGGCCCCGTCAGCCTAGAAGCTAGTTCACGGCCATCTTTCTCACTGAAGTGGGCCCTCTCTGGGTAGTGATGTGCACCTGTGAGAGGTAAAGAGCAAGGAATCTAGGAAAGAAGACAATGCCTCTTACTAAATTATAATATTAGAAATAAAATTTGGGGGTGCCCGGGTGGCTCAGTCGGTGAGCATCCAACTTTGGCTCAGGTCATAACCTCACAGTTCATGAGTTCAACCCCGCATTGGGCTCCATGCTGACAGCCTGGAACGTGCTTGGGATTCTCTCTCCCTACCTCTCTCTGCTTCTATCTTACTCGCTCAATCAATGAATCAATCAATCAACTTTTAAAAAAATAACAGGGGCACTTGGGTGGCTCAGTCGATTGAGTGTCTGGCTCTTGATTTCAGCTTAAGTCACGATCTCACAGTTCATGGGTTTGATCCCCAGAGTGCAGGGCTGGCTTTGGATCCTCTTTCCCCCTCTCTGCCCTTTTCCTGCTCACACATTCTCTCTCAAGGATAGACATTAAAAAAAAAAAAAAAAAAAGATTTTAAAATCAAAGTTCTTCCTTCAGTGACCATACATTTCACACTCTGATTAGCCATGACAAATACTATCGACAGTATATGAAAGACAATGTTCCACACACACCCTGACACTCGTTCCAAGTGACAACTTCATGGGTCAGTTGCATTTTTGTCCACATTACCGATGACAAAACAGAAGCCTAGAGGGTTAAGAGACCTGCTGCAGTTTCCCCAGCTGAAAGGGGCAGTCAAGACTGGAAAACCATGCTGCAGAGCTCTAGTGGGCTTCCTCCTCCACTACCGGGCCTCCCACAATTATGCAGGCTCTGAAAAGTCTCCCGTCCTATGACCACATTCTTCCCTTCTCCCCAGGTGGAGCTCAATTCAACATCTTCCAAATGAGCAAGTTCTGACAGGCATAGGCAAAGAAGGCTGCGAACAGTGATCTCTTTAGCTTAGCAGTCTTAAACGAAGTATACATCTAACTAAGCCTTAACTACAGAGGTTTAAAATGGAAGCAAAACATCTGAATTATTTGTGAGGATATGGTGAACTCTCAGGTTGAAACCATCTGGATCTTTGTTATTGTCCACTATCTGTGTCATGTGTAACAGAACAAATTTGGAATTTCAAAGCCCCTCACCCCTAATCCTGGCTCTTTTCAGACACAGTGTAACCCCACACACTGTGAGACTATAAAGGATCTACTCTAAGAGGCAGGAAAGTGGCCCAGATGAGCCATATGACCCCCAACAGGACTTGTGCCTGTTACCAGGTGATGTGAATTTTTACCCTTCAGTTTCTCACTTTAAGTACTGCATTCATTTAAAGTGACCCATTTATATAAAATATGTAAAAAATGAATCCTATGTTCATTTTTGCTTCTTCACAGTGCTGACCCATCTCTGTTTCTTATTAATCCCACTTTTACTACCTCAAGCTGGCTACTTTCCTAAATTAATACTAAAGTTCTGAGAGAAACCTTAAGTTTATAGAGGAAGCATTCTGAATTCTCCACTTAAAGAATGCGAGAATAAAAAGGAATTAGAAATTTCAAAACATCATTGACGGAGAATGTGACCCAACAGTCCAAAGAATTAAAGTTGGGTTTGTTTCTATTAAATTATTTTATGCAGATAACTTAGCAATCACTGTTTACAATAAAAGAAACTATCTGTTTAGAGAAAAAAAATTAAGCCAAGAAAGAGTAGCCTTTTTGTTCTTACAACCACGGGTAAAATTAGAGTTGGTTCTAAATCTGCCACTCTTATATTCTAGAACCTAACTCTGCAACGGCGCTTTCCATTTCAGAGAGCACCTCATTTAATGTAGTTAGTGGTTTTTCACCGTCACAGTCAAAACAGACCAGCTAGTTCATGTCAGAAAGCTTTGCCGAGTGACATTATTAGTTAACCAGAATGCTTACAAAAACCAGGTACATTCTGATCCAAGCAATGAATATACGGAGTTACTAGTTGTATTTACGGTACACATTTTATATTGAAATGAAGAGCGCCTACTTGTTAAGAATGTATTTATTAAGGAATGAAGAGATTCATTATTTAAGAGCCATGACAACTGGATAATGGTAATGTCATATTTTAACACAACTATACTCAAAATAGGTTTTCCTTAGACAGTTTTTGGAAATGTAATCCTACCACGTAGCTTTTTAAAAAGCTTTCATTCTGTTTGTATATGTGAAATAATCTCCTATTTGGAGGATTTTTTTTTCATTAAAAATGCTCTCTGACAAGTTGTAGCAAATACAACTATGATCAGTGACTAATAGCAACAGCTGGAAGTACACGCCTTGACCATCGCTAGGCTAATACACAACTTCCTCAATTATTTTATATTTTGGTGAATGAGTTAAAAGAAGGGGGGGAGGGATCCAAGGCCTTATGAAATAGCCAAAACAAAGTCCAAAAAGGGCTCTAAAGTGAAGGGAAAATGATGTATAAATAGAAAGCATACATCCTGTTTCTTGTTGTAGAGTTTTGTTTCCAACTATCAATCAGCTTTTCACCACTTCCTGCAATAGCTGATCTACTATAAATCTCGTAGTAACTGACTAGGTTTCATTTCCTCTGCCAAAAGCCACTAACCTGTCAGGCGTGACATACTGACACTAGAGCCAGCAACTGATAACGTAAGACAGGACGCCAGTGAGGCAATGCAACAAACATTTCATACGGGACGACAGGACACAATGACTTGGCCTTTTAATTTCAAAGGACACATACACGCCAGGCTCTGTGTGGGAACAAACAGTACATCAACTATCTTTTTAAAGGGTACGCTGATAATAATGGCATATGATCATAGCTCCTCCCTATTGAAAAGTACCAGTTCCAAACTTCAAAATCCCCTGCCCGAAACACAGTGATGTAGCCTGATAAAAAAGATAGTACATTAGCTTTAAGTAGAAGTTGCTAATGACAGTCTTTTGTCTCGACTTGAAAAACACACACCAGTTGATGCACAGATGATCACACAATTATGTGCCATCATACCATACTACTGAAAACCGCCTCCAGCTCCATCATTAACAGAAATGATCTCTTTAAATAAGAAGCTACTAATTTAATACAGAAAATACTACAAGTTATTTAACCCATATTGAGTTTGGGCCAGTGAAATCAGTTTTCACCCTATTTCTGACTTCACGTACCACCACTGTGGGCTTGGGCTATGCATATTAACATGTAGTCTACAGAGCCACTGAATAATTTCCTGAAAACTCCCTGCACTGGCTTCCTAGCGCTGCCATAACAAACTACCACAAACTGGTGGCTAAAACAACAGAGATTCCTTCTTTTACAGTTCTAGAGGCTACAAGTCCTCAATCTAGGTGTTGACAGAGCTGGTCCCTTCTGAGGCTGAGGGAGAACTGGTCCCATGCCTCGCTCTTCACTTCTCATGTTGCTGATAATCCTGGGCGTTCCTTGGCCTATAGACCCATCATTCCAAATTCGGTCTCTGTCATCACACGGCACTCTCTGCGTGTGTCTGTTTCTTCACAAGCTGTCTTCCCTATGGCAGTGTCTCTGGCTCTTCTCCTCTCCTTACAAGGATATCAGTCATACTGGCTTAAGGGACCACCCTACTCCAGCATGACCTCATCTTTTTTTTTTTTTTTTCAACGTTTATTTATTTTTTTTGGGACAGAGAGAGACAGAGCATGAACAGGGGAGGGGCAGAGAGAGAGGGAGACACAGAATCGGAAACAGGCTCCAGGCTCTGAGCCATCAGCCCAGAGCCCGACGCGGGGCTCGAACTCACGGACTGCGAGATCGTGACCTGGCTGAAGTCGGACGCTTAAGCGACTGCGCCACCCAGGTGCCCCGGCATGACCTCATCTTAACAATCAATTACATATGCAGCAACCCAATTTCCAGATAAAGTCACATTCTCAGGTTCTGGGAATTCTGAGGGGACACTCTCCAACATACTGTGCTCCTTAGAGCTGAAACAGACAGTGGAGATGCTCATTAATGGAAGATAAATTAAAACCAAAAAAGGTCACTCAAGGTAAAGCAACATAAAAAGCCAAAATTTAATAGTAAATAGTAATTGTTAAAAAGTTAAGATTTCACCTTCAAACAAAATTACAAACTACACAAACAAGTTCATAAAATGTTTAATCATTTAACATGTAAGTTAAAACTATGACTATGTACCATTTCTCTAAATGAACAAAGAATGAACCAGATATTAACTGTATTTACATCTGTTCTAACAAAATTATATTATGGCACTATATGATATTCATCACTTTAGGTCAGTCTTCTAGGGCGAATCAGAGAACAGATAACCATCGAAGCATCATCCATTTTCTCAAGGGTCTTTCAATCATGTGACACTCAAATGATTCCTTTGGTATTTAAAGATTTGTCACTAATGCCATTATTATTGTAGAGTTTGCTTCTGCAAGTAACTATTATTATTATTTTTTAATGTTTATTTATTTTTGAGAGAGAGACAGAGCAAAGTGGTGGTGGGGCAGAGAGAGAGGGAGACACAGAATCTGAAGCAGGCTCCAGGCTCTGAGCTGTCAGCACAGAGCCCAATGCGAGGCTTGAAGTCATGAACCATGAGATTGTGACCTGAACTGAAGTTGGTACACTTACCTGACTGAGCCACCCAGGGGCCCCCTCCTGCACTTAGCTAATCCCACACTTCAAAGCATCAGTGTCCGTGGTTGTGTGGCTCAAGCACAGCTCCTTTAATCACTTTCACTGCCTTTGTGAAGTCCTTGATCTTTCACACAATGTGCAATTTATTTGTACCAAACACTACCAACAATCAGCAAGAGGTCAAATGACAAAAAGCCTGGCTGGATGGGTGGGGAGGAAGCTAGAAAGGAAATGATATGCTACAGTGGGACTAAATTTATTAAGTGATTTGGTCATTAGGGAATATTTCTGTGTTTTGACTATCATCACTTCTCTTTAACTCTGGAAGTCAGAAACTCAAATAATGAATATTCAGAAATAAGGACCCCCTGCATGACATACATACGCAGCTGCACACACACACACACACATTTTTAGACTTGAGGTAAAAAAATAAATAAATAAATTGCTATAGTAATCCCACATACTGAAGACTATGCCTCAGGTAGGTAAATGAAGGATGAAGGTTTATCCAAATCCAGAGATCTAGAAAGGCTATCATTCGCCTCATCACTGATATCCATCTAAGAAGTGGAAGGGTGAAGGTGATAAACAGATTAAGAAAGATACAAAGTTCATAAAGAACTGTTCAAAAGAAGTGGACTCAACTCCTCCTTGAAACTATTTTGCATTTATTTATGTCAGACCGAATCAGATTAGCAGAGATAGAAATGTGAGTCCCATAAATTTGCCACATTTCCCTCTACTCCCCCACATCTCAGCAGAAATGCTTTTGCTGAAATGTGCTCAACTGTAATCCTCCAAAACTGGGTGTTCAGGGTCAATTTCAAAACCGGCCCCATGAAACTCTTGGAACTGTCAAACTCAGAGGGCTCCCTTTCCCTGCTAGCTGTTAGGGAAGTCAAATCTGTGACCCGCCTGGGGTAATGGAATGTACCCAGAGCTCCTCCTGCCTTCCTTTTCATTCTGTTGCTTTTGTTTTCTTACCTTTAATTAATGCCATGTTGTTTTACACACACACACACACACACACACACACACACACACACACACACACAAATGCTTTAAATAATTTCTGCAAAGAAAAAAAATTAGTCATTTGAGTGAAATAAAATAGCTGGTTAAGTAAAAAATACACAAAAACAAAACAAACAACAACAACAAAAAACCCACTTTTGTTGGACAGAAAAGGATATGGGGAAATGAGGATTAT
The DNA here is from genome assembly GCF_018350155.1 of Leopardus geoffroyi. Taxonomy (NCBI): domain Eukaryota; kingdom Metazoa; phylum Chordata; class Mammalia; order Carnivora; family Felidae; genus Leopardus; species Leopardus geoffroyi. The sequence continues at coordinate 40,063,916 of NC_059331.1, forward strand.
GGGTTCCAGCCTGAGACAGATACATTTTCTTCTCAAAATGATTCCACGAAGCACGACATTTTGGATATTTCAGACTTGAACCATTTTGACAATATTTCTACATTTCATCTATGCGAAAAGGGCAGATGGTGCTGTTTAATAACAGAGGCACAGTATTTTGACCTCTTCTTAAATGTTCAGATGAAATGGCTGCTTGGATTCCATTAAACCAAGTGGAGGTCAATCAAAAAGATGGAGAAGGCATTACTATGAAGGTGGTGTCAGAAGAAAGGTGTTATAGGTGGAAATGTGTCCCCCACAAAGGTATGTTGGAAGTCCTAAACCCCCAGAACCTGTCAATATGATCTCAGTTGGAAACAGGATCTTTCCAGATATAATCAAGTCAAGAGGGTGTCACACTGGGTTAGGGCAGGCCCTCAACCCAATGACTCCAAAGGGATTGCTGCCCTGATAATAATACCATGTGAAGATAAAGAGATGCAGAGAAGGCCATGTGACAACAGTGACAGAGACTGGAGCGACGTATGTACAAGTCAGGGTATGTCAAGGCTTGTTCACTACCACCAGAAGGAAGAAAGAGGCATGGAACAGATTTTCCCCTCAACCCTCCAGAAGGAACCAGCCCTGTGGAGGACACCTTGATGTTGGACTTCTGGCCTTCAGAACTTTCAGAGACTAACTTTCTGTTGTTGTAAGTCATGCCGTCCGTGGTCATCTGTTACACTGGTCCTCGGGAACTAACAAAGAGGGGTATATAAAGATCAAGATTTTTAGAGCTGAACACAAATTAGAAAGAAGCTCATACAAGTTCCTGGTTTGACAGATGACAGAGTGGAACCACGAAAAATATCAACAGCAGCAGGGCACAGAAAAGTTGCCTTCACTGATAAAATGCAGAGAATGGAACGGTCTGTTTCGATTCCCGTCTGAATCTCAACACCTTGGTTCTACAGTTCTGTGCTATCATCATGATGTTTCCCTGTGTAAAAACCTGCAACAGCTTCCCCAAAATAGGATAATATCCAAACTCCCCACTGAGGACAAAGTCCCAGGGATCTGGCCCCTGGGTGCTGCCTGCCTGCCTCTCAACGAGGTCACCTGCCCTACGTGTCCAAGTTGCTGTGCGCCATTCACCACCCTCTCTCCATCCTGAGGACACACTAATGCTGCATTGTGCCTCAAGGCCCCTGCACTTGTCACACCGCCCCATCTGGAACATTCTTCCCCTAAGTCTTCCCATGCTGGGTCTTACTCATTCAATATCAGCTAAAATACCACCTCAGTCTTATAAAAGCAGTGCTTCCAGACCTATTTTATGTCCTGGAACACAAAGAAAGTGGTATTTGCCTGGCATGGTACTGGGCCTGCACCCTACTTGCCATCCTGAAGGTGAGGGGCCAATGTTCTCATTCCCCTGACACCCATTTGTGGTGCCATGGACCACCAGCCGGTATACCCTGCCCTTCGCCCTCCAACTTCTCATACGCAGACCTCCTATTAGGAACTTGGTGGAACAGGGCAGTTTTGAGGTCTACACAAGTGGAAGTTCTGGCTGAATTTTTCAAATATGTCTTTTTGTCTCCACCTTCCCTCTTGAAAGCAGAATGAAAATGGCTGCTTCCAAATTTCCTGGCATCCTCTGAAAAAGCGGGTTAAGTGATTTAATGTGTTTATTTCTTTGAGCGCTTGCTCTAAATGCTAAAATTTTCCTTGGTTACAAAATATAAAGTCAGTGCGCTATGTTGCTTTCACAATACTAAGACGGGAAAATACTTACGTGCTGGTATGTTTACCACATGCACAGGCTGACGCCTGCAGCTCTCCAGATTAGGACAGGCGTCAAAAACTTTGAAAATTCGAAATATTCATCCACTCACTGGTATGATACACAGTGGAACGTCTTCTGAAACACACATTGCAATGGCACGAAGCACATAATCCTGAGCCATTCTATGGTTTCTTAATGACAATCCTCTCCTACGAAACGAATGACAGTGGTACACTGCTCGCTGGTTTGGCTTTTCCAGAATTACTAATTGTCTGACGTATCACATAAGCTTTGCCTCTCGCCACTCACTGTGAACCATGGTTAATACGCTCTCTAAGGGAAGTTTGGAACCTTTGCTTTCCTAGTGAGAAAACGGGAACGACATGTCAGGACACAGTTCTGGGACAGACAGCTCCTCACAAGGGGCAGTGACAGTGCTAAGTGGCCACCTCCGGGGCCGGCCCGCCATACCTTCCTCTGCTCTTACACAAATCACTCCGTGCCGTGCCCAACCGTACAGTTCACTGGTATAACAAGGGCAGCTGGGGGCGCCTGGGTGGCGCAGTCGGTTAAGCGTCCGACTTCAGCCAGGTCACGATCTCGCGGTCTGTGAGTTCGAGCCCCGCGTCAGGCTCTGGGCTGATGGCTCAGAGCCTGGAGCCTGTTTCCAATTCTGTGTCTCCCTCTCTCTCTGCCCCTCCCCCGTTCATGCTCTGTCTCTCTCTGTCCCAAAAATAAATAAACGTTGAAAAAAAAAAAAAATTAACAAGGGCAGCTGGTTGACCTGTCTCCCTCTGTGGGGAAGCCGGACCTAGAGCTGCAGCATTCGGCCCCCTCCTAAATGGAGATCCACCACGTCTGTTCCTTGTTGCACCCGGAAGACCACCCTGGAAGGGAAGGGGTCCTGCTGGCACGTCTTAGAACTGGTCAGCCAAGGCGAAGAGGAGAGTGCTCGGAAAATATGCCACCTATAATCTAGTCAGCACTTGGACTCCCTGGTCTCCCTACTTCGCACTCCCCACACAGCTACATTACTACGCTACTGGCTGTGCACCTTCTTCAGATTTAATGCTCTCGTTGTGCCAGATTTTCTTTTTTTAAGTGCCCCAAAGAGACCTTTAAGATTGGTGTTGGGTTGGAACATTCACAAAAATAACACTGAAGGAATGAAGCCACACATACACAAGAGTACGGATTGTATTATTTCACTTGTACAATGTTCGAAAATGGGCAAAACCAAGAGATGGTGAGAGAAGTCAGGACAGTGGTTACAGGGTGGGGGCTGAGGAATGACAGTGCACTAAGGGGCTTCTGGGAAACCTCTCAGGCACAATTCCTGATTTGGGTGGCACTACACCACACCAGAATTAATTCTTAGTCTACTTATCATCTGTGCGCACTTCGACAAAAATTAGCTTAAAACAACCATCACAATAAGAAACACGAGTCCTGGAAAAGAAGTCACAGGCTTTGGACAATCTGCTCTGGAAAAGGGGATGGGGTGTTGGAGAGGAGGAATGTGTCCATTTGAGGGGACAGGATCATGGAGCTGGCTCCGGTTTCCTCTGGCAAACTGGGCAGGACCTCTAATACCACACTCCTCACTGCAAATTTCTTTTTAAAAGGCATGGCATGTTCTACCAAATACAAAGAGAATCTCAAAATGTGCCTAGAGAAAGACCCATTAGTCATCTCTTTCAATGTGTGTACTAGACACAGAAAGTTGTTCTTTGCAAAGTACACAGCTCACCGCGATGGAGGTTATTCCCCTGGTGTAGGTGAAAACCTGTCTGTGGGGGCATTTCAAATGATATTTTTAAAGGTATTCGCCCCCTAGTCCCCTGGACATTTGATCTACAGACCAACCCTAGTACTTTCTGAAATATAAAATAATAATTTCTATTAATTTTCCTTCTGGTACTGCTTCTAAGCCTCTAAAACGGCATCCTATCTATCAAAAACCTAAAGATGAGCCACCAAAAGTCTTTATACCAGTTGTATGAATATTTTACTTGAAGTGAGAGATTTTATCTAATTTGTGTATTACAGAATAAAGCTTACTTTCATACAATAGTTTTTTTTTTTAATGGGCATTAAAGATTTAGAAGACTACGTTCTGTATGAGCAATCCCAATTAAAATTTATACAGCAACAAGAAAAAAACTTCCCACCTGCGGGTCGGGGGGGGGGGGGGCGGAAAACAACAAGACCAAGTTTTGAGATGCTTCATTTATTATGATGATGATTAGGGAACTGAACAAGGACACATTTTTTTCGCTGAGGGGTTTTTGCCTCAATGCTGACATTTATTTTTTTTGCCACATGAGGATGTTCACCAACACATTTCTCTGTGAAATAACAGAACTGGATATTATAATCAGACTTTTCTTATCCTTTTTTTTTTTTAATATTTAGTTTTGTCAGAGAAAGAGAGAGAGTGCAGGTGTGCAAGTGGGGGAGGGGCAGAGAGAAGAGGACAGATGATCCAAAGCGGGCTCTGTGCTGACAGCAGCAAAGCTTATGCAGGGCTTGAACCCACGAACTGAGAGATCATGACTTGAGCTGAAGTTGGATGCTCAACTGAGCCAGCCAGGTGCACCTATGGTCAGACTTTTCAAATCAATTCTGAAATTCAAGAGATTTCTTTTTTGTTTTTAATTTTTTAATGTTTATTTTTGAGAGAGAGACAAAGACAGTGTGAGCAGGGGAGGGGCAGAGAGAGGAGGAGACACAGAATCCGAAGCAGGCTCCAGGCTATGAGCTATCAGCTCAGAGCCCAACGTGGGGCTTGAATTCATGAGCCATGAGATCATGACCTGAGCTGAAGTCGGACACTTAACCGACTGAGCCACCCCGCTGCCCCTTTTTAATTTTTTTTCATGTTCATTTATTTTGGAGAGAGAGAGCACAAGATGGGGAGGGGAAGAGAGCCGGGGAGACACAGAATCTGAAGCAGGCTCCAGGCTCCAAGTTGTCAGCACAGAGCCTGACGTGGGGCTCGAACTCTCGAACCATGAGATCATGACCTGAGACGGAGTCAGTTGCTTAATCCACTAAGCCACCCAGGTGCCCCAAGGGAGTTCGTTTTCTAATAAACTCCACTCATGTGCAGATTAACACTCAAAGTAAATATTTCTTATACTGATGATAAAGTCTCTAGAGGAATCCACTCCTTCCCTTCCCTTTCTTTATTTAAGCTACCTCTTCACAAAAAAGAACTATTTAGCACTCTTCAGACTAACCCTAGGGCTTTACTTTATATTACCTGCTGTCCCCTCAGGAGTTATGCCACAGATTACATCACTCAATTCTACTCTCATCAGCCAGAGATAACCATTTATGCCTCTGGCTAATCTGTTTCTAAATAAATTGTCAATTTCCTCCAATAAAATTTCTACAGAAAATCTCTAAATTCTACTACAGGTCAACAGTGCCTTATCTGAAACCCTTGGACCTGTAGGAATTTCCATTTGTTTGTTTTGCATTTCCGAAAGGTAATCCTGGATATGTACTACTATACCATCTATGACCGAACACCCCCAGCAACAACCTGTAATCAAATATGCTAATATTTTTCTGCAGCAAAATGTACAGCTAGTCTCTCCAAGTGGAATAAGGAAAGATTATAAATAGCTTCATGTTAGGTGAGTTCAGGTCAGTCAGGTTTTGCTGCCAACTGCCCTGAAGATACTTGTGCTTTCAAAATTTTCTGGGTTTCAGAATTGCACACAAGGGGTTGAGCACTAGAACCAGAAGCTAGCAGACTGAGCTGCCGCTTTTCAGCTCAAGTGCCCAGGTCCAAGATCAGCCTTTTGACAAATATTCACCGAGCACCTGCTATCTGCCAGATTTGGTGTATATAATGGTGAAGACAAAACACAGTCTCCGACTTGCAGATCAGATCATCTCAGTCTGTGGAAGGCAAGAAACAAGCCATTAGAGCATGGTGAAGTAAGTTTATGAGAATGATTAATACAAGGTACCCAGCGAATGTCTAGCTCAGGGGCTTTGAGAGTCTTGGGCACAGAGGAGACAGTCTCCTCCTACAGAGAGTTCTATGCAAAAACCATTCTGTATTTTTAAATGGAGGCAAGGAATCCACCCAGATCCTAATTCTGCCCAGGTTGACTACTTCAATGCTTTTCTTGAAATTTCAACTATAAGGGGCGCCTGGGTGGCTCAGTCAATTGAGCATCTGACTGTTGATCTCAGCTCAGGTCATGATCTCATGGTTACTGAGTTTGAACCCGACATTGGGCTCTATGCTGAAAGTATGGAGTAGGCTTGGGATTCTGTCTCCCTCTCTCTCTGACCCTCCCCCACTTGCTTTCTCTCTCCCAAAATAAACTTAAATAAATTTTTTAAGAAATTTTAAATATTAAATTCTTTGAGGAAACACATATATATTCTTTTCTGTCTCCTGTGTGCTAATCCCTATATCAATGCTTAGTCTATAATGTATAGTAGATTCTCATTATTTGCAGATTCCGTATTTGTGAATTCTCCTACTTGCTAAATTTTATTTGTAACTTCAAAGTCAACACTCCTTAGCACTTCTATGGTCATTCACGGACATGCACAGAGGGATGAAAATTTCAGTTACGAATCAACGCATTTCCAGACTTCTTGTTTTAGCTCTCATACTGTGAAAAACATGTCATTTTTGTGGTCTAGATAGTGCCACATTGGGCTTTTTGTTGATAATTTCGCTCTTTAAAATGGCACTCACACTTAGTGTCAAATTACTTTCTAGTATTCTTAAGTGCTTGAAGGTTATAATGTGTCTTATGAAAGAAAATATTTGTGTTAGATAAGCTTTGTCCAGGCTTGAGTTCCCAAGCTTTTGCCATGAGGTTCACTGCTAATGAATCAACAATACATATTAATACGGTGCTTTTAAACATAAACACACATAAAACAAGGATACCTATTGAATGACTGATGAAAACGTAACCAGAGGCTCATAGGAAACTAACCCTGTATTTCCCCTAGGAGCAATGATTGAATTTGCTAAGTCAGGGTTTGTAGAAACTTAATGGAACACAACTGCTATGAATAATAAGAACTGACCGTAATTCGGTCCTGGCCGTGACACCAAAGAGGAAGGACAGCCACTTTAGGGTGGAATGGTAAAGGGAAGGGACAATAGCAGAAAAGGTTTCCTACAAAAGGGGTGGTAATCTACAATGAAACATTTTTAAGGCCTATGAGAGCAGTCCAAGTGAGAAAAGTGGGAAGGGTTTGGTGACACGGGAACCAGAGGATCACAGCACAAGAACAACAGCACCGTTAGGTCCATGGCTACATCCCTGGACCACAGGACAGACTGACAACATTCCACAAGAACTAAATACGTATGACCCTGGAACAACACGACTTTCAACAGCACAGACCCACTGACATGCAGATTCTTATCAATACATACAGTACAGTGCTGTCAGGGTATTTTCTTTTACAGTTTTCTAAGTAACACGGCCTTTTTTTTTTTCTAGCTTACTTTATTGTAAGAATACAGTATGTAATACATGTAACACAAAATATGTGTCAGTTGCTTATGTTATCAGTAAGGCTTCTGGCCAATAGTAGGCTGTTAGTAGTTAAGTTTGGGCAGAGTCAAAAGTTATATGCAGATTTTTGACTACATAGAGATAGAGACAGGGACTGGGGAGGGGGAGAGGTTTGGCAGCCCTACCCCCCAATGTTGTTCAAAGGTCAACTGTATCTTGGAATGGGCAGGAAAGAGAGGTGCACATAAGAACATCTACTTACAAGGGACCTTGACTATCAGACCCAAAAGCTGAAATGTCCATAGTTTTGAACGCTCCTTTTGCCTCTCATTAAATCTTCCAGGACACTAATTTTTTTAAAGGTACAGTGAGCCTTCAGAGTGAGTCAGGTGCTGTCAGCTTCTCTGTACCATAAAAACCGACTTGTAACTTTGACCCAGGTCCCTAGAGGGCCATTTTGATCCATGGCTTAGCACATACACACACCCCCTCCGGGGTATAACCACCTCTCACAGGCAGGGAATCAATGTAAAAGTCTGCTAAGGCTTGGAGTATTCAATGACTGCCTTTAGAAGGCACACATTCTGACAGGTGTGATGTGGTATCTCATTGTGGTTTTGATTTGTATTTCCCTGATGCTGAGTAACGTTGAGCAGTTTTTCATGTGTCGGTTGGCCATCTGGATGTCTTCTTTGGAGAGGTGTCTATTCATGTCTTTTGCCCATTTCTTCACTGGGTTATTTGTTTTTTGGGTGTTGAGTTTGATAAGTTCTTTATAGGTTTTGGATACTAACCCTTTATCTGCTATGGCACTTGCAAATATCTTCTCCCATTCTATCAGTTGCCTTTTAGTTTTGCTGATGGTTTCTTTTGCCGTGCAGAAGCTTTTTATTTGGAGGAGGTCCCAATAGTTCAGTTTTGCTTTTGTTTCCCTTGCCTCCGGAGACGTGTTGAGTAAGAAGTTGCTGCGGCCGAAGTCAAAGAGGTTTTTGCCTGCTTTCTCCTCGAGGATTTTGATGGCTTCCTATCTTACATTTAGGACTTTCATCCATTTTCAGGTTATTTTTGTGTATAGTGTAAGAAAGGGGTCCAGGTTCATTTTTCTGCATGTCGCTGTCCAGTTTTCCCAGCACCATCTCTATTCTTTTCCATTGACCTGAGTGTCTGTTTTTGTGCCAGGACCATACTGTCTTGATGATTACAGCTTTGTAATACAGCTTGAAGTCCGGGATTGTGATGCCTCTACTTTGGTTTTCGTTTTCAAGATTGCTTTGGCTATGTCGGGTCTTTTCTGGTTCCACACGAATTGTAGGATTGTTTGTTCTAGCTCTGTGAAGAATGCTGGTGTTATTTTGACAGGGACTGCAAAGTAGCCCTATTCTAAAGGTCCTTTTGGCTCAAGAGTCACCAACTTGGCCTCTCTTGATCTGAGGCTCATTCTCAGAAACGTTCCCGTCTGCTCTTTTCATTTATTCATTCAGCACTCAAACTCCTAACGTGCCCAAGCAATGAACAAAACAGACAAGAATCATTGTGCTCATGGAGCTTCTACTCTTTCATAGGAAAAGACAGACAATAAACACAGAGCAAGTAAAATATAGAATGCGCCAGACGGTATAAGTGCTGTGGAAAAAAAAAAAAAAAACAGCTAAAAAGGTGGCCCGGGAGGGCTACGGGTGGGGAGTGTTCAATTTTCAGAAGTGCTTCAAGAAGGCCTCACTGACTGAAAGGTGATGAAAGGGACCAATATATTTGAATAGCCTGAACTGTGGAACCTAGCTTTATTCTTGATTTTTACCTCTCTCATTTCTTCCTGGCTGACCTCTCTAGTCTATTAAGCTTACTCACACCTACCCCCTCTCCTAGCATTGACAGCCACCTGGCTACTTGTAATCTCCAGATCATGTTGCCATGCCTCTGTTACTTCTTCTAGTACCTTTTATTCACCTGGTCCTGAGACCCACCCTACAGTGTTCCAAGTTCAGGGGAAAGAGCAACAGGTTACCTTGTTCCTAAAAAGGAAGACCCAGAAGCTTAGCAAAAAAAGAACAATTGTGGCCAAGTCAGAATTCTATGTTACTTCGTACTACAAATACAAACTAGATAGAACTATTTGAGGGCCCCAAAATGTATCATTCTACAACGAACTTATCTCATGTAAAAAACTGGAGACGATGCCATAGGAAGGCCTCATGCTCAGCCACCAGGACAGCAAGGAGTACAGATTTCAGCCTATCCAAGCCCCTGTTACGGGTGGCAGGGATGACGTTGAGGGCACAATTCTCCTTTAAGAACCAAGCATGTCACTTTGTTGAAGTCTACACCATCTCAGATCAGAAGATATCTGAGAGATAACCGAGTCCAGGGTTGTCCAGTACAGCTTTACATAATGACAGAGAAGTTCTCTATGCTGTCCAGCAAGGTGGCCACTAGTTACATGTGGCTACTGAGAACTTGAAATGTTACCAATGTGACTGAGGAACTGAATCTTAAATCTTATTTAAATGATTACATTAAAAGAGCCTCATGTGGCTCTGCATACAAAATTGGACCACACCAATCTAATTTTCTTTGACAAAGATGAGGACTAGACATAGCTAAGGCCACAGGACTAACCACAACCTTGAGTACTAATATTCCACACCGGCATCAGACTGGAGGGTTTTCCAACGGCTTTCATATGCATGAGCCTGTCGGATCCTCTCCTTGGCCACATGAGCTAAACAGGTCTGTACACCTGTCCATGCTTCATCGGTGCTCAGAAGCAAACATGTGCCTAATGGCAAAGGGTTAATCCCAAGGACGGCCAGAGCTGCTGATGTGCAGACCCACTAGGTCCTGGCTCACAGTGCGGTAGTGATACCATGTGGGTAATTAGAGGTCATTTACTACATGAAACAAGATTCTTGAAGAGGGCACTTGCCAGGAAAACCACTGGAGAATCTTTCCTATGTCATGGGATCCAATCCTTGACAAAACATGTATGCAGATTAAGTCTCCCAGGGTAGTTTTATCTGGACGGGAACTGTAATGTGTTCCATATTTTAAGGTGGTAACCACGATTCTCAAAAATTAGGACTCAACTAGTCTGTTGGCCAGCTCCTTACAATAATCCCCTGTTCGCTTTATCATCAAGACATAGAAGCAAAAAGTCTTCTATAATTAGAACTGAAGAGTTGCCCAAGTGTCCCAATCAGACCCAAATTACTACCTACAAAAATTACTGATGGCTAAAAATAAGAATGAAAAAGTGGCTCAAAGATATTATTTGACTAAATATAGGGCTACACAGTACAACTTAAACCGCCAGTCAGATGGTTGTTAGAACCAAACCTGTTGGCTGAACAGCATTTCATGTTCCTACACGAACTGGTTGCAGAAGCCTAATTATGGTTTGATTCAAATGATGTTATCAAACGCTTCCCGCATGGGGTGAGAGGCAGAAATGCTCTCTCCTTTCATTCCTTGTCAGGGCATCTGTGCTGGTGGTTTTTCTTGGAGCCACCTCGTTCCACAGAGACAAATCCAGCCCCTGCGATGAGCGGTTTACAAAAAAGCAGGGGCTGCTGTCGGCGGGAGCACCGGAGCTGGGCTTTGATCCCAGCTGCAGTTCCCACCTGCTCAAAAAAGGCAGCCACAGCGCTACAGCTTTTCATTCCCCTGCTCAAAAACACAAGAAATCAGCAGAGATGAGCTGACAGGGAAAACATTACACAAATCGCTGACCCTGCTGCAGGCGGCGAAGGGCTGCCTCTGCTTGGCTTTGATTTTCCAGAGCTGGAGCCCGAGGGGAGAGACAGTTTGACTTTCTTCTTTCCTAGTGCTCCCGACGGCAAGGTGCATTCAGACGGAGCCCGGAGGAATACCAAGTGCAGAAGAAAGGCGAGTAAATAAATAAACAAAACAAGAACACAGGCTGAACAGCAGAGAGGGGAAACAGCGGCAGCCAAGAAGAAAGATCATATTCCTGGTTAAAAGCAAATCGGTGTTACAGGTTTTCGTGAAGCCACACAGAGGCCCGAGCTCTGGCTGTGATCTCCGTCGTGCTACTGTCCTGCTGAGGGAGGCAATGAAGTACGTACACGCCACAAACCTTACTTACGCATTCCTATTGTTTAGTGTGTGTCTGAAGAAGAAACCGACAGGGTAGCTCTCCACCTGCGGGAGAGGTGCTGGGAACAGCAATTCCTGACCAGCTTTTGCCCTGACAAGCACACAGACCACTCTCTCCTTTATAAGCAGCCTATTTGCTGCTTACTGGTCATCCACATTTTGCCTTAAAAACAGGGTTCAACATGAACCATAGAGCCCACTGGTGTGTGCATCATCAGTCTGTTTTCTCTGTTTTCTCCTAAGCGTTCGAGAGGCCTGCTGCAGCTTCTGAGATGGATTCCACTATAACGTGGTCACTGCTGTCACACAGGTGCCACAGTTATCGAGTGCCTGGGATATGCTGGGCATTTCACTAGCCCCAGCGGTAAAGTGGTACACAAGCAAAGCATGGCTCCTGCTTGCATGGAGCTTGCAGTCTGGCAGGAAGAAAGTACAGGAACTTCTGATCCGGTATCAGACCCCTTGTCCACTCGGCCAAGGCCACCAATTGTGCTGCTCTCACCGGCCGTGCAGATGGAGTCTAGTGGAGGGGGTGGGGGTCTGTGCCACAGCAGACAGCGCCAGTCTCGCATAATGGAGACAGCTGGCCTCAGCTCTAGCCAATTGTTACCATGTGGGGATGTGGGCCCAGCAACTGCCAGGACTTCCGGTATTTCAAGAGCAGCTGTAAATCCAGACTTTTACATAAAATCTTTCAATTTTTAAGTGCTGACAACCAATTCAAAGTTTTTAAAAACTCATTGAGAGCCAAATGTGACCCAAGGGCCCCTGGCGTGCAACTTCCACATTCTGCAGACTTCGCTCCTTCTCCCCTATGCCCTAACATATCGTGTACACCCCTTAAGGACCTGCCACTAGTGTGACCAGTTTACCTCTGTTCCCATACCCAGCACACCCTAAGTTTGGGGATCTGCCTCAGTTGTGCCCTTGCCTAGAACTTCCCCTTCCTTTCTTTCTGTCCCTGGCCAGACTCCACCCATCGCAAGTTCCCAATTCAACACTCTACTTCCCAAGCCTCCTAGACCACACCGAGTCGCCCTTCCTTGAATCCCGATCTTTCTTATGACTGTACCACTGGCGATGTGGAGGAGCTCCCACTCCACAGTGCTCTAATTCTGCCATCTGTGTATCTTCTCCCCAACCAGACTAAATGCTCAATTAGGGAAACCACGCTGAAACTTTGTCTACAGCGCGTGCAGTATTAATGGGGGGCAGTCTGCTGTCAGTCACTCTGGAAGATGACAGGGAACTAACTGACGGACCACAGCAAGGGCGCTAAAAGCTCAGGCTCTGAAGAACAAATAGACCTGTATTACCTTATCTCTCTGAGCCTCAATTTCCATATTCCTAACCAGGGGCTCTCAAAATGGACACAGACCACAAATTCACATAGTACCTGTGAAATCAGGAGAGATGATGAACGTAAAGTGCACAGTACAACACCTGCCATGCAGTGAGCTATTGCTATTGCAGACTCAGTGCCTAACCCAGCCGGTGTTATTGTTAAGCAAGCACTGCATGGCTGGCAATTTGTTATTCACGAACCGTTTATCGACTGCTTACTCTGTGTTAACATGCTCCAATCATACCGCATGTGTTTCCTCATCTAATTCGCCGCATTTTGTGAACAGCTGAAGCAGAGAGAATTTATATGAGTTGTCCAAGGCCATACAGGCAAAGCAGAGATGTGAAGTCAGCCAGCTGGCTCCCACACTCTTAACCATGATACTCTATGGTCTCTCCACATTCCTGATGGCAAGGGACACATTCTGACCTCAACCTTCTGCTGGAGGGTTTGGCTCCTGCAAACAGGAGGATTAAAAGCAGGATTTGGCTTTGTGGGCCATGGCTTAAGACGACAGAATGATCAGGACCTGGCTTGAGCCAGACTATATCTCTGAAGACTCATGGAGTTTGCTGCTCTGTGTGACCAAGGTCTGTCGGTTTGTTCAATAAACTGAGAATGAAGAGAAGAGAAAAAATGCCCAAATCATAACATGATAGCTGGTATTAGGGAAGGCAAAACTTGGGACACAGGTTACACTAACAGAAAAGACAGTTTGCTCATCACAGAAAAAATAACTAGGGACGGAATCAGAACTATGTTTCTAGCCTCCAACATCCAGAGAAGACAGAAAAGAGGCATCTATATCCCACTTCACTTCAAAAAGGTAAAAAAGGAAAATGATGAAATCAAAGACAGTGAACTCAAAATCCACGAACGGCAGGCAGTTAAGAGGGGGAAACGGTGGCCTTCAGGAGCCTCGCGCAGAGACAGGGCCTGGGTTTTAAGCTGGCATATGACAATTTCCTGTGTCTTCTTTATGGGCAGAATACAGAAAACAGGGTGGATGATTATAAAGCTGACTGGACGCACATTTGACTTTACAGGCGAGAGCAATTTAAAAACTGAAGGAAAGTAACTAGTGAAGAGCACAAAGCTGTTAACGACAGACTTCCTCATTGCACATTTCATTCACTGTCTTAGATGAAATCAGAAAATGTTCATTCTAATTCCTTAAGGGTGGAAGCCATATCTAACTTAACGCCTCTTCAATTCCCCAGGGCCTTGCCGTATGCTTGGCATACAGTAGGTACTTCAAAAATGATCACTGAAGGAATTTCAAGAGGAAGTTTACAAACTATGTTACAGCAGATGGCAGATTCCAGTTCTGAAAATATTATTAATACAGGTGGACAGAATAAACCAAATCCAAAAAGGTGCAAACGAACAGGGACAAATACAAAGTTCTTCAACCACTTATAGAGAAGCAGAATTACAGTTAAACACCAAAGTCTGAGACTAAATTGTTAAGAGTTTTGGCTAATTGTAAACTATAGGAATAGTGTGTTGAGGTTTCCCAATAATAAGCAGATGAGCTCTCAGACTAAATGAATACGGTAATGTACACACACACACACACACACACACACACACACACACAAACAACCCTGAAAGGTAACAGCTCAAAAGCTCCTCTCTACTTCCTGGCCAAACCTGGAATGTTTTGCTTAGCTTGAAGGATACTTAAAAAGGATGCTGGGAAGTACTGTCAGGGGAAATACTGACAAAGTAGTTTGCCTAAAAGAAGACCAGGAACGCTGAAGATTTGGGACGCACGAACCTGTAAGAATAACTTCAAGACAAAAAAAGTAGATCGGGAGCCCTGAAAAGGGATATAGTAGCGATCCTCTAGATAGCTGAAGGCATGCTAGAAGAGAGAACAGACTTATTCTATATGGGTTCAGAATTAAAACTAATGTGGGGCACCTGGGTGGCTCAGTTAAGTGTCCAACTCTTGATCTCAGCTCAGGTCTTGGTCTTGAGGGTTGTGAGTTTGACACTTAAGTAGGGCATGGAGCCTACTTATAAATCAATCAGTCAATCAATCAATCTCACATGAAGAAAATAGATTTCAGTCCAACTTAAGGGAGAACTTTTTAAACCAATCTAAGGTGCTTCAGAGTAGAACAGGCTCTCTCACTCATGAGAGGGTTTCTAGGCACTGGAGCCATCTGTGACAAGGCTAAGCAATCACACAGTGACAACAGCACAGGGGGAACTGATCCCCAAATGAGAAGACTGTGCAGCATTTCAATTCTATGAGTGACTGAATTAAAGATGTTCATCGCCAAGAAAAGCCGTACAATGGAGATGACTTTGCTGGGGTGACGAGAGAAAGCTTCAAACAAAATGTAGTATCCCTGACAGAGAAAACGGAATACACAAAGGCAATGAAAAGCTGAAGTATATGGCAAACTTGGGAAGTGGTGACAGTAGCTGTCTGGCAGGAGAAGGACAGGGAGCTCAGTCAGCAGGAGTGAAGGATGAAGCATAAAAGATGAGGAGGAGGAGGATACAGAGCTCGGGCCGTGAGCCCAGCTGAGGCACTCAGGCTTCTGTGCTGCTGGGAAGGGGAAATCACCGAGAACTTCTGTGGACAGCCATGATCAAAACGGGCATTTCAGAATGATCAGACTGGCATTATCGCAGGAAAAACAAGAGGAGAACGAGGTTCTGGTGGCAAGAAGAACAGACAGAACGCTCTGGCATCAGTGAGAAAACAAGAGCCTGAATTAAAAGACAAGCAGTAAGACCAAAAAGAGGAATTTATTTATTTTTTTTTAACGTTTATTTATTTTTGAGACAGAGAGAGACACAGCACGAACAGGGGAGGGGCAGAGAGAGAGGGAGACACAGAATCGGAAGCAAGCTCCAGGCTCCGAGCCATCAGCCCAGAGCCCGACGCGAGGCTCGAACTCGCGGACCGCGAGATCGTGACCTGAGCCGAAGTCGGACACTTAACCGACTGAGCCACCCAGGCGCCCCCAAAAAGAGGAATTTAAATCAAAGACATCATCTAGGAAGAATTACAAGGACTTTGTGAATGATTCAGTGTGGGGTGGAGAGTCAAAGACAGATATACCTGAATCAGGGAACCCACATATGTCAACATGCCCAACAGTTAAGACCAAAAATAACCCCCAAAACATCTAAAGTCACAACTGGGTCCCAAACTACTATCCCATCACAGCTGTACATCCTATGCTCAGAGTACATTTTTCACATACTAAAAATACAAGATTTTGTAATTATCTTTGAATGTGAAACCAGTCACCAAAAGGTTATAGAATCATGTCTATAAAAATTAATTCCTCCAAGGACAGAAAGAAGATA
Organism: Leopardus geoffroyi; assembly: GCF_018350155.1. Lineage (NCBI taxonomy): Eukaryota > Metazoa > Chordata > Mammalia > Carnivora > Felidae > Leopardus > Leopardus geoffroyi. Next base: position 40,079,982 of record NC_059331.1, read on the forward strand.
TGCCAGGTAAACACTAACCAAAAGAAAGCTGGGATCTCCATATTAATATAGGACAAAATAAACAAAGGTAAAAAAGCATTATTAGTGATAAGACCACTACATAATAAACATTGCAATTTGCCAGGGAGATGTAACAATTTTAAACTAGCAAAAATGAATAAAATATGCCTCAAAATATGAAGTAAAAATTGACTATCTGTCTACAGGAAGATAATGACACAACCAACACAGTACGAGATTTTCACACAACTCTTCCAAGGCAAAAACTGATGTATGAAACAGACAAAACAAACCAACAAGGATAAAAAACTTTAAACAGCTCAACTGATGAGTTTCACCTAGTGGACACAGAACTCAAGCTTTAAAATCTATGAAAGTGACTGCATACGAGACATAAAATTAATCTCAACAAATTTCAAACAATGGTAAAATTCTCTGACAAATACAAGGACATTAGAAATCAGGAACAAAGACAGCATTATAAAAAACCCATTTACATGGAAAGGAGAAACATACGTCTCCACATTTCATGAGTAAAATCAGAAAATATCTGGAGTAGAATAATAATGAAAATTCAGTATGTTTCAAACCCTGTTAGTGCACACAAAGCAGACGTCTGTGGGAAAGTGTATAGGCTTAAATAAAGGCTCCAAAGCTAATGAATTAAGCATCTAGATAAGTGGGGGAAGAGGATGCCTAAGAAACCCCCCAAAAGAGAAGGAATTAAATGATACAGATAACAGCAAAATGTAGGGGCACCTGGGTCATTGGTCGGTTAAGCATCAGACTCTTGATTTTGGCACAGGTCATGATTCCAGGGACATGGGATCAAGCCCTGCATAGGGGTTTTTGCTGACCATGGAGCCTGCTTAAGACTCAGTGTCTCTCTCTCTCTCAAATAAAAAAAAAAAAAAAGCAGAAAGTAATGACACAGAAGACAAACAAAACTAGAAGATCAAAAGAGCAAATATTGGTTCTTTGATAAACTAGTCAAATATACTCTCTTGAAAGATTAATTTTTTTAAAAAGAAGGAAACATGAATATTACAGTAAGATAATAGGACACAATAATACAATTATTACAGTAAAACAACGCATAGATGCTGTAAAGAAAACAGTTAAGAGAAAATAAGAATAACTTAATGTCAGATACTTTTGAAAATTTAGATGAAGTGGACAAATTTCAAGAAAAACACAACCTATCAAAAACCAACTCAAGAAGAAATAGAACCAGAACAGTTTTATAACAATTGGAAAATGTGACTGAATTATTAGAAATCTCAAAAAGAAGAAAGATGGTTTTGGTGAATTTTACTGAAGAATCAAGGAAGAGATTACAATTTATAGAAATTACCTCAGAGAACAAAAAAGGACAGTACAAGACTGGAAAATTATAAGCCAAATTCCTTTCTCCTTCTTCCTCCCTTTTCCCTCCTTCTCTCTCCATTTCTGTTTCTTGGTGTGTATAATACACAAACACAGTCAAGCAAATCAAATCCAGAATCACATTTAAAAAATTCATCACAATCAAGATGGGTTTATCCCAGGAATGCAAGGCCTGACTTAAGTTAGAAATTTTATAAATGCCATTCATTATATCAACATATTAAAAAAGAAAAACCTTAAGATCATCTCAAAAGATGGGGGAAAATACGCAATGAAATTCAAGGACCATTTGAGATCAAAAACTCTTCGCAAACTAAGAATAATGTGAACTTTTCTTAACTTGATAAAGGCGATCTACAAAAGCCCACAGCAAACATCAAAAGCATTTTCTTAAAGATGAAGAACAAGATAGAGAAATACCTGACCACCATTACCTACTGGGCATTGTGCTAGAGGGTGTAAACAGTACATTACGATGAAGAATAAAGAAAAAGAAAGAAAGAATATAAAAATTGGAAAAGAAGAAACCAAATTATCACTATTTGCATTGCTATTGCCTATACAGAAAACTGGAGAGAACCTATACTAACAGTTAATAGTAGAGTTTAGCGAGGTAGCTAGATACAGAAATTGATATAAAAATGTGAAATTAACATTTCTAGATGCTTAAACAGTTGGAAAGTGATTTTTTAAAAAACTATCATTTACAATAGCAACACACAAAATCTATAGCAGTTAATTCCAACCAAAGATGTACAAAGTTTTTAAGGATACTATGATAAAATTTTATTGAACGACATTAAAGACAACTTAAATACAGAGTCATACCATGTTATGGAAGGGGACTAAATGTTTTAGTCTCCCCAAATGGATTTATAGATTCAAAGCAATTCCAATCAAAATGTTTTTCATGGAACTTGACAAGCTGATTCTAAGATATAAAGCCACAGTAATTAAGAATGTATGGTATGCGCACATGACAGACAAGCAAAGCAGTGGAACTGAAAAGACAACCCCGAAACAGATCCAAGTATAGATGTAAACTTGATGTATGGCAGGGTGAGCGCTGCAGGATGCATGAGGCAAGGATGGACTATTTAATAAATGAAGCTGGGGTAAGGTGATCCATATGAGAAAAAATGAAACTGGATCCCCTCTCTCATGAAATGCACCAAATCAGTTCCAGGTGGACTAAAGACTTAGATGCTAGATGCAAAAGAATAAAAATTTCAGGAGATACTGTATGAGAATATCTTTATGACATCCACATCATACAAAGTTTCTTAAATGAGAAACAAAAAGCACGCCTATAAAGGAACATATTGATAAATTCTACAACATTAAAATTAAAAACTTCTGCTTATGAAGACACTACAAGGAACCTAAAAGATAAACTACAAACTGGGAGAAAATGTTTGCAACATGTTTAACTAATAAAGGACTAATATCCAGAATACCAGAAGGATCCTAAAAATCAAAAAGAGAAAGAGAGCACTAATGAGCAATAGGCAATACCAAAGACAGACGTCTCAAAGAAGAGCGAACACGAAAGGCCCACAAACACATGAAAAGATGCTCAGTCTCATAACCTATCAAAAAAGCGAAAATGGAAACGACAAAAGGAACTCTTTCAACACCCTCACCAATTGTCAAATCTTAAAATCTAAACAAGTGCTGGCACTGTGGTTGAACTAGGGAAATGCTCGTACTTTGCCGGTGGGTGAAGCAGTTGAAATAAATTGGTACCACCACTGTGGAAGACAGTTGGACATCACCCAGTAAAGTCTCACCCACAGTCATCCCCTAAATCCTAGCACTTCCATTCCCAGGCACAGAGCTTGCTAGAGAAGCTGTACATAAGCACACCATGAAGCACGCACAAAGATGTTCAGAGCAGTGTTTGCCTAATAACTCAAACTGGAAAGAAACTACTCACCAACAATCTAGAGAATAGATAAACAAACTGCAATGTATCACACAATGACAAAGTACACCATAGGAAAAAAAATAATAAACTACACCACTGTACATCATCACGGATAAATGAAAAAGGAAAAAAGAAAAAAACATTACATCCAAAGAGGCAAGTGATAGAAAAGCACACACAGTATGAGAAGTGAGCAAAACTAAAAGTAAACTGGGGTACATCCATAGATGGTAAAACCTTAAGGGAAAGCAAGGTAATGATTAACACAAAAGTCAGGGTTGTGGTAGAGGGGGAAACATGATTGGGGCTGGTTCCACAGGAAGTCTCTGGGAAACTGGTCATCTTTTTTTTTTTTTTTTTTTTTAAGTTTATCTTATTTATTTTTTTAGTCGTCTCTACACCCAACGTGGGACTCGAACTCACGACCCTAAGATCAAGAGTCATTTGCTCCTCTGACTGAGCCAGCCAGGTGCTCCTGGTTATCTATTTCTTCAGGTTGATGGTGGGTACAGGCATATTCAATTTATTATTATTCTTTAAAATGTACACATATATTTTATGTATTCTATAATTTTGTATTTCATGAAAAAATATTTTAAGAAATATCTCTACCAACAAAAATGGTACACAAAAGGTAACCTTCCATAAATACCTGAGTCCAACAGTTCCTTTAAATAATGAAGGGAACAATAACTAAGAAAGACAACTATCCCTTACCCAGAATTATAAACTAAAGTACAGATCACCCACAGGGAGGCAGGGCTCTGTACAGAGAAGAATTTCTCTAAGAAAAGCCAACAGCCTGAGAATTACTTTATGCTAATTAGAGCTCTTCACCCGCTCAGCTGCACAAGCCATAAACCTAGGCATCAGGCGTCACGCTCCCTATTGCCTTCCCCCACCCTCCCCAAATCCACCTTAGTTCCTAATGCTACTGCCCTGGTCAGGCTACACTCATGCCTCCCAAGGACCTTTCAAACTGGCCTAATAAGCAATTCACACTACTGTCCCTGCCACGGATCTTCTCCCACCAGATGCCCCAAAGCCTTCCCTGGCTTCCCATTGCTCTAAGGATAAAAGTTAAACTTCTAAACACAACTTAGAAGGTACTGTAATATCTGGGCCGTGGTTAAATCACCAGCCTCATCATGGCCCCTCAGCACCCACCTCCCCCACATGCACACATTTGTCTGTTTCAGCCACACTGAACACCCTATCTTGTTTCAGTTTCTTGAACACACACAAAAGTCCCTCCTGCCACAGGACTTCTGCACATGGTGGACCTACTACACCTTCCTGAAGTCCACCTATCTTAACTCCTACTTGTACTTGAGTACCCAAAGCACACCTTTCCCTGACACAGCTCTCCCTACCCCTCATCCCCCCAAGTAGACTAGGTCAGCGATCATGTGCTTTCTCAGCGACAACAAACTTCTTCTGTAGCCCTTTCCAAGGTTTAGACTCCACTTTCTGTGTAACTGGTTATTTGATTAACAATTCTCTTCCCTTAGACCTTAAGTTCCTGGAGGGTGGGGGCCATGTCTGGTTCTCGCTTACCATCCTAGGCTCAGAATCTTGGCATGGAATGTCACATAGAGTAGAACCTTGTAACAATCTGTTGAATGAAAGGATGGATGGATGGATAGATGGATGGATGGATGGATGGATGGATGGATGGATGGATGGATGGGTGGATGGATGGGTGGATGGATGGGTGGATGGGTGGATGGATGGGTGGATGGGTGGATGGGTGGATGGGTGGATGGGTGGATGGGTGGATGGGTGGATGGATGGATGGATGGGTGGATGGGTGGATGGGTGGATGGGTGGATGGGTGGATGGATGGATGGATGGATGGATGGATGGATGGATGGATGGGTGGATGGGTGGATGGGTGGATGGATGGGTGGATGGGTGGATGGATGGATGGATGGATGGATGGGTGGATGGATGGATGGGTGGGTGGATGGATGGATGGATGGATGGAAGAACAGATATTCAAGCCTAAAGCAGTCACAACCCCCACTCCCAACCACCACAGTAGGGTAACAAGACCCCAACAGATATGAAACAAAACAGACGTATGGTATCACCTCTCACTCCCAGGCCTCAAAGGGAGAGCCCATCTTAGACTGGTAGGTGATCCTTGAAAAAGTAGGATCCGTGGAAAAATGTTACACAGTCCTACAAAGAAGATGGGAACATGCTTATAGCTCTTGTTTAAAATCAAAACCAAAATGTTCTCTTACAAACCTGGAGCAAGACTGGATTTTTCTGATAAAAAAGTAAGATAAACCCAGTATTTATTTTCTGAACATTTTAGATTTGCAATTTTACCTGAAATCATGGATTATAATAAAGCCTCTGAAACCTAAGTATGTGTAGTGCTGCTGTGTTCAGAATACAAGCATTGCAACTTCTTGAGTTTTTAAAGCTTGCTTTTTATAATTAATCCAGTATTTAATAGAGTGGAGAGCCTTTGCCAATCATTTTATTCACAAAGCTTTAGCCTACACCGCTCATAAGTGAAACCCTTTTAACTGCTGTGTCCATTTAAAACAAGAATATAGGACATATGCTGACAACTGTAATTTTTAACATCAAGTTCAAAATGAAGGCAATTTCTCCCAATAAGAACTAAACCCTTGTTTTCCTGAAGTATTAGGGGGCTCTAAGGACAGCAATAACATCTAACTTGGCTGGTAAGCTTACTTGGAATAGCACAAAGGTACCTAATACTACATGTGCAAAGGTGTTTTATTCTTTGCTCAAAAAACTAACTCTGGGTTCTAGTAAGGCATCAAAAAATAACATTCCCCGAAACAACTCTGGGTATGTAGGTGACCTGAGGTTGCAGGGCAAGAATGAGTCTGGAGAAAGCAAGATGGTCAGAACAGACATCACTTTTCACTCTTGTCATTTAAAGCACACCACATTATAAATCTGTGAGGTAATATATCCACCACAACACTAACAAAAATTTAACTAAACGAAAGGCAAAAGTACTATAATAGACATATTTTCTATTGCTTGATGTGTTCTTGTAAGACTAAGAACATGCACACAGTTGACCCCTAATGGTGGTCTCTTTTCTGCTCTGTGGTTTCCTAAAATTAATAAAACAATGACTCAAATGCAAGTTAATATTTGAGAGAGCTCAAACAAGCATTGATTATCTAATTATTCCATTTATTTCATTCCACTCAGGGCATAAGGGCTTCCCTTTTTCATGCCCTTATCTATGTAGTTGAGCCTTGAGTGCAGACCACCACACTTTTTACTTTATTTACTTGTGTAATATCCTGTTATACTTGATGAAAGTAAGATGTATATCTGGGGGAAAAACAAAATACATGCTCACCAAAAAGTATGAAATAGAAAAGGTGCCCATGAATCCACAAACCAAAGATGATTTTTTATGAACATGAATGAGCTTCCTTCCAGGATTTTTGCCCTGTGAATATGTGTTTAATGTGATTGCAACACTTCAGCATATACAGCTTCATATACACTGTTTTTGCCATTTAGCTTTCCAGTTATGATTTTTCATGGCAGTACAGTATCCTTAACCCTCCCAGACAGTGGGCTCCTTGCTGCAGAAATTTTGACCTTGATCTTATCTATAGCACAGAGTTCAATGCCAGCCATAGCAGGTGCTCAATAAATTTCAGGTTCAATTACACTGTAAACTCATTTAAAACAAATGAGCCACAGAAAAAAGAAATATTTATCATTATAAATAATATTTAATAATTAAATAATTGATAATTATAAAGAATAAGGTATTAATAGTTAATAAAGACATAAATATTTCAGATAGATGTGGTGTAATCTACAAAACTTTTCACAGGTTATCTCCCGACGGGAAACGGGATTAAATCGAATGGCTATACCTGATATCCCTCAATCACATCACAGATCGCTCAGTATGTCTCCTGGCCATGTGCATAATTTGGGGATGACAGTCTGGGGAACATCCTGGTAGTGATGGCTGGAATCTCTTCTTCCTTCCCAACCACCGTACACACACTCTGTCTCCAGACTTGGGGAGGGACAGCAGGTGGGTACAGATCCTAAGATGGTCAGTTCTTGAGCCTGACTCCTTGGGAAAGGTATATGGCATTCCCAACACCACACTCTGAGCCAATTCTGCACAACAATAAATAGATGGCATGCAGGAGATCTAAACATCCATCTACCTGATAATCCAAACACCCATACACTATTCTCTGGCTCTCTCTTATATACCTCCAACTCATTCTGACTTCCTCATATGTAAGTAAACAAGCAGGAAGTTATAGGTTTCCTTTGTCATTTATCCCAATACATACCACCTCTATAAAAGCAGGCATCCTTGTTTTATGCTAGGATATGAAGAGCAGGACACACACTACAGGTCCTACAAGAGGTAGGTTCAGTATCATGTAAAAAGAAGGTAAAGCTGCTTCTTTTCATTGAAGCTTTTAACTGAATTAGAAAAGATATTTTCAGTTCAATGAGCATTTACTGAGCGTCATTAATAAGCAACACGCATTTGACTAAGGTGCTGGGGTACCAAGTTGAGCAACATCTTTGACCCTGAGAACATTCACAGTCCAGGTTTCTCTGGACCCATTCTCCTTGAGTCAGTAATTAACAATAAATCACAAAATCATTCCTCACAGAATCCTACATGTGTTCAACTTAGTTCAAGCAACTGGAAGAGACCAACTTGAGTCCCTGAACCTGAACTCCAGTGGCTTAGGCAAGACGACCCTCCCCCGTCATCACTCAGAATAAACATACGTGATTCTCTTTGGAAATGAAGATGGTCGTTGCTCCAAACTTCTGATCAAGTATCCTATCGCTAAAAATATGTTTGGTATTCACAAAACATGACATTTTGCTAGAAATCCATTAATGACGTTGATTTCTTTCTTTTAAATTAAACAGAAAGGGTGCCTGGGTGGCTCAGTCGGTTAAGTGTCCAACTTTGGCCCAGGTCATGATCTCACCATTTGTGAGTTTGAGTCTGGTGTTGGGCTCTGTGCTGGCAGCTCAGAGCATGGAGCCTACTTCGGATTCTGTGTCTTCCTCTCTCTCTCTGCCCTCTCCCCCACTCGTTCTCTCTCTCTCAAGAATAAATAAACATTTAAAAGTAAACAGATATGCCTATTCTAGTCTTCCTCCACTCCAAAAAGACTGTTCAATGTGCTCCATGGGGTAAATACACTTCACTTTGGAGGCCATTGCTATAAAAAATTTGGAGAATAAATGTATAAATCAAAATCACAATTTACAACATTATAAAACTGTCCAGGCAAAGGAGGTAAGACAAACATAAAATAAAAACAGAAAACATGATCTACTTTAGGAAAGTACCAATTAATCATTTTAAGTTTAAGAAAAGCACAGAGCCTCTACAAGGAAAAGACAATACAAACGTATAACAGCTAACATTTTCTTTAGTTTAAACCTTTCAAAAAGCCACACTAAGTGAAAACATTTAAAAATGAATCAGAAATTTGTTGATACCCACCCACTGAAAATACAATCTGTCAAATTATTTCAATGTTCTGCTAACATCTATTTTTTTTTAGATAAAAACTACTTTCCAGAAAGCTGTTTAAATTGAGAATAGTAAGCGAATCATCACTGATAAAATTATGTAAGATAAATAGCATGTATCACTCAAGATGTGGAACTCTACTTCAAGCAGGCCTGTTCCCCACATCGTTCCCCACCCCAGTCCCGACAATATGCTCTGTAGCTCTATTTATTATTTTCCCAGCTTGTATTTATTCAGAAAAGTAGACAGAGCAGGAAATGGGACAAGTCAAATGATCACAATCAATCTCATCACCTTCACAACATGCTGTGAATGTAATTAATCCTCTATTTATTTAGGGGACTTCACACCCCTTACATTAAGGCAGCAACTCCCTGCTGCCTTGGGTTGAGATAATTATGTTATAACAAGGATTGGGTTTCAATCATAATAGGCAGAAGAAAAAGAAAATTGTACTTGAAGTTGACAGTTTTTTTAAAAAGGTTTCGTGTGACTCCATTCAAAGGACGCTCTTGACAAAGCTCTCCTTAAACAGAGCACTTTCCAAGTGCGATAACCACACGTACGCCACATTAATCAACGTAAGCCTCTTCTCGGAATGAGATGTGAAGACAATCCGAGCACTGTGACCATTCTACATCAAGTAGAGAATACTGGTTTACAAAACCGGACTAAATCAAGCCCACCCCGAACTCACTTGATCCTGTGAGCATCCTCAGAGAATCCTCCAAAGACCTCTGATGGGTGAACAAGCCTCAGAACAAGGAGGTGAGGGAAAATGCCAATTTGTTCACACAGTCGCTAATTACACACTATAAAAAGCCTTGACTCCAGCAAGCCAAAACCAAGGATTTGAGAAGTCTGGCCAAGTACCCAAGACCAAAAACAAGAACAGACACAAACCTAACACAGCTACCCAGTCACAGCTCTAAAATGGGCCTGATGCACACAAGCCCGCATGTACCATAAACATGGGGGCATTTTCCAGTTCGGAAGCCACCTATTTCACTTCTGGGACTTCTCATTCACTTCTTACAAGAACTCACAGGCACACTTTCACCTCTAATCTCTACCTTAAGAAAGTTAACATGAAAATATAAAGTCTTGCCCACTATATCTTTGCAAACTTCTAATGATTATTCATAGATCATAATAATGATGCCTGCAGCACATGTAGAAGTAAAAATAATAAACGACTTATGTAATTCCAAATATCTAAAAATTATCAAAATATGTTAATACTACTGTTTTCAAGGTCTGGAATCTTGATGGTTGGAGTATTTGTATATATCAGCTATCTTAGTATCTCAGTAACACTTTACTACCTTTCAATAGCATTTAAGCTCTTGAAGAATCAAAATGTGCAAGAAACTGAACATTACTGATTCTTGAGTTCCAGTTCTTAGTAAAAACAAAACAAAACATGGTGTTCTGGGATAGGAAAAACCATTGGGTAAAAATTAGGAAAAACCTAAATAAACTATGGACTGCAGTTTATAATAATGTATCAATAATGGTTCATTATTGATATAAGACGTTAATCATAGGAGAACAGAGCGTAGGTTATCTGGGAACTCTGTATCATGTTCACAAACTTTCTAGAAATATAAAACTGTACCAAAATAAAAAGTTTACCTTTAAGAAAAAGTAGGGTAAAAATTACAAATAAGGAGGGGCGCCTGGCTGGCTCAGTCCGTTAATTAAGCATCCGACTTCAGCTCAGGTCACGATCTCGCGGTTTGTGAGCTTGAGCCCCGCGTCAGGCTCTGTGATGACAGCTAAGAGCCTGGAGCCTGCTTCGGATTCTGTGTCTCCCGCTCTCTCTGCCCCCCCCCCCCCCCCGTTCACTCTCTGTCTCTCTGTCTCTCTCCTTCAAAAAGAAATAAACATTAAAAAAAAATTTACAAGCAAGAAAAACATAGTAAGCAAAACAACTACAATAAAAAAAAAAGCCACAAAACTTTAACATTCAGGTACAGAATTCTTGTGCTAGTTTTCTCAATACACATAGTTGCAGAGAGCATTGGTATCTATACAAAGAGTTATTTTAGTCTGAAATCTGTAGGAACATTCATAATCCTATGATTTATTGGCACATTTCTTGTAAGAGAAGTCTAATGAAGAGCTACAGTCCCCAGTGGGCACTGCTGAACTACTGGTGATAAGGTAAAGAACCATTAAGTAAATCCTTTCCATATGAAACCCCACAGAAGGCATACAAGTGAATGAATATTGGCATGCACTAATCTTTTCTTATAGAGATAAAACCCACTCCCATCCAGGATGAATTTGTGGATTTAATTAAAAATAAACAGTAAAACCAAAGAGCAACTTGACATGCCAGAATAAGCACCTTACCAAGAATGATTTCAATTCAAGAGAGGTTTAACTTGCTTGAAATTATGCACAATTGTTTCTTGAAATTTCTATATGCTAATCATTAGCAGCTCATGTAACACTTAACATTTTACCATTTATCACAGAAGTAACTTCCCATACAAAAGTAAAACCACCTAGAGTGTCTGATTATTATGTGGTATGCCTGAATTTAACAGACCCCTGAAATCACCTTCAACACTGTACCTTTATGATGACTATCGGTGACATGGGTGACGGTAAAGTGTTAGGGTTCTTCCTCAGCTATGGCTCAGAACTGCATCGTGGAATTACAGCAGTGTCTCTTAAAGTGTCTGCATGCCCCACATGCATCCCTCTCCAAAATGCCACTAGTGACAAAGTGGGCCCCAGTGTCATGCATGTACCGCCTTACGGAGCATCCCTACCCCATGCCCACTGTGACCAAGGCAATTAGACCAGGAAGACACTGACTCGTGGTTGGGCCCACCATTCCTCCTCTCTTGGAATTACAAGCAAGGGACTCGTAGTTTACCTCTACTGAAGCTAGGTACACATGAACTCAGCTGCGGAAACAGCCATTCTCGCCCATGTGCATCAAAAGAGAAGGGTGGCAGCGACCTCCATGAGGAAGCAACACGAGAGACCACATGTCACCAGAGAGTAAGCTGACTGCTGTTACTTCTTCATCACTTGAGCTCATGAAGTCCAGCTGTACTCCCTGCACCTGGGTTCCAGAAGATAACCTAGAGCCTCCTAACAAAGTTGCTATGTTTACTATAAAAGTCTGAGTGGGTTTCTCTTGTGTAACCGAACGGGAGAAATAAGGATTTCAAATGTGGTTCTATTACCAAAATACCACGACCCCAAGCTAACTGTGAACTCTCTTATTCAGTAATAAAGAGATACTACGAGGACAGATAAAACTGATCTAAATGCAAAAAAGCCTTACATCAGTTCTCACCCTTCCAACACACCATAGCTACAACCAGGAAATCTGTTCATCATGTTACTTACATGTTTTACTCATCTACTCCTCTGCATGATGTTATTTTCCCAGCTTGGAACGGATCCATTCCTGATTATTATTATATTCATATGTGTAATAGTACTATGCAACTAGATACCGTTTTTTATGTTTTGCTATTTAGATCCCTTCTTTGTCCAAACTCCCTTCCATATGTATTTTCCAGCTGTGATCCAAATGTTCCTGACTACTTCCTCACAGATATTCCTTAGAGACCTCAAATCGACATGTTCCCTCCCTCTCTCTTCCTTTCCAACCTACACCCTCTCTCCACTATTATTTAATTTCAGCAAATACACTTCAAATGGCCCAGTTAACTGGCCAAGTCAAAGTCTGGATCTTCTCTTTGATGCTTCCGCTTCTCCCTCTCCCCTCACATCCCATCATTACTAAGTCCTGGCTCATCCACCTCTCAAATATGACCACCAGTCTCCTTCCCTGCTCACTCCCCTGGCTTAGTCCACACCTTTTGCCAGCATCACCCACATCCTGATGAGGACTTCAGTCTTAAGTCTGAGCTCTCTCCCACTCAGTTCATTCCCTGGAAGGGGACCTGATGGCTCTTCCCAGAATCTGAATCTCATCACATCACTCACCCAGACACTGTATGGCTTAACCTCTTCAGTCACCCCGTACTCTCCCAGGCATCTTCAAGTGGCCAAGGCTCCACATGAACTCCTTGGCCTCATTTCTTCCCTCTCATGCCTATACTGTGATCCATCCATACTGAGCTTTTGAGCTCTCTAAAAGAATCATATTCTTCTGTCCCTACTGTCTGAAATACTTTTTGCCCCAGCTTCCCCGGCTGCATCTGACCAACTCTTACTCGTCTTTCAGCTCCCAGCTTCAACTGTTCCTTCTAGAAGCTGTTTCCTCTATTCCAAGGCTAAACATGTGGCTTCCTAAGTGCTTCCACAGCATCCATGCTTCCCCACTACAGCTGCTATCAGGCTACAGCACTGTGTTCCCCTTACATCTGTACTCCCCACTACAAGATCAGCTTTAAGATGGTGTGCCTCTCGTTCACCACAGTATCCCCATCGCCCACCTCAGGACCTAGCATATAGTAAGGCTCAACAATTAGTGGCTGAAAAAATAAGTAATTCCACTTTTACACTCAATGTTAACGTTCTACCTTGGCATTTGAGTTACCCCCATGCCTGTGACTTTTGACAGGTGAACCAAGAATAAGAGAGAGCCAAAAGGACGAGATCTGTGCTATTCTCAGGAGCATAACCTATCCCCTACCAAAGCACATACACAGAGGAAGCAGGTGAAACAGTATAAAGCAATGATGAGGTCCTAAGTTTTCTAGAATTTTAAGATTTCAGGACTGAAATGGCTTATGTTCATTTACAACTGAGGAAACTGAGGTCCAGGATTTATCAAATAAGATACAATGATTCAGTGGTAGAACAGTTTCCCTCTAAAAACTTTCCACATTAGTGTCCAAAGGGCTACAAAGTAAGATCTGGTGGGCAAAGTATGCTAAAAAGAAGTGAAAAAAATAAATGCACCAAGTGTATAAAGCAGAGTAAACTATCAGTTCGACGCAAAGTGGTTCATTTCCTCAAAGATGTTTTTCTTCTTTTCTCCATAACCAACTACCTTAAAAAAACTATGTTAGAAAAAGTATGATTTAAGACCTTCGTGACTAGCTCAAACTGAGACTGAAAGACACCCAAGATTTTAGATTTTAATTTCAGTTTTTTAAAAAGAAGCAACCAAAATTTCTCCACATAGCAACAACAAAATAATACCCTACTTGACCCCCTGTATTTCAAAATACACCACGCATTAAAACCATGCACTATCACATTTTCTTCAGTGGGCGCATACTCCTTTTACAATGAGAAACAAATTGTTTAAAAAACATACTATGCTATGGATATTATGTGGTAAAGGAAAATTACTCATAGGGTACTATTATAAAGAGAAAACAAATTACAAAATGACATGTGCACTATTACTTCCAATGGTTTAAAAATGCACTGGAAAATAGAGGAAATACTAAAATACTAACATTGGCTGCATTAGATAAACTGACGAAAGTGACTTGCTCAAGCATTGCCGCCAATGAAAAGAAAGAACTGGCACATACACTACAGCTCATGCTTTTCTAGCCACATTTATACAAAAGGGTGTAAACTCTCAGAGGGTCAGAACAATCCCTGCTACTGCTAAGGAAGCCCACCAGGAAAGAAATCAAGGAAGGGCAAAATCCACTGAATGTAGCTGGGCTGGAAATGTCAATTAAAATAAGAGCCAATGCATAGTTTTTAGAGTGCTGTGCTTTTTTTCTTTTTTTTTTAAACGATGAAAAATGCTCATGTAACTGGCTGTACTGAGTACCATTCAATTCAACAAAAACCTACTGTGCTCCCAAGGACTTTGACAGGCCCAGAGAGATGTTCATTCACATGGACTTTAAAATTGTAGAAGGGGAAAGAGATAAGCACTACAATTACTACAAAATGAGGCAGGCGTGAAATATGCCTACATGATCTTAAACCAAAAGCTATGGGAACATCTAGGAGGAAGATGAGTGAGTCATTAACTCCTCTTCCAATAGAAAAAGCTCTCTAAATGGAGAACTTGTGTCTTCTGGCATTTTCCCCTCACATGCCATGGGTAAAGACAAACTGGTTATCTAGGAGGCACAGGTGGGAAAACATGAAATCCAGATCCAGAAACTCTGACACTATTGCACACCTATCTCAGAGATGCTACATGACTTCAAGCAAATCACTTCCTCATGCTGCCACCCAGGGAGCATTTGCTGCAGTGACCACCATTCTCGAAACTTCCAATGACGCTTACGGTGAAGGATGGCAGGGGGTGTTCCTTTTCAGAAAAATAATTTGCAGACTTTAACCCAGAATAAGAATATAGGACCTTCAGTTTTGAAAATCTGCAAATATGCTCTACAAGACACAGGCATCACAAGGAAAAAGAACTACACAGTATAAAGCAAAATGCAGGATAACTGTTATCCTAACTTCATTAATTGAATATAAGAATGACTTCGCAACCTAATTCCAACAAGTTTTTGCCAAAGTGAATGTCAGACTATAAAAATGAAATGCTGTTCTTTGTGTTCATTAGAATTTAGCACTTGTCTGATATTGTAAATAAAATTTCAGTCTTTATAATCAAAATCATCGAATAGAAATTAAAGAAAATACAGAACTATTTTAAAACATAAAAATAGGGTGCAAGATCTCACTGATAAACCCTATGGGAAAGAAATAAACCAGAAGATGAATGGTGAGGAAGAAATTAGTTATGGAAATCATGAACATTCACTATAGTATAAATGATTTAGAGCCAAGACAGTTCAGGGTAAAGATGACCATGGAACCTCAATTATGTTACGCTTGAAAAATTAAGGATTAAATCAGAAAACTGAATACAAATCAGGTAAATGAACAAATGTATTATTTCAAGAGAAAGAAAAAAAATAGCCAGATTCAACTAGAGTTAAAATGTAACACACAAAGTGAAACCAATACAACCTGTTTAGGGAAAGGAAAGTTATGGTCAAATTGGTCAAGTCCAAAAAATTTTTCCAGGGTGCCTGGGTGGCTCAGTTGGTTCAACATCAGACTTCGGCTCAGGTCACAATCTCACGATCCGAGAGTTCGAGCACTGCATCGGGCTCTGTGCTGACCACCCAGAACCTGGAGTCTGCTTCGGATTCTGTGTCTCCCTCTGTCTTTGCCCCTCCCCCATTCACACTCTATCTCTCAAATAATAAATAAATAATAATAAAAAAATTCTTTTCCAAAGTAATCTGAAGAGGGGCACCTGGGTGGCTCAGTCAATTAGCATCAGACTCTTGATTTTGGCTCAGTTCATGATCTCAAGGTTCATGGGTTCAAGCCCCACGTTGGGCTCCGTGCTGTCAGTTCAGGGCCTGCTTGAGATTCTCTGTTTGCTTGGCTGTCTGTCCCCCCCTCTCTCAAAATAAATAAACATTAAAAAAAAAAAAAAGTAATTTGAAGAGCTCCTGCTGGTATCCCTCTCCTGTCTCACTTCCCAATCCATTATCTCTTTGAAAAAATTAGTATTATCATAACAATTATTAGGAAGATAAGAATTTCATTTCATTTCCTGCAACTTAAAACCAAGGGAAAAAGGATTTTTTAAGCGCAAGGAGGTGTGGTAATCCCCACATGCACACAGGGGCACATGCCCTTCTACTTTAATGGAACACAATCTTTTCTCTAGTTAATGAGGAATGCCATAGAGAAAGGAGGCACTCCTAGAAATGGGATCCTCACAACAAACCTCAGTGCTCACTGCATGTTTATAAAATCCTCACCCTGAAGGGAACAAGAAAAATCTAAACCCACACAAATAGACTATTTCAATTTAATTTTATTATGAAAACAACAGGAAATGGCAGCAGGGTACCTGACAAGCTCAATTAGCAGGAGGATCAAACGGGAGTGATGACACGCCATGATGACCTCAGGGGTCAAAGATGCAATTCTCCATCTGGAGCCATTGAGATTTCCACCACAGACCCCACCACCACCTGCTGTATGGTATTAGGCGTTATGCTGAGCAGACCGTCAGCTCTTCCCGACCACAGGTATGGCCACAAGGTTTTCTCATCTCACTCGGCATCTCACTCACGGGCTGCTTCCCCGTGAACAGAGGCCGAAAGTGAATTCTATATAATGGCTCACTCAAAACAGGCATTAAAGGCATGCTAAAGCACTCATTTACCAATCACAGCAACAGTACAACTATCGTGGCTGTTTTTCTTCTAAGTCACGAGTGATACTGTGCCACCATTCCCCATAACCCGTAAGAAGCGTTCTCATCAACAGCTCTGTTTGTATGCTCTCAGTTAATCGTCTCCTGCTACTGAAATGGTTAATTTGCATATGTCTGTTGAACCTCTTCACAAGAGAAAATTCAGTTTTTAAGTTTATTTTTATTTAAGACAGAGACAGGAAGCAAGTAGGGGAGGGGCAGTGAGAGACAGGAAACAGAGGATCCAAAGTGGGCTCTGCACTGACAGCAGTGAGCCAGATGCAGGGCTCAAACTCATGAACCGTGAGATCATGACCTGAGCCGAAGTCAAGAGTTGGATGCCTAACCAAATGAGCCACCCAGGCACCCTAAAAGCTCACCTCCTTTTAAACTTAATAAACTTATTAAACTCCCTCTCTGAGGGAGGAAATGGTAAACGCTTTTTTTAAATCTTACATACCACGTGCAAGGAGCCTATTTGTGAGAGTTCAGACCTGTAGATACCTGTGTTACCAAGAATCATCACATGAAGCATTGAAGGTTGTACTTTTTTTTTTTTTAATTTTTTTTTTTTAATGTTTTATTCATTTTTGAGACAGAGAGAGACAGAGCATGAACGGGGGAGGGGCAGAGAGAGAGGGAGACACAGAAATGGAAGCAGGCTCCAGGCTCTGAGCCATCAGCCCAGAGCCCGACGCGGGGCTCGAACTCACGGACCGCGAGATCGTGACCTGGCTGAAGGAAGTCGGACGCTTAACCGACTGCGCCACCCAGGCGCCCCCAAGGTTGTACTTTTTATACTCTGTGTAACAGATTCTGTAAGCCAGTGGTTCGCCAATGAGTGCACAACTCTCACCAGGATGACGGCTGATTAGGCTGGTGTCTTAATGGAGTTTGCACAAGGTGCCCCCACATGCATACACACACACTCACAGCCTACTGTGAGTACACCAAAGACACAAGTCTGGACACCCACGTATGAAATCTTGAGATTTCATATTGGACAGTCAATAGCATAGCCACAACCAATCAGAACTGTCTGTTCTCACATCTACTTTCTAGGCTATAACCACGTTTTCCAGTAAAATTTTTACCATCTGTACCTTTCCCAAAGCCAATTCGCCAAGCTCCCCATGTTGATCTAGTCACTTTTTAAAGCATTTGGTATCTAGATGGGGTATTCTTTTTCATTACAACTTGTCTCCCAGGCTATTTCATTTTCTTCCTCCTGGGTCAGGAGGTATTCCAGAAATGGGGGCATGTAAAATTCGTAAGTAACTCAAAACTTACTTGGCTTTCTGAATCCACACACAGTAGTCTGAGATGTAGAGATCATTCAGAATGTAAGCTGGGTCATTTTCCTGAAAAATTTTGTGAACATCCAGTAGACATTTTAAAACTGCACTTTTACCTAAAGGAAATTTTTAAAAAATCAAGTCATTCATAAGAAAAAAACATTTGATTATCTTAAACTGAGAAAATCAGATACTGCAAGGTAACACACATATATCAGTTAAGAAACTTAACCATGTTTCTAGAATATTTTTAACACTCCTTTATTGCATAAAATCTTATCAGTACTATAAAGCCCAAAGCTCTTTATTTCCTTCATTAAGAATTATGAGTAGGAGCACCTGGGGGGGAGGGGGGCTCAGCTCAGTTGGTCAAGCATCCAACTTGGGCTCAGGTCATGATCTTACGGTTTGTGAGTTCAAGCTCCACATGGGGCTCTGTGCGGACAGTGTAGATCCTGCTTGGGATTCTCTCTCTCTCTCTCTCTCTCTCCTGAAAAGTAGGTGCTCTTTCAAGGTGCATGCTACAAACTGAGAAAGAGGGATTAAGAGCCCCACATCAGGCTCTGTGCTGACAGCTCAGAGCCTGGAGCCTGCTTAGGATTCTGTGTCTCCCTCTCTCTGCCCATCCTCCTCTCAACCTCTGTCTCTCCCCCTGCCCTCTCTCTCTCTGTCTTTTTCTCTCAAAAATAAACAAACATTAAAAAAAAGAATTATGAGTAATTCTTATGCTCTATTTCTATAGCAGATTAACTGTGGTTACCATAAAAACACTATGAAATACAACTAGGTACAAGGAAAGTTCTCCAAACTAAATGAATATTTAAATGCACCATAGTTTTAATTATAAAATGTTCTTCTAATTC